>NC_090932.1:1231342019-1231645050 GCF_040938575.1 Ambystoma mexicanum | reverse complement strand
GTGCTGCTGTATTTTTGCTTTCTATGAGGTGTTTTGGTGGACGTACTACTGAGGCCCCACCTCCAACTGTTGAAATCCTGCGGGCTCCGCGAAGTGCACTGCAAAGTGTCCCAGAAAATGTCTCACAGTCTGCAGAAAGCGGACATGGATGGGAATCCTTTTAACAGAATGCGCCCCCCCCCTTCTGCAGATCTCCTGCAGCAACTCGTGAGTACAGCAACTCAACGTGGCACTGACAAGTCATGTATGTGCATTATTGACTATGGGGGGTATTCCGTTGAGCTGCCATCTGCATCGCGTGCTGAGAGTGCATGAGGAACTGGGAGCGTCGCAAAGTAAGGTGATTTTTCCTAAGCTTCTTCGGACAACGCAGTTCAGTGCACACATGCTGGGATTGTTAATCAACCATTTTTTTCGGGCGTGTGGTTTTAGATTAACGGGTACAGCCAGGAAGCACTCGGACGTGTTGCCATTCTGAATAAACACGTTTTCCTGTGTATTAATGCTGGCAGATTAGAGCACTTGATCAGTGACTGTGGGGTCCTCCCTTTGAGCTGGTAGTCTCTCCTTACTGCACTTTTGATTGGTTTAAGTGTATTACCAGTTTGTTACACAAGCAGGGAGGTCAGAGGTCTATCAGTGACTGCTGGGTTTTCCCTTTGAGCTGGTAGTTGTTTTTGCAATGCCTAGTTTTGTTGGCTTCAGTGTATTATTACTTCTGTCACATAAGTTTGGAAAGCCTAAAGGATATTTCATTGAACAAGTTCCATGTCTCTGTCCTCCACTGTGAATTACGATGTGTTACAACATGCGAGGCAAAAAACAATATAACCTTAAAAGCATGGAACCCACACTACTTGACAACGAAATGGTCCATAACATTAGGACAGAAAACATTTACTCAAAATGCAGTGACCAAGAGAAGTTCACAACTTTCTCTTTCCCCAATTACCAAACAAAACATACAGCCAAGTTGTACAATTAATACAGTTGATTACTGGCTCACTGATTGTAGGCACAGGAAATGATTTCAGTGAGGGCTTGTAAATTTCTAGGCCTGTGCTGGAAGTGGAAAGACTATGTAGTATTTCTTTAATGCACATTTGCATAAACTTAGAAGATGAAAAGCATGCATTGGAGATGCCGCTGAGTGTCTCTCCACAATTGTTTGATTCTCTAGTGGGAATGGTTAGTGAAATAATTCATTCCAGTGCAGAAGACACTTGCCACATGCACACGAGCGGAGAATGCTCTTCTCTTCCGTTTCATGGGGAGGACATGCTCACAAATGATTCCTTAAAAGGTGGAAGTAGTCCTCTCAAAGCTTTAAATCTAGTGTGACAGTCTTTCATCAGACTGTATGACACGGTAGTACTGGAGGTGAGAGCTAACTCCAGTATCCTACACAAAAGGAAGGAGGCAGTTAGGGACACTGGGAACAGACCTACATCTGAAAACACGAGAGAAGTAACAACTAATATTTGTCCTTAGACTAAGGATGGTCTAATGGCTCCACCTACCACAGCCATGGTGACAACGGTTAAGAAATTTAACAATGGCAGGGATGCAAAGAAAACAAAAAAAGTCAACAGTCGAGTGAAGCATAACAACAAGGGGTCAAGTAAGTTTCTAAGAAATAACCTAACTACCTCTAGCAGTAGAGAAGAGACTGTGACCCGTTTGAATCAGTAGGTGTTCACCCCACGCCCAAAGTCACTGTCATCAATGATACACAAAACTAAACCAAGTTAAATCCAACAGCCAAAAATGAAGTACACAGTCCTACACGTAAACTTTGCAATGCTGTAAAACAGATGAACTGGTGTGCAACCCTGGATGAGCATTCCAACAAAATTAAATAAAAAAGAGCACAAAAATGAAAGGGGTCAGAAGATGGTTCTACACTTCGGTAACAGTCAATGAAAACGATAATGATACGGTTATTGTAACCTACTCTGACAGGGATGACGTGGGGCTCACAGCTGATTCTGAATATAATAGGTCTATGAACAGAAATATGTCTCCCTCCAACAGGAATGTGGGTGACACTGCCAAAAGTGGATATATGAGGTTTGAGCAGTGTGTGGGGTGGGGAACAGCAGAGTACAAATTGCACTTGGGGAAGTAAATAAAAGCGCTATCATAGAAGGTAATTGAACTAATAGGGGGCTAGGAGGGGTGAGTCAAACTGACTCTTCCGATAATATTTGAATCAGGTATTGAGGGTGAGAGGAATACCACTCTTAACAGGACAAAAATATTTCAACCCTGTTCGTGTTAATATAGACGAGGTCATCGGTGTAGTTGAAAACTTGCTTACTGACTGATCGCTTACTGATGTGAAACGACAAGTAATTATTGGCATTGATGACTTCAACTGCGTATGGCCGAATAAGGAATTGTCAATATAAGACGTTAATGAGGGTACTTGTGATGGGCATGACTCAATACAGTTCAGGGGAAAAAACAGAGGCAGGATGAGATTTGGGCAAGTTTCTTAGCTAGATTGGGGATTTAGTCAACTTAATTCCTTCTTTAGCACACGACCTAACCTCAACCGGCGTGGTTTGGTTTTTCATCAACTTCCACCATAGATTATATTATCTTCGCAAACATTGATAAGAATGATATTTGCAGCTTTCACATAGATAGCAAGGGTAATAGCAATCACGCAATGTTGACATTGACCTTTGTAATACTTGAAGGGGGCAATAAAGTATTTCAGTCTAGGTGTTCTAATCTGATTACCAACGCAACTGGGAATAGCGTTAAGCAATTTAGTAATAATAATGAGAAAGTAAATTGCCATTTAGTGAAATGCTGGGCCACTATTACAGATACGGAGAAGAATACTGCTCACCCTTGGAACTCTCGAACACATTATCATTGTTAAAAACCCAGGTAAATACCACACAACAATGGAAGAAATACAATTTTAGCAGAGGACAACAGTCATAAATTTGACCGAGTCATCAACCTAAAGATATGTGCTACTAGAGCTAACATTAGGAGAGTGATTAAATCCCCTGGCTGATTGGGAAGTGTGAGAATCCTGAGGGTGCTCTCACTCCTGGACCCCCTTGGATCCTCTGCGCAGGTGGGCAGGGAAAGGCCATCATTATTGGATCCCGACCCTGTGGGCTGAGAAGCAAGGGAGGATCACCTGGGTGGAGTATCCTTGCGAACTGCGAGTGGAGTGCCCTTGGGCGAGACATGGTATTATCCCCCGTTCCTCAGTGACAACCAACCTTGCCCTTCTTCAACCTTCATGAGTTATTGTGAGTCAGCTCCCCTTATTCCTTCACACATGACAATTGATAGTACTGGCACAGAGAAGCAACTGAGAGCAATGAAGACAATGCTCTTTTACCACTCTGGTACTGGGACAAGGAAGATGCCTGCTGAGAGTGGTAAGGGTCAGGCCTGTCCCAATATTTGTGATCAGGAAGGGCTAATTGAGCATTCACATCTGCAGCCTGTCAAAGGATCGCAGGTGTATGAAAGGAGACCAATTGATGGTGTGAGGAGGAAGGTGGAAGAAGAGGTGGAGTTGAAGCAGCAGAGAGGCCAAGAAAAGCTTCAGAGAATCATGGCGAACGGTACGCAGAGACGCTGAGGTCTGCTGAGGGTAGTGACCTGTGGAAGCGTGGCGAGACAGCTGAAGCCCTGTGGTGCATATCAAGTGCTGGGAAGGGAGCTGTTTCAAGAGGCCATCCCTTTTCATGGAAGTGCTTGTTCCTCTGTGTTCAAAAGGTGACACAGGAGTGCTTGAGGGGCAGGAATTTGAATCCTGATCTGGAAGCCAAGGACTGAGCGATCCGTGCTGCTGGGAGGTCCTTAAACACAACCAGTGAGTTTCTATCAAAGGGAAAATCCGGTATGCAAATGTTTGAACTTCCTGCGAGGAATACATTGTATCAGAGTGGTCGCTTATGAACGATAATACATTTTCAGGTCTCTGTGCCTTGGGTATTCCATTCTAAAGTAAATAAAGAAGTAGTCACTTTCAAAGAAGCATACATACCATCAGAATGGTCGCATGTGAGAGATGACATGTTCTTGAAAGTCTCAGAGCATTGGACATTCCATTAATGAATGAATAAAGAAGTATTATACCATGGGCTGAACAAACAGGGTGTTGTGAATGCAGCTTGCGCTTAATTAACAATTTTGAGGAATTATTGCGCAGTGGTCTGAATAACAAATATGTTTTGGAGTGCAACCCTCACCTAAGAATACTGAACATACACCATGGTTAAAAAGGGAAGGTGTTTTAAAAGAGCGAACCGTGTGTCACACTTGAAATCAAAAGCTGCATATTACAAAGAATTACCTTTTTAAGACTTTGAAGTTACTTTTGGATATAATCACAATTTATACCTAATCCATCAACAATATCAAGAGAAGGCTCATGGGTGGCAAATCATTTTACAGAGACAAAAGACAATTCTGGTATTGCTGAACTCAATTCTTGGGGAAGGGAACCCTGAACCTGGAAGTATTCCTTTGGTCTTAGATTTGTGTTACTTGGAACTTGGGGAAGGGAACCCCAAGCACTGATGACAACTACATTGTTTTAAGTTCACGAGAGGTAACTTTGCTACTTTTGCTAAAACTGTATCATACTTGGGGAAGGGAGCTGAAAGGAAGCTGCGAACTGGAATAGGCCTGGAACTTTTTTGTTGGTCATTGTTTCTTTTGGTTGCTGAGATTCCTATACATTGTATAGATTAGTTATGAGGGCAATTGTACTTTTTGGATGCAGACAGATTCTTCAGTTGAAATCTTTGACTCAGGCTTGCCTTAGTTTTATTTAGGTAGGGAAGCCCCACCTTAGCATAGGGCAAGTTAGGCTTTTTCCATCCTGACACGTTTATAAAACTATATGTTTTTGAGCTCTGAATCTGTTGTCTGTGTCCTTCTTCATGATGCCTTTTCAGATGTGAAGAACGTAGAAATACATACCTTCAAGGGAAGATGTACGAATTTGGCTAAAAAAAATCACTAGGTTACGAAATATATAAATGAGAACCAGGCGTTTCTGGTGGACAGACTAAATTGAAACACCAGATCTATCTGGTGGAAAATGAATGTGAAACATGAGGGCCAATTGAACATGCGGTCCTCTTGTGCGGCAGAGGGGGACTTGGTTGATAACTTTTCTGCCAAGATAAAGTACTTGTTGGGGGCCTAAGTAATAACTGCAGCCATATGGTTGAATGGTCATTTCATTTTGAAAGAGGAAATTATGGCCATAATCGTAAAGTTGAAAATCCAAGAGCATGTGACCTTGGTGGGATGACTAATAGTTTGTTAAAGAATAACCCAGAACTATGGGTTGAGATTTTATTTAGATTGTCAGGGCAGGTGGTTGTCCAGTTACCTAGAACGAGGCAATAATTGTTCGATTTATAAAAAAGATCAGAGGGACCAGCCAAATAGTTACAGACCGATCTCATTGATAGACATTTCTTTGAAAATACTTGCCAATATGGTATTAAAAGATCTTACCAAGTGGGCAGAGACTGCACAGAGGTTCAGCCCGTTTCTGACAGGATACTTGAAGGGTTCAGGAACAGCTTTGAGGGGGTACAATCTCTACTCCTGTATGGGGCAGGCTGGAAGTGATACCGGGAAAACCCTTTTATCTTGCAGCTTTGGACCTCTCCTCTGCCTTTGATTGTTCTATTTTGTGGCGAAAATTGTCTAGGTGGGGGATAGACTTGGGTCTTTTACATATAAATAAAATAATAATAATAATTTGGCACTCATAGCGCTACGAACCGTCAGGTATCTGAGCGCTGCTTATTATTACCCACGGTGTGTGGTGCTCATTTATCGACCTCGGAAGGATGAAAGGCTGAGTTTGGCCCCACCAGGATTCGAACCTGCGTTAGCAGCTCTCGCTGTGCCACTTGACCGGCCTATATATTGCAACTATACTACTCAAATAACAACGCAAGAGTGAGGTTAAACGTGTAGGATGACTTGTCCAGCGCTATAGTAGTGGGAAAAGGGAGGTGTTTACCCCAACACTTTTTAACCTGTATATATCCGATCTCTGGGGAAAAAGTATGGAATGGGGTATATATCCTCCGAAATGTGGCTCATTAAGGGCTACCTGCATCACATATGCGGACAATCTTATTTTAGTAGAATTTAGATTGGCTGATCTTCAACACTCATTAGATGGGGAGGCCTTCCATCTAAAACAGAATAAACTAATTATAAATCCAGTTAAATCTCAGAACATGATTATTACCAATAAACAAAAGATGAAAACGTATGTCTGGGCAAACAACAATGTAAGAGTGTTAGAGGTTAACTCATTTTGTTATCTGGGCTACCTGTTCACTACTAAAAAGGTACTTAACAGACAGAAAATGAGAATGGAGAGAAAATTAAGATCATGTACTTCAAAGTATAGATTATGTGCATATTATCTTGTCCCTCTAATTGAATATTTCATGAAGGTGTTAGCTATGGTGCTCTACGGTATAGAATTGATCTCTTTAACAAATAGAAGATATTTGGACAGTTTAGAGAGTTGCATACTGAAAGAAGTCCTTGGCTTACCCAAATCAGTCCCCATCAGTCTTATTAGGCTAGAGTAGGGTCTACAATCCTAGTGGGCACAATACATGTACAAATGTATTCATTTGTATGTTAAAGTTTTCAATGTTGAAGGCCTGACCATAGGCTCATATTTGGGTAACATGTTAATAACAGACTCCAACGCATTTCTACGCAACTTTAAGAAATGCTGTGTGGGTTTTATGTGATCAGTTTATCTATCTAGCAGGGTCTGAGTCTCAGTGGGTTTTGAAAAATAAATTCAAAAGGTGGGACAAAATCTCATATAGAGGACCTATCAAGGTTGAAATTGTATTGAAATAAAGGCCTCCTGTACGTACCTATGCCTCAACTCAGATTGTATTTGAGGACATTTCCATCGTAACAGTTTCGTTACTGGTACCTAAGATTTAGACAAAACTGTCTACCTACTGTCGAGGTAATTGGCCCTAGATTAAAAATCCCCAGAGAACTGAGATCATGCAGACTTTGTAAGAAGGAGTGCACTGAGTCACTTTATCACATGGTGATGGAAAGCACAGAGACGGCCACCAGAGGACAATAATTCTTGGACCTTTTGTACACTCTACTCCAGTGTTACGCTCACCTGGTATTCTCTGCGGTTCCCAGATGCGGCCAGTGGGGGAGGTTCTGCCTGTAATACAGGAGGGCTATGTTCAAGACTGGCCAACTGGGCTAATTAGCCTCCCACCACCTCGTATGCCTTCAGCCCCTCTGGGGCCTCTCCTCACCTGATTGTTGATTCAGGTGTGCGCTCCGTCCTGTCTTCTTGGCAGGGGCCCGTTAACCTTTGTGGGCGGATGTGATCTAGTTACTTCACTGATGCCGGGCCGTTTGAAGTCTTTCAGGTAGGTCTTATTGCTGATGTATATTGTTGTTATTCCTGCATACCTTTCTTGGTTTAATAATGTCTCTTTCTCTTCCTTAGATGCGCGGAAGCCCAGTGTGGAGCATTGGCTGAATTGGGTCTCGCCGGTAAATGATGGCGTGTAATGAGCGCTATGATGCGGTAAGTAGGCGCTATGCGCAGCGCAGTGATGCCTTGCCTTTGCTAACCTGATTTATTTTATTTTCCAGATCGCTGTGTTCACCCAGGGTGTAGAATTCCGAGGCGAAGCTGGTCGAGGGGCGACCTGCTAGGTAAGCTTTTCGGCACAGTTCGTTAGGTTGTAATGTCTCTAATATCTTGTTTCTTTCCTTTTTGCAGATCCGTCGTCCGGGAGACGTGCTGATCCTAGGAAGCTGTTTGCAGGAGCTGCGGGCAGCTAAAGATGAAAATTGCAGGTAAGATGCTGCTGCTAACAATGTTCCTTTTGTCTCCTTACAGGTGCTGTTTCTCCAAGGTTCGCGGGTATAGCTGGAAACGGTGAATGTCACGTTGCAGGATTGCAACATAACGCGAAGCATGTTATCCAAGTCGGGTGTGGTTTAAATAGTTTCAAGAAAGTAGTCCAGGTAAATTAGTTCCTAGGCTACCACACCCAAAACACTATACCGCATAGCTTGGTTCCTAGGAGCCAAGCTATGTGGATGCCTCCATGTTGGTTGGCAGCTTCAAATAAAGTAGTTCCCCAAACACCTGTCTTCACTGTGTATGAGCCTGGTGCCATATGCGCCAGGACTGGCTCCAAGAGGGCCTAGGCAGTGGATGCCTAGGTTTATTGGAGACCCGAGCCAAGACCTCTCCTGGCCCATGGGCTTGCCAGAGGGGTTTTTGGATGTGGGTCGTGACGCCCAGCAGTTATTGCAACTAGTTTATGGAATATACTAATGACAGTAATGCAAGTGTCCCTTTGATTGGCTCTGGTGACATTTTCAATGCAAATGTTTGAGGAATTACTAAAGGTTGTTGAGCAAGATGATGAACTTTTAAAGGATGTTTTATAAGAAATGTGATATTAGCAATCAATATTTTGGGAATTTGTTAGATGCTGTTTTAATATGCAATTTGTGAATTTGTTTGTTTTGTATTCTTGTGTAAGGTATTATGAATACCATAAACAGAAATCTAAAAATTAAAAAAATATGAATGCTATGATATTGGGAGGTTTCCTACCATCAGCCCACACATTGGGCTATCTATGTTAGTATTTACTGACCACTCGCCCTTTCAGACATTAAACAATGATAATTAATGCTGTATCTGGGGTGTTACAAAATTCCACTTTACAAAATGGTTCCCTCAGGAACTAGCCTCTCTTCGTCACAGTCTAAGAAGAATGAATAAACACTCTGGATCATGGCATCTGGAGGGCTTTGTGGCAGCAAGCCCCATCCTTGTCTTTTTGGTCGTGAACCAGAGAAGCGTTACAAAATGACTAGCAGGTGGTTCTAGATTCACAAATAGACTAAAACAATGTACTCTATAAACATTGGCTATGTGGATGTTTATAAAGAAAATACAGTCTTACATGCATTTCTGGTAGGGCTGTGAAATGATCTCTGCATTAATGTGCAAAATACTGTACATTAAATCTCCAGAGAGGATGTACCTATGCATGTTTGTAAACCTACTATGCATGGTGTGGTGGTAACAAGGATAATGATGAAATACCTTTAGAGAAAGTTGGTGGCTACCAATGCTCTAAATGGGTAGAATGATCCTTTGGGGACCACACTCCTGGAAAATGAGAAACACTGTAGGTACTACAACAAAGGTGTAGAGGAGCATCCTTTCCCCCGCTCTTTTATTACAGACAGGTAAATATGGAAGTTAGGGCCAATACCCCTCTCTCATAACATCGTAGAAAGTAGGAGTATTGTCTAGTGGGGCAGCTACGCTGTCCTTATTTAAGGCAAATACATTGGAATTAGGTAACACTGGACAGACTTATTTAGGTGAACATAGAGCATGAAGTGTAAGGTGTGCTTACATTACACACAACAATAATTATCACAGAACATAGGTTAGCAAAAGATAGCCATTGTATCACAAATGGCTACAGGTCTCAGAATCCCATGAAGGTTTAAAAGTGCTGGAAGCACAGTAAAAGTGTCATGTGCAGAAAAGGGAGTATGTTGGGCAGAAAGCCAAGGTACAGTGAGATGGCAGACATCTGAAGATGTTATTTCTGGGAACTTGCTTTTGTGCAGCTTTAAGGTTGCAACATATGTCGATGATTTAGTGAAATTTTGGAAACTACCTAGTTTTGCTAATTTGCATAGGGAGTCATGTGTTTATGTCAAATGGGACACAAGTGATGTTTTGACCTTTAAGTAAAATGGCCAATTAGACCATGTTAAAATCTAAGGTTCAGATTAGAATAAGTATTATTGTGCAATACTGTATTTTAAATAAAAGTGTGTTTAAAATGGGCAGGCTTGGAGTGATTGTCTGGCTAAATGACCAACTATGGCTTGTGCAATGGCTCCCAGCTGGCTGAGAATAAAATCTTTGCTGTTGGCACTATCTGTCTCTGAAAGGGCTTTTATTGAATTATTACTGGGGCAAGGCCTTGTTAACATTTTGCCAGTTTCTGGAATAAGGCAGGAATTGGACTACTGTGCTGGAATGGACAGATTTATTATAAACACACAACAAGATCCACAAGAATTTCTAATGTACTTACTACAAGTACTGGAAAACAAAAACATACCTATGAATGAAATCTTTCAGATTCCATACATGTGGAAACATACATGCACTCTCTGCAGCCATGTGGCACAGGAACAAGTCCCTAATGAACGCTTCGTGTATGTATCCATACCTAACTCGGAATCCATTCCATTTCAGCAACCTGTAAAAAATGCAAAATATGGCAGATTATGTACTACTTGCAATTCTGATAATCGTCCCACCTTGCAAATACAGTCACATAGTGAATACGTAATAGTAATGCTTTTGCGTAACAATGCAGATGGTACCAAAAACAGCTGCAAGCTGACTGGATTCACACATGGACAAGTATCACTTGGTAAGACAACCTTAACAACAGTAGGCATAATCTACCACACAGGAGCTACAACCAATGCAGGTCACTACACTGCATACATAAAAAAGAAATGTGGATGGTTCGAATGTAATGTTACTTCCATTACTCTAAAACAGAGATTACCAGCAAATCTTGTAAACGCTTACTTAATATTCTTAAAACGAAAATGTATTCACTAATCTGAGTATAAACATCTACAAAATGTCCTCAATAACCTTTAATTCGATAAACTAATAGAATAAGACAACAGCTATCTAACAGTGAAAAACTACAAACAGTTAGAATACGCCAACTGGTATCTAACTAGAACCAGAAAACTGCAATATACATTTTTCTAAGGAAACCCTGCAACACTTATTACGTATAGAAATACCCTCAACAACTTCAAAACTATCAACAGTTAGAATATGCCAACAGGTATCCAACTGCCCCAAAATTCTGCAACAACCAAACAGATAAATGAATACTGCTAAAATGCAACAAGAAATAGACAATAAGAATACCCCAACTGGTATCGAATTGCAACAATAGTACCACCACTTCCAAACCAAAAACCATACACCTATTCAATTCCTCCTACTGAAACCAACCACCGAAAAATATTGTAGCATAACGCAGAAATTTTTTCTTTAATCCTACATGGATTTTTTTCCCACAGACCAAGTGATTTTACAAAAAAACACAGGAACTTAGCAAACTGCACAGAACACTAATTTGAAGCATAGTGCTTGTAAAATACTAACTATGAGGGTCGACAAAGTACAGAAAAGTCTACTATGCAATGGAATAACTCATTACAAACTACCTACACTAACATCTTTTCTTTTATCACAGAGAATGAAAAAATAATGTCTGCTGCAATTTCCCATACCATGAAAAAATTGCATACAGCCTCAATAAAGCAAACGGTTAGTATATAATGATTGGAGTCACAAACACTGCAACACAACACACCCATGCAAGCGAACACCTGACCACTAACTACAACCCGAAATGCCTAGAGTCTTAGGTACCAACTTTCTGAACACAATCCAACAAACCAACTACCACACACCATGTCCACTGTCCTATAAATACCATTACACTACTGGCAACCAGTACACAAACATTTGAAAACATACCCCTATGCAGCCCACATACCACAGTCAAAATGTTTGCTTGTATTGGTGTGTTATGCTGCGGTGGTTGTGGCCAGGGCCTAGAGTCTTGGGTGCATGGCCGAAAGGCGATGCACCCAAGACTCTAGGCCCTGGCCACAACCACTGCAGCATAGCACACATATGCAAGCAAACACCTGCCAACTGACCACAACGCAAAAACATAACACAACCACCTCAAGCCCTATCACTTCACTTGACATACTAAGACAAGTCTTGCAGCCAATGCACAAACTCTTCAATGCATGCCCTATCCGCCCAATACTCTACTAACTACCCAAAACCAATAGATCAGAGCATAGTAAAATACCCAGTGGTGTGGCCAGTGTTTAGTATGTCTGCATAAAACCGCAGTGACCGCAGACACCGCGATTACATCACGGCCTTCTTCCACCTAAACAAATACATCATTTGACCCATCTCTCACTCCCCCACTCTCTCAGCCACTCTTCCACACCAACACGTTCTTCTCTGTTCCATGCCACGCTGTCCGTGGATATCCGCGGATCCAACATGGCGGGCGCATCGAGAAAATGTGACGCACCTCACGCTTCACTCCAACCAATCAGCGACATGTCGTAAGCCCACTGGCCAATCGGTGTCCTGTCCGCAGAGCGAACAGGGAAGTGTGTCCGCAGAGCGGACCCAGATATCACAAATTCTTTTGGACCTACTTTTTGATAGTTTTAAAACAACTACTGGATGGAATTCCACCAGATTTACAAAAGCATGCTTTCGAGACCAAGCTACCACATTTGCTGCAAATTTGGTGAAAATCAGTCCAGCGGTTTCGGCTCCATTCAAGCTATCGGAAAAAAAGAAATTTTGGGATCCCCCTGTAACTTTGCCCCCCCTTGATCAAACTTTGCATAAGAATTCGGAGCTGGCCATATTCTACTTTTTCAAGTTTGGCAAGGATTCGTCCAGGGGCAGCCAAGTTATAAGCAGCCCAAAAAGTGCTCTTCTTGTGAGAGTATCTCTTTTATGGTTGTTAATATAAAAAATGTAAAGTATGGTTGATAGATGTATTGTTTTAATAAAGGAACAAAGGAATAATAGGACATGAAAATGTAGTAATAGGTAAACATTGTATGCATATATGGCACATTTTGCATGCACTTAATAGGACCTCCTTTTCCGACACAAACACTTTCGCACATCATGAAAAGACGACGGATGAATGCCAGAGCCGTTTACCTGACCTGTCCCAACACCGGGTTCAGGCACAGTCAGGAAATTGACCAGAATCACACACACCTGATGGCCCTTTGCCTTTTCCACGGGGATAAAAGGTGGAGCACGAGAGCACAATACGAGCAAGGCAGACCGCACGACGGGAGAGCTAACTCAGCACAGCAGTTCAAGAGGAGGAGAAAGACGGCATGAACTGAGAGGATTACAAGGAAAGAAGCGACCTTGCCCTTTCCGAACCAGGCCCATGAAACCTCCACAGAAGGAATTGTATTTGTATTTATTTGTATTTATTTAGATTTAATCCAAAGCGCTTTACATGAGAACCAATCAATTACAACAAGCAATACATAACATTGAATCAAACCAGAAAACAGTATAAGGAACAATTTACATTACTGGTGAGGTTAAGTGCATATGGAGGCGGACCACAGTGAGAGAGGAGGGTTAGAAGGGGAGGAGGAGGAGGATTCAGTGGAGAGAGAGGAAGCTGAAAGATGCTGGGGGGTGAATGGAAGAGGTAGGATTTTAGAGAAGTGCGAAATGAGGTGTAGGAGGTAGTAGAGCGGATTGGGAGGGAAAGGTGGTTCCAATGGAAAGGAGCGAGAAGTTGGAAGGAGCGGAAGCGGGAAGGGGAACAGGGTGAACGAGGAGGAGAGAGAAGGAAGAGAGCTGCAAAACAGAGAGAACGAGAAGGGATGTAGACAAGACAATAGAGAGGCTTTGAAAACTAGACAAAGGAAGTTAAATTTAAGCTAGGAGTGAAAAGGGAGCCAACCTAGTGAGTCAAGGGAAAAGAAGATGGAGTCGTGAGGTGAGAGAAGGCAGAGGGAGTGGATAGCGGAGTGGTAGATGGATTTGAGGGGGGAGAGGTGAGGGGAGGCGAGTCCAAAGAAGAAAGTGGGACAGTAGAAGAGTCTAGAGAGGATGAGGGAGGAGATTAGGAGTTTAGTAGCATGAAAGGTTAGGAGAAGACAAATTTTATGGATGTTGTAGCGGTGGAAGCAGCAAGATCTAGCAGTGAGAGAAATGTGGTGAGAAAGAGAGAGGTGGGGGTCGATGTGGAGACCAAGGTTGTGGGCATGAGGGGAGAAAGGGAGTTAGGGGGGGAAGGGAATGAAGGGTGGAGGAGAGGGAGGAGGAAGAGTGTTGGCAGGGAAGAAAAGGAGCTTCGTTTTATCTGCATTGAGAGAAAGGAAGTGAGAGGACATCCAAGATTTAATAGCAGAGAGGCAAGAAGAGAGCTTAAGGTGGATGTCAGGTGAGAAGGGGGAGAAAGAAAGGAAGAGCTGGGTATCATCCACATGGAAATGGTGTGATACACCAAAGGAGGAGATAATGGGAGCTAGGAAGGAAGCATAGAGTGAGAAGAGAAAGGTGCCAAGGACAGAACCTTGGGGAACACTGTGGTTGAGAGGAAAGATAGGTGAGGAGCGGCCACCCCAGCAGACTGAAAATGTGCGATTAGAGAGATAGGAGGATAACCAGTCGAGAATGGAGTCTTTAAGGCCAAATGAAGAGAGAGAATTAAGGAGAAGAGGGTGGTTAACAGTATCGAAGGCAGCTGAGAGGTCCAGTAGGATAACAATAGAAGAATGCTTAGAGTTGTAATTGAATTGTAAGACCGCAAACAATAGCCAGCGTGTGTTGCAGCAGATTTCAACGGTACACAAGGCCCTCCTTCGCTAACAACCAAGCCGGGGAGAGACGCTTGTCACTGTGGTACCGACCTTGACTCCAGAGACAAGCAAAGCCAAGTGGTTCATCACAGCCGGTGAGTCGAGGGGAGAGCCGATAAGAAACCGAACTGTGTTTGAACAAAAGTAGCAAAACTGCAAATTGAAGGAAGTACAAAAAATGGTTCGTTTGATACGGGAGGGGAGAACCAGCTACAGAGGAGTCAGACACCACATGGGTGTTCACTTGAGAAACTCTGGCCGATTACCCTGTTGTTAAATCCACCATTACTAGAAGGCCTTGGTAGAAAGGTGAGGCGGGGTTCAAAGTGGTCCTACAGTGGTCTAGCAAAATCCTCTGTACAGTCGAAAGCCTTTGACTGACAGATGATTTTAAAGCTAAGGGAAGTGAATCCCGCATTGCAACTTTGGCAAGAGTGAACCTGATAGAGAAATGCAGATAAAGAAGGGGCGAAGCCAAAAGTATAGATTAACAGTGTGTTGACACGAGTGAACCCGGTAGAGGGATGTCCACAATTAACTGTTTAAAAATACATTAAGATTTGTGAATCGCACAGAGAAGATTGTGTTGAAAGCCGTAGTAAACCCGACGGAGAGAGGTTGACATTCAAGAGGGGTGTGAACCCGGAAGAGAGTATCCAGGGGTGCAAAGTCATCACCCAACGTGTAAGCAGAAATTAACCTTTGTTTATTATTTTGGAACACATCAGATCCTCGGAGGCAAGGGAGTTTTTGTAGAAAAGAGACTTAATCACTGAAGGCCCTGATAATTGAGAGCAGAACTGGTAACTCGCGCTTTGAAATCTTGAGTGTGTGCTGTGCTCCAGAGTCCTACATAATCCCGTGCTCAAAACGTGGGGAAGAGAGACCCTGACTACCGCATCCTGACTTATTATTTGTGAACACTACTTTCTTTCCTGTGAACCCTATACCACACTCTTTGTTTGTATTTAGCGTAAGGATTGGCAATAGGTTTTTCGTAGTATAAGCCCTATTATTTGACAAGACGCCACTGGGACTGCCTTATTATTATTTGATGGTCGTAGCCTGCTCCCATCATAGATTTAGGTTTAGATTAGGCATTTTTCAAACCCGCATATACAGTTTAATAAAAACCCTTGAACTGTGATCCCTTGTGTTTGTCTTTGCTGTTTTCACCATGAGTTCCTTACAAAAGCAGATAAAAAAGAAAAACATAATAATGAACTGATAAAAGATCTTTGAACTTGGACTAAAGAAAATAAAGGATCAGATGGAAGATGCACAGATGGAAGATAAGCAAGTTCATGGCCAGGAAATGAACATTAAGCAGCTGGCGAATGGGAAAAGGACAAAAGGAAACATCGTGAGGTGGGAGAAAAAGAAAATGAGTACACATGAAAATGTTTAATTAACTAATTAAGAGAAGAAGAAAGAGGAGTGAGCGGTAAAAAAATGGGATGAGGGGTCTCTTCAAGGAATATAAATGTTGTTTAACAACATCTCTCGATTCTCGTAGTGGCAGAGTCACTCGCTTTGCATGTAAAGTAACATTTAATTGGGTAACAGGGATGGGAACAGAATGGAAGTAAACAATGTTACTCTCTGGAGATACAGATATATACACAAATAATAAAAAGAAGGAAAAATGCCATACCTTGGACAAAAAAGGATATATATATATATATATATATATATATATATATATAATAGATTAGGAGAATACAACGTGATAAGAGATATTATTAGTTCTTTAGAAGCGTCTCTCACAATACCTCCCATCTTGAGAGCATTGAGTTGAGGGGGGTGGCTGAGATAGGGATGCTGCATGCAGGGGAGGGTAAACAATAGGTATGTGTTCAAATATGTCAACCATAGGGGGGAATGTAGAGGAGCAGCTTTCCACTTCTCTTTTTATTACAGACAAGTAAATATGATAGTTAGGGCCAATATCCCTCTCTCCTGTCTAGCATTGTAAACATTAGAAGTATTGTCTAGTGGGGCAGATTTAAAGCAAATACATTGAAAATAGGTAACACTGGACACACTTATTTAGGGCAACATAGAACATGAAGTGTAAGCTATGCTTACATTGCACAGAACAATAATTATCACAGAATATAGGTTAGAAAAATATAGCCATTGTATTATAGATGGCTGCAGGTCTCAGAATACCATGAAGGTTTAAGGTGCTGGAAGAACAGGAAAAGGACTTGTGCAGAAAAAGGAGTAGGATGGGCAGAAAGCCAAGGTACAGTGAGATGGCAGAAATAAAAAGTCTGAAGACGGCATTTCTGGGAACTTGTTTTTGTCCAGCTTTAAGGTTGCAACATATGTCGATGAGTTCGTGAAATTTGGGAAACTGCCCAGTCTTGCTAATTTGCCTAGGGAGTCATGTGCTTCAGGAAGTATTTATATCCAATCGGACAGAAGTGATGTTTTGACCTTTAAGTAAAATAGCCAATTAGAACATGTTAAAATCTAAGGTACAGATTAGCATAAAAACCATTGTGCAATACTGTATTTTCTATAAAAGTGTGTTTAAAATGGGCAGGGTTGGAGCCTTTGCCTTGCCAACTGACCAACTACGACTTGTGTAACGGCTCCTACTCGGCGGAGTATAACATTTTTCCTGTTAGCATAACTCGTCTCTGCAAAGGCTTTTATTGAATTATTACTCAGGTACAGCCTCCTTAACAAAGGCAATTACTATTACTTCATATGGAGCAAACATGCAATCTTTCCACCTAATTTGCATACCCATACTTCCTTACTGTGTGGTTCTGAACTGGAAGTGAACTTCCATGGATGGCAACTCAGTGGCACTGTGTTGTGTGGATTGTTAGCTCTAATCGCCTATTCTACTCTGGCATTATAGGTAGAAGTGCTCAGGGTTTCATTTACTTGCATTTTTTGAATCCACCATTACATTGATCAACAAACATGCCCAACTCCAAACGATATCAGCCACACCACACTGACTATCCTGAATGAGGATAAAATGCATGTGTGGTTGTAGCATCCTTCAGAGGTGTCTCTAGCGTGTGTGCTGATAAAGCTATGCTAAAGGTGTACTATATAAAACAATAGCCCTCATTAAGAGTTGGCTGGTCCGAAAACAAGGTGTTGGTAACAACGTATACCGGCACCTTAACGGACCGGCCAACTCCAATCTGACGGTAGGGGCCTGACCTGTTTTTGAATTCTTCTTATAAGAAACACATTTAAATTAAAACAAAAGAGTCACTTAATGCAAAGTTCATATCCACAGAATGGCAGCCTTCTTGCATAAAGGTTTCTGGCAGAGAATTCAGGACCTGAATGGTAACAGATCTTTTATCTGTACAGTGGTGGGGGTTGGGTTTTCTTTGGGGATGTTTCTTTCAGGTGGGTTCATATGTGCTATATCAAAGGCAAGCCAAAGGATGTCACAAGTGCTGTGGGATGTTTCAACCCACGCATCCAAGCCATTCAACATCTTGTGCATTACTGACAATAGAAACATCATAATGGCCACCGGAAAGCATGCTGCTGGCCAGAAATCACCAGAAAGTGCGCAGTGAGAACCTGACAGACAGGCTGCCATCTTCTTTTGCCTCTGTCAGTGTTAATACAGGAGACCATTGCCAGCCCCATCCTGTGGCTGCACACAGAGCAAAATCAGTGCAAAGGAATATAGTGCTGTTCAAAATCCATTTTAATTGATGCCAAAAATTGCTAAAATCATGGCTCACAGAACCACTAAAAAGGTCCCACCTCCCTGTTGGGGGGTCAACATCATTCTCCTGCAAGAATCTACATGAATCTGAGGTCCACAGAAGTGCATCTATATTTGAAAAAAGTATATTTTGAGGATTGCTTACTGGTAAGGCAGCTGTCAAAAATGGGTGCAAAACCGGTGCCCGCCACTGACCGGCGCTAGCGATCTAAATTCTGACAGGAGACTTGTATTTCAGGAGCTAAATAGTGAACCTGAGTTAGCTGGGACTTCAAAGGCTTGCTTGTCCATGAGAAGTCTTCACACCTGGTCATCTCAGCAAGAAGGCAGGAAATCACAAGGTTCTGTTAATCAAATGGAGAGTGACACCTTGGACTGATGCCCTGCTAGCAGGAAAAACCAGACAAAGGATTCCTTCAGCTGAATAGGATATGCTGATTCTGGGTGTGAACTGTCAACACTGCTCTGGGGGAAGGCAAGACATCTGATCTCTGAGTCAAGCCACGTTTCTAGGGGTGGGGACAAGCCAATGGGTGTACTGCAGTGGAGACAAATGTATGTTTTATTAAATTGCTTATAAAATATTGTATCAAGTTGACAGAAATGTACAACTTGGGGATTCTTAATATGAAAAATGCACCCACGATTTGAGACTAAGCTGGACGTTGTGGGATGTTCTGAGGCCAAGCCCTGTAATTATTAATATTGTAACATCTGTGTTTATGCTAGAGACCTCAAAACTTACTGTAATATGCCCAGAGAGGGTGTGTACCTCCGTGTCAGATTTGATGAAAAACCAATATGGCTAAACCCACTAAAAGTGCAAAATGTTGTCATTTCTGAACCCAAGCTCGTAGAAACATGTGACTTGAACCGAACTGTACCGTAAGCAATCTGTCACGCAATTTAGGTAATATTAACAAGTGGGGTATACTGTAATTATGTGTTTTATGAAAAAGAAGATATGTTGTACGGACACAAAGGGGAGTGTCCTTTCCTTGAGCCCTAAAGATGATACCTGATGACTCATTCTTACTCACAATTCCCTTCTCCAGTCAGGTCACAGTAAATCCTTTAACCTATCAGGATCCTCAGAGGGTTGGGCATACAAAGTCAGCCTTCCCACCCACTTTCAAAAGACATAAGAAGAACCACTGAGACCCAGATAGGGACATTCATTTTCCACTCTTCAATGAATTTCTGCGCAGCACGCTGCCCGACCATATCCAGATAGACTCCAGAACTTGAAGCAGAGAGGTCTGAACCAAAAGATGAATCCTTCTCAGTAGGCCTCAGAATCCAGCAACCTAACCAAACTATTCAACAGCCGGGCGAGCTGTTTGATTCTGGCTAGGACCATATCCAGACCCAGAAAGCAGAGCTGTATCCAGACCCAGACCAGACCGCTGTGCAGTGCCGATAGCAGACCCAGACCAGACCGCTGTGAGCAGAACCAGTGCCAGAGACCGTCCCATGGCAAGAGAACCGCAGCCCAAACCTGACCAGATCTGTGACGAGGTCCATTCCCTTCCAAAACTAGGAGTGAGTATCCAGAACTGTCCAGAACCATCTCTTAGTTTAAAGTAATCTTATTGAAACCTTTTCAACCTGTCCAGAACTGCATAGAAATCGTGTGTCCATTCTGTGATTTCAAAGCTGCAAAAGTGTCATATGTCATTCTGAAATCTTGACTTCATTTCTGAAAATCTACCTCCACAAAAACGTCCGTATCTTTTGAACCGTATGTCCTAGAAGCGAGATTTAACTGTCATTTTAAAGCTAAGAACCTAAGCTTTCCAACAAACCCAATACTCTTCATAGTTTATCCGTAATTGCGATCGGCGCACTCAGAAAAGGTGCCGCGAATTGCAAACTAGCTCAATTTCACCACTTGTAAAACTAGCTGCTTCTTGCTTTCCACTGCTGAAATTCGTTTTCAACCTGATAATCATTCCTGAATCATTGCTAGTGTTTACCTGAACTAATTCAAAGTAGCTATCACCTACCCTGAATCTCCTATAGGGAATTAAAATTATTTTTAGCATATTTTTCACTTTATTGCAATCACATTTAAAAGTATTTGGCCTGTGTTTTAAAATCATCCCTGTTTCTCTAAGCTTGCTGGGGGGAACAGGAACTGAACTGCTTCTGATTGTATTCCTGAAAACTGTGTGCTCTCCTTTCCATCTCTTCATATTGCATAGTGGGGGAGTGAGTTGTCACAAAGGAAAAAGTGATCAGATTATCTCTTGTTGAAACCATATCCAGTTTATTTATGTGCTGTATTCTTTCCATCATTGCTTTTCCTTGAAACCATACAAAGTATTCTCTGCTACCTTATCCTTTCTATACTAACTCCTAAATAATTAAGGAATTGTGCTACTGTAATATTATCCATTGTTGATCACTGTTCATACTCATAAGTGTGCTATCAAATATTAATTTATTAAAAAAAAAGTGTGATATATATAGTTGAATGTTTCCAATAAATCTTTTAATTTGCAAAACAAACCTACTTCTTGGCTCAGTGAGGTCAGGGGGATTCAAAGAGAGGGGCGTTATATAAGGGTTCATCATCCAGATTTAAGAGCTTGACATAAAAATATATAAATAAGGGCTTCCATTGGGCATCCCAGACTAGGCATTGGCTTAGTTGGATTGCTGAATTGAAGTCACTTACAGAGTGGGGGCTTGTAACGGGACGTCTGGATTAGACCTACCACTTGTGCAGCTTAATACAGTGTGCTAACTGACAGGATACATAAACCCTGTTGGATCACCACGCTGTTTTACGCTGTAAAAGCACTCCCCAAAGGAACGCTCTAAGGAAACGGTCTGTTTTGCAAAATAAAATACTAGCTTCTGTGAGTCAGGAAGAAAATCAATTTCCAGAATGACGACACTGATAGACATTTAAATAGCGAGAGAGCACCTCTTACATAAGCTATTTGTGAGAGGGGAGTGGACTCAGCAGGACCAGACGGGGTGGTTGCAGGCAATCACACCCCAGATCACTGCAACAGGGTCAGATATATGGAGAGATCAGGGTCCCTTACATGTGGCCCTGAGTGAACTATATATGGCCCCTAAAGCCAAAGATGAGCACAACAAGATTGCCAGGATAGTGGCATATTTATATTTATATATGGGAGCCATTCAGGACAAATGTGCTGAAGGCCAAGATCTGGCAAATAGGCAACTGATGGCATTATAGAAGGCCCAATCTGACCTGGACTCTTCTGAGCAGAGGCTGCACAGGAGCCAGGAGTCAGAAAATGATAGTAGACAGTATATCATTAAAATAAAAGAGGATATGGATATCCTGCAACAGCAAAAGGCAGACCAGGATACCAGAATTCTGGCCTTGCAGAAGGAGCATCAAGAAGGTTTGGACTCCCTGCAGTAGAGCCAGAAAAAGCTGTAGCAACAGATAGATTTCAACAGGGCATGCACAAAGCAGGTAGCCACCCTGCAAAGCCAATTGGATAGAGAAAAAGAGGAGAGCAATACATTGATTTTGAAAGACCTGGATACCCAGGCACAGTTTGATGAAGAGTGCCAGAAAGCTGGTGCCCTTCAAAGGCAGAGGGACGACCTGGCGGCACAGAGGCAGGCTCTTACTCAGGAAAGGGACACATTAGGCCAGGAAGTCTGCCACTTAAAAAAGAAAATGGAAGAAAATCACCTGGCCCTCCAGGGAGTGGGTGACCTCCAAAAAGAGCATCGGAACTTGTTAGAGCACACTAGGAGGGTGGAAGATGCTCTGGCAAGAAAGGAGCAGGCCAATAGGGACGGTACCCAGGAGGTAACCCTCCTGCAGCAAAGACTGGCCCAGTACTCCAAGACTAACCAGGAAGCACAGAGAGAGAAAGAGGTTCTCTGTCAGCACAATGATAGGCTCCAGCAACAGATAGCCATGCAGGAGAGACTGATTGAGTCTAGTAACGCCTTGATTGAGGAACTGAAGGCACAGGCTCTTGCATGGCAACAGGGAGCAGGGGCTGACAGAGATGAGGTTCGCTGGGAAAGGGAAACACCTGAGCATAACCTCAGGAGCCCTAGTACCAGAGGCCTTCATCTCTCCCAGTCCTTGGACCCAGCCACCCCCGTGTCCCATGGCGCACATGAGCCCAGGGCCACGGGGATGGCAGATTACTATCCAGCCAAAAGTATGGGGCTCATAGGCCAGTACCTCCCAGGAATGGATGGGCGGGCATCCGGGTATGGGCACCCAAGTACAGTGCAATTTAATGGGGAACCACGAGAAAGTAGGCCCTCTAAGGGTATTCTGAAAACCTCTGCCTAGTTAGGTCAGTGGAGGGGTACCCATCAAATCCTGGCAGCAAGGAGGAATCTGAAGACTCCTCTGAAGGTCACAGGACACAGGAGACCAGGTCCCCACATTCTGCCAGCCATTCCCAGGCTCGCACAATCCGGGAAAACCTGGAAGATCAGACGGGCACCTCTGGGAGCAGTGCTTCTGAGTCAGAGGATGAATGGACCAGGGTTACCTGAACCAAGAAGGCCAATAAGGCAAAAAGGGCCTTGCTTAAGGACCCCTTAAAACAGATTAAGGCAATCAGGAGTGTCATCACACCTTATCACAAGAACGCCAAGTATTCCGTGTGGGAACACTTGGAGCTCTTTGAGCAAATGATGGAGACTTTCCACTTGAAAGACAGCAGTAACTGCATGCAGTACGTCAAATGGATATTCTCCCCAGAATACTCCAGTTTCTTTGCGTGGCTGGAGGACCAAAATCATGCAAGATGGTCCACCTACAGGGCGGCCATCTTAAAGCACTTTTCTGTTCACAGAAATCCCCAAGAGGCTCGCAAGGCAGCCTACAATTTGCAATGTGGGGAGGATCAGGCCCCACAAGAATTTGTGCAGGAATTGAAGCATGCCTTTGCGCAGACTACCAAAAGGGTGCGCACGGACAGCAAAGAATTTGTTAACACTTTTTTCCATGCCAAGCCCAAATACATCATGACCCAGCTAGTGAGAGATTTTCATGAGAAAACGTCAGTAGACTGGGTCATTGAGCAGGCCACCCGAATCTATGAGGTGCAGAAGCCCATAGAAAATTAAAATAATGCTCAGAAGAGCCCCGAACCTACCACCACCCCTGCTGCTGCTAAGGTGGCAGAGGTAATGGTTTCCCCCATTTTAGATTTGGAGATGGGGGGGCCTAAAAACCTGCCTGCACCGAATAATGCCAAGCCCAGAAGGCCCTCGGGCCAGTCACAAACAGGGAGTCAAGGAGGTAGTCCCACAAATGGGGTCCCTCACTCCCCTGACTATGTAAGTCCCCGCTACAAGGGAAACCGACCCATCCTGGGTTGTGTGTGGACTCCTCCAGCACAATGGGGGGATCCAGCCAAGCACCTAACCCAGGGAACTTCCCTCCTAACTTCCCACAGGAGGGCAGAAATTCCCGAAATCCTGGGCAGAACTTTTTCCCCAGGTATCCACCCAACTTCCAGCCCCAAAATCATCCATTCTTCTTTCCCCAATTCCCTGAGCCCAGACAATCTAATCCGGGAGAGGGGAGGCCAAGGGTGGAGGGGTACCCAAATCTTCCCAACCCGGGGTACTACCAGAGAAGGGATAGCTACCCTTCCCGGGATCAGCCCAGGGGAGAAAACATAACCCCGTATCAGCCTGAGCGGGTTTCACAGTTAGAGCACCAGGTCCAAAATATGGCACAGGATCTGGGTCGCATGCTGAGGGCTCAGCAGAACCCCCAGATGAGCATGCCGGCGCAGAATGCCCCAAACTCTGGGCCTGGTGCTCCAGAACAATGACGGGGCAGCACCCTCATAACCCACCGGTTCCCAGGGAGGAGGCACAAGGGGAAGGGGGATTTAAAGCCACGGAGGAAGCTTCCTTCCCCACTTGTGAACAGCCCCTGGAAACCCAGGAACCGTAAACAAAATCTCCTACCCCTGAAAGTCTGCCACCCAAGGAGCAGAGAGGAGGTAGGAGAAACAAAGGACCTAAACAGACTCACTTTGAGGAGGAGGTACAGATCTTCCAATTTGAGGGAGAGGGATCCTCAGAGGATCCTGGGAAAAGGATCTTCTCCTTCAGACACAGGGGAACTCCTCCCAAGGAAAAATGGGTCCCAAGGGATTTACAGACAGACTGGGTAAATGTGGGGACTGAGCTAGCGCCGCCCATCATCTCATCCCAGAACCAACAGCATCAAAATCCACTGGTTCAAACCCATTCTGGTGACTGCCTCCAAAAAGGAGGGGGCGGCCCAGAACCGGAACCAGGGGAACCCAAAATTTCTCCCATTGCTAGTTGCCAACTTTTTCTTTCAGATTCCCAAGACTCTCCACAGAATTCTGCCCAAATCTCTTCTCTTTGCATGTCTAAAACCAGAAAATTGGCCCACCATTTGTCCACAAATGTGCATTATCTGTGCCCCCTTGAGGAGAAGGAGGGAAGATACCATGCCCTGGTACAAGTACAGGGGCAGGGTACAATTTTGGCAATGGTGGACACTGGATCCCAAGCTACCCTTCTGTCCAGAAAGGCCTTTGATGAACTGAATTCAGGGAGGGGGAGAATTACCAAATTCCTCTCACCTCACTTCCTGGACAACTTCAGAACTTCGACGGGAAGGAAATTCCCATCGAGGAGACGCCAGATCTGGACATTAAAATTGGGCGACACAAGGTGAAACACCCGGTCATAGTAGTGACTCCAGAGGGCACCCCTTGTTTACTAGGGAATGACTTCCTGAGAAGGTTGTCACCCCTAATATATTGCGTAAACAAGGTCCTCTGGACCCAGACTAGCAAACCAATAAAATTAAAACAGAGTGTCAACCATGTTAGTTTAAACGGCACATGCCACATGGTTGAACAAAAATCTGGCCAAGTAGAATTTCACTTCCAGATCAACCAAATTCCAGACGTGACAGTAATAGTAGTAGGACAACAGACTGGGGATGGGGGGTCCTCTCTATTTTTGCAAATCAACCTTCCTTCCAGTTTAAGGTGGTATCCCACACTGGAAGGAAACACTCTGAAATTCTTTACTAATCCACAATCAGACATTCCCACTCCAATAGTCCAGAAAGATGTGAAATCAGCTCATAACCTGGCTGATATTCAGCAAATTGGAGAGCAGTTGTTCATCCCTGTTCAGTTAAATGATGGGAAGGACTCTGTTCTCGCTCGAGTGTGTGTGAACAACGGTAAGAGCTTCATCAGCAAAGCCATGTTCCGCCAACTCACAAAAGATCCAGCCATTCCCACATTCAAACTGATAGATAAATGGGAAATGGATCTGGAAACACCCAATTCCAAACATCTCCTGCCAAGCAGGTGTATGCTCAAAATCTCCATTGGCAACAAGAGCATAGTCCATTATTGTTGGGTCGTGTGAGACGTCACTGCCGCCTTTTACTTAGACAGTGACATTCTCAATCGCTTTGCCATTAGTTTGGACTTAATAAACTTCAAAGCTTGGTCCCGATTAGCGGATAATCCCATGGGCTTTGATGATCCAGAAAAAGCATTTCGGTCAGCTCAATTGCTACCTTATGCAATTGAATTTCAGATTAAAGAGGAAGTCACCATCCCAGAAAGGACCCAATAATTCTCCCTGGAAGTGAAAGTTAAAATAGGACAAAAATTGAAAAACCCTGATGCTTATATTCATCTAAATGCTTCTCTCTAACAGCAAGTTTTGGTGGCAAACCCAACACCATTAGTCAACATAGAATATGACACCATTCCAATAGAGGTGGATAACAGCAACTTAAAGAGTATTACTCTAGCCGCAGGCACCATTATTGGAATGGCGGTTGATGACTGACATTTCTCCATTGATTTAGGAAATGAACTGTTAGGACCAATCCCCAAGGACTGTTTTGACAGTGACAGTGATGACAATACAACACCAGACAGGATCTTTACCCGGCATGGGGGGAACTTCCTGGTGTACACTTCCTGCCCTTATGGTAAGGAAGATGTGACTTGTGACTTCAGGAGGGATGAGGTGATTTTCCAGGTCCATGAGGGCTGCCTTTTCCACTTGAAGCCTCCAGTCCAAATCAGCACTCTGACCAGGGACTTCACCACCCAGCTGGAGGAGGCCGCTGAGATAGCAAAACCAGAAGTCTTTCCAGGCTTCAGGCAGGTGGTTGAAGAGAGAGTCAACCTAGCTGATGCCTGTGTGACTCTGGAGCAGAAGCAAAAGTTGAAACAAGTTTACTTGGATTTCCAAGATCTCTTTGCGGTGGACTCATATGACTGTGGTCGCACTGACATCCACACAACAACAATTCCCACGGACCCTGGCATGACTCCGGTGTTTGTGAAGCAATATTGCTTGCCTCTCGCATCCATGGAGTCCCTTACTGAAATAATTATGAACCTTGAGTCCCGGGGGATAATCCGTCCAGTTCACAGCACCTTCAATAATCCGGTGCTGGGAATATTGAACCAAACAGCCAGTGGAGACTCTGCGCCGACCTTAGGGAGCTCAACAAATGGGTCCATACTTCCCGATGGCCTCTTCCCTACATTGACCAAGGGCTGGCCCAGATCCAGGGGTCACAGGTATTCACTGCAATAGACCTGACCAATGGATACTGGACTGTGCCTGTCAGTAGGGAAGACCAATACAAACTGTCTTTTACCTTTGGGGAGCAGCAGCACACGTGGACCCGGACTCCCTTCGGATACCTCAACTCCGGCAATGAATTCAACATTTTCCTACACAAGGCCATGCCCGACCTGGGTGCGAGGGGTAACCCGGCTTATGTAGATGATGTCCTCATCAAAAGCTCAACAGCGGAGATCCGTTATGTTCTGACCCAGTTGAGGGCTGCCGGAGCAAAACTTTCCTTTCAGAAAGCACAGTGGTGTAGAACCCGTGTTAATTTCTTGGGGCATGAGATTACTCCTCAGGGTCTCTGTCCCCAGGAAAAGAAAGTGGAAGCACTTCAGAAACTGAAAGACCCCACAACTAACTAAGGAGCCTCCTTGGACTGACTAATTACAGCAGAAAGTTCATTGAGGGCTACGCAGACATCACCAGACCCCTGATTCATCTATTGAAGGGGGGGGTCAAGTGGGAATTGGGTCCGGAACAATCTGAGGCAGTAAAACAGCTCAAACGTAGCCTCTCACAGGCGCCTTGCCTAGCTTACCCTGTCAGAAACAAGGAGTTTTTCTTGGAGACAGGGTTCTCTAATACATGCTTGACTGCAGTATTATATCAAAAGCATGACAAGGTCAATAAAGTAATCTCCTATGCGAGTAAAACTTTATCCTCTGTGGAGGAAAAATTCAACGATTGTGAGAAGGCACACCTGGCAACGGTGTGGGCATTGAAGAATTACCCCGCATTTATCCAGGGGGAACACATCATAGTGGAGACTCCACACCAGCCTCTGCAATTTCTCCAAAGTGACAAAATCTGGGCCGGAAATGTGAGTAATTCCCGAATTACTTCCTGGATTCTGTCAATGCAAGGCTTTCCTGTGGAGGTCAGATATGGCCAAAACAAGAAGAGTCCCCTCGCGCAAGGTCTGGCTGACTTGCATGATTGTGTCAGAGAAAACTGTCTCGAGGACGAGAGTCTGAAAATCAAGGACAACATGGAGGCATACCTCAATTCCCCACCTCAATTCCCCACACAAAGTCGTTGAAGAAGACAAGTGTGAGGGAATCCCCACTGTCTATGTGGATGTATGCTCTTACCATGTTGACAACGGGGAAAAAGAACTCACTGCTGTCCAACATCAATCCACAAACTGGTCATAATCACAGATTCGGATTATGTACGGAACGGGTTTGTGGAGCACCTGGTTAATTGGAAAAACAGAGGCAAGTTATGTGCTAATAACAAATCCTTGAAACATGGGAAGTTAATCCAAAATATTGATGACCTGATCACCTCAAATGGGATGACCATCTACTGGAAAAAGATCAAGGGTCATTCTAAAGTAGAGGGACCAGACACAACTGGAAATGACTTAGCTGATCAGCTGGCCAAAACCGGGGCCCTCCAAGGGAATCTAATAGAGATTGAGTCCCTGTTGGGGGAAATCCAGGCCACTGCTATCACTAGGTCCCAGACAAATGCTCACAATGATTTTTCAACTGCAAAATGGAGTAAGGAGACCCCAGATGCTGATTTGATTACGGCTCAGAAGGGGGATCCAATAATTGGTAAGTTTTACCAACACATTGAGGACCCTGAGAACTTTCCCCTGACGGATACCGATTACATTGGGAAAGAGGACCTCTGATTGTTGATGAAATGTCCAAAAATGTTCCGAATCCAAGACGGTTTGTTGGTAAGGAATTCCCAAACTGGTCATGATCAGTGGGTGGTTCCTACCTCATTCCGAAGCCTGATGTTAAGTCACGCCCATGATGCGGCCACCGCCGGACATAGGGGGTTTCAGACAACACTTGAGATCCTAAGAGAGGTTGCATACTGGTCACACATGGGGCAGGACCTCGACCAATCCTTGAAGGGGTGTCTTGTGTGTGCACAATTTCAGCCAACATCCCTCACACACCATGCGCCTCTCCAAAAGAGAGGGATGACACTGCCATGGTCAGATTTGCAAGTCGACTTCATAGGCCCCGTGATTCGCTCCTCTAGGGGAAATAAGTACATGTTGACTGTGACATGCTTATTTACCAAATGGGTGGAATGTCTCCCGGCCCCAAACTGCAAGGCAGAAACAGCAGCTGCCCTGATGATCAATCACATCTTTTCACGTTTTGGACTACCCCAAAGGATTGAGTCAGACAGAGGTAGCCATTTCACCAGCGAAGTAATGACAAAGATGTGGGAGATACTGGGGGTTAAAAGGAAGCTACATATTGCTTACCGGCCAGTTTCTTCTGGTGCAGTCAAATGTTACAACCGAACCATTGTGAGCATATTAAAAAAGTTTGTGGCAGATTCTGGGCCAAGTTGGGATATTCGATTACCTATTGTCCTAATGGCCTTCAGATCTACCCCTTCATCTGCAACTAAAATGTCACCGTTTGAGCTGATGACTGGAAGCAGGATGGTGCTTCCCCAGCATTTGCTCTACAGGACCCAAGAGCAGACATTGATCAATGCCTCCACAACTCATGAGTATGATGACAATTTAAGGAAACACCTTCAACATGCTTTTGCCTATGCTCAGCGAAACCTAGAAAGATCAGCCGATAGCATGAAGACCCACTATGACTTAAAGACTACTAGGAAAGAGTACAATGTAGGAGACCGGGTTTATCTATACAATTTCCAAAGGAACCAGGCCAAACAGCGGAAATTTCTGCTTACCTGGAAGGGACCTTTTGAAATTGTAGACAAGATCTCACCAGTCGCTTACAAGATCCGCATCTCCAAAGGCAGTTTGGCGGAAGGGGAAGACAAGTGGGTCCATATTACACAGCTAAAGTGTTGCCATCCCAGGCACACTCTGCAGCAACTGGAGGAGTCCTCTGCAATCCCAGAGGGGGCCTCTCCAGATTAATACATTTCCAACCCTAAAATATTCCAAATATAGTCTCTAAAATACAATGATAAGAATGCAAATGTCTCCTGATTTATAAAATGTATATGTTCACCCCACTACATTAATATTGGTGGGGAAATGTCTATGAATAAGTTTCTGCCGCTTTTGCTTTGTCATCCTAGGAGAGATAAACCATGGAGACTGACCAAGGAGGACGACCCGGAGACCGGGAGCAAAGATCCGAGAGGCCCGGGGTACCGCCCAATACTCCCATCAGGACCGGCGAGGAGAACCGATCGATCCTCCTCTGATGGAGGAGAAGATACTGAACTTTGCCATCTGCGGAATCAGAAGAAGATGAGGCAAACATCCCAGTCTTGCAAGTTCAATTGATGAAAGTCAGAATGGCCATTGCAAGAGGGGGGCTTGTGGGATGTTTCAACCCACGCATCCAAGCCATTCAACATCATTGAGCATTACTGACATTAGAAACATCATAATGGCCACCGGAAAGCATGCTGCTGGCCAGAAATCACCAGACAGTTCGCAGTGAGAACCTGACAGACAGGCTCCCATCTTCTTTTGCCTCTGTCAGTGTTAATACAGGAGACCATTGCCAGCCCCATCCTACGGCTGCACACAGAGCAAAATCAGTGCAAAGGAATACAGTGCTGTTCAAAATCCGTTTTAATTGATGCCAAAAATTGCTAAAATCATGGCCCACAGAACCACTAAAAAGGTCCAACCTCCTTGTTGGGGGGTCAACATCATTCTCCCACAAGAATCTACATGAATCTGAGGTCCACAGAAGTGCATCTATATTTGAAAAAGTATATTTTGAGGATTGCTTACTGGTAAGGCAGCTGTCAAAAATGGGTGCAATACCGGTGCCCGCCATTGACCGGCGCTAGCGATTTAAATTCTGACAGGAGACTTGTATTTCAGGAGCTAAACAGTGAACCTGAGTTAGCTGGGACTTCAAAGGCTTGCTTGTCCATGAGAAGTCTTAACACCTGGTCATCTCAGCAAAAAGGCAGGAAATCACAAGGTTCTGTTAATCAAATGGAGAGTGACACCCTGGACTGATGCCCTGCTAGCAGGAAAAACCAGACAAAGGATTCCTTCAGCTGAATAGGGTATGCTGATTTTGGGTGTGAACTGTCAACACTGCTCTGGGGGAAGGCAAGATATCTGATCTCTGAGTCAAGCCAAGTTTCTAGGGGCGGGGACAAACCAATGGGTGTACTGCAGTGGAGGCAAATGTATGTTTTATTAAATTGCTTATAAAATATTGCATCAAGTTGACAGAAATGTACAATTTGGGGATTCTTAATATGAAAAATGCACCCACGATTTGAGACTAAGCTGGACGTTGTGGGATGTTCTGAGGCCAAGCCCTGTAATTGTTAATATTGTAACGTCTGTGTTTCTGCTAGAGACCTCAAAACATACTGTAATATGCCCAGAGAGGGTGTGTACCTCCGTGTCAGATTTGATGAAAAACCAATATGGCAAAACCCACTAAAAGCGCAAAATGTTGTCATTTCTGAACCCAAGCTCGTAGAAACATGTGACTTGAACCAAACTGTACCGTAAGCAATCTGTCATGAAATGTAGGTAATATTAACAAGTGGAGTATATTGTAATTATGTGTTTTATGAAAAAGAAGATATGTTGTATGGACACAAAGGGGAGTGTCCTTTCCTTGAGCCCTAAAGATGATACCTGATGACTCATTCTGACTCACAATTCCCTTCTCCAGTCAGGTCACAGTAAATCCTTTAACCTATCAGGATCCTCAGAGGGTTGGGCATAGAAAGTCAGCCTTCCCACCCACTTTCAAAAGACATAAGAAGAACCACTGAGACCCAGATAGGGACATTCATTTGCCACTCTTCAATCAATTTCTGCGCAGCACGCTGCCCGACCATATCCAGAACTTAGACTCCAGATAGACACCAGAACTTGAAGCAGAGAGGCCTGAACCAAAAGTTGAATCCTTCTCAGCAGGCCTCAGAATCCAGCAACCTAACCAAACTATTCAACAGCCGGGCGAGCTGTTTGATTCTGGCTAGAACCATATCCAGACCCAGAAAGCAGAGCTGTATCCAGACTCAGACCAGACCGCTGTGCAGTGCCGATAGCAGACCCAGACCAGACCACTGTGAGCAGAACCAGTGCCAGAGACCGTCCCTTGGCGAGAGAACCGCAGCCCAAACCTGACCAGATCTGTGACGAGGTCCATTCCCTTCCAAAACTAGGAGTGAGTATCCAGAACTGTCCAGAACCCATCTGTTAGTTTAAAGTAATCTTATGCAAACCATTTCAACCTGTCCAGAACTGCATAGAAATTGTGTTTCCATTCTGTGATTTCAAAGCTGCAAAAGTGTCATCTGTCATTCTGAACTCTTGACTTCATTTCTGAAAATCTACCTCTACAAAAACCTCTGTATCTTTTGAACCGTATGTCCTAGAAGCGAGATTTAACTGTCATTTTAAAGCTAAGAACCTAAGCTTTCCACCAAACCAAATACTCCTCAGAGTTTTTCCGCAATCGCGATCGACACACTCAGAAAAAGTGCTGCGAATTGCAAACTAGCTCAATTTCACCACTTGTAAAAATAGCTGCTTCTTGCTTTCCACTGCTGAAATTCGTTTTCAACCTGATAATCATTCCTGAATCATTGCTAGTGTTGACCTGAACTAATTCAGAGTAGCTATCACCTACCCTGAATCTCCTATAGGGAATTAAAATCATTTTTAGCATATTTTTCACTTCATTGCAATCACATTTCAAAGTATGTGGCCTGCGTTTTAACATCATCACTGTTTCTCTGAGCTTGCTGGGGGGAACTGAACTGCTTCTGATTGTATTCCTGAAAACTGTGTGCTCTCCTTTCCATCTCTTCATATTGCATTGGGGGGGACTGAGTTGTCACAAAGGAAAAAGTGATCAGATTATCTCTTGTTGAAACCATATCCAGTTTATTTCTGTGCTGTATTCTTTCCATCATTGCTTTTCCTTGAAACTATACAAAGTATTCTCTGCTACCTTATCCTTTCTATACCAAATCCTAAGTAATTAAGGAATTTTGCTACATTAATATTATCCTTTGTTGATCACTGTTCATACTCATAAGTGTGCTATCAAATATTAATTTATTCATAAAAGTGTGATATATATATTGTTTAATTTTTCCAATACATCTTTTAATTTGCAAAACAAACCTACTTCTTGGCTCAGTGATGTCAGGGGGATTCAAAGAGAGGGGCGTTATATGAGGGTTCATCATCCAGATTTAAGAACTTGACATAAAAATATATAAATAAGGGCTTCCATTGGGCATCCCAGACTAGGCATTGGCTTAGTTGGATTGCTGAATTGAAGTCACTTACAGTGCTGTATAATGTCCTAGTTTTATTTGGTGACTATGACAGACGCCTCATGCATTAGAATATCTTATTTATATACTGAAAAATTGAATGAGGCTGATATTCTTCACCATTATTATTTACTGCTTGAAGGGATTGGAGGGGAATGACAAAGAAAACTAAAAACTGCATGGTGTGTGAAGCAGTTGGTTCTGTGCCTTACGGATGCTTCTTCAGTGGAGGAATGGTTCCTGTTTCTATTGTCTACCTTCTGGAATGGAGGTCCATCTCCATGAGAGAACAAACCTCACTCGTCTTGGCATGAGGCCCCCAAGCTAGTCCCAGCACCCTCTATTACAACCATACCTCACAAGAATGGCAGAACAAGTTACATTAGTATGATTGTCGTGTTTACCATTCATCTCCATGTCTAGTGCTCTTGGAATCCAGGTCTGGAGGCAAGGAATTAGTGAAGTGTCATACTTTACTGTAGGTTCTATTACAATGCCTGTTAAAGAGTGCACCCAGAAACAGTGAGTGCAAAAGCAGTTATGTATTTTGCTTTTCTGGAAAGGCAACAGTGGTGCAGGCTGGTAAAGGTCCTTAACATCTAAGAAAAGAACGTTACCATGAGCACTTCCACTTATGCAGAAAATATGTAGGGCTCTAATGTTTTATTAACAACCTGGGTGGGTGTGGAATTCATTCAGGTTGCTCCAAACCCTGGCTAAATATAACAATCAAAGCTCAGCTTCAGAGTAAGCTGTGGCTGCTCATCATCTTACCCTGCATCTCTTTGCAGCTTCCTATCCACTCTCAACGCCCCTCCCCAGCTCACACTTATCTTTCAGTGTTGCTGCACCGCCCTACTGCACCTCACAAGTCCCTGGGCCACCACCATAATGGAAGATTTCCAAGGCGTCCACCTTAGGTGAAATTTTGCATAAAACAATACAGAAACAATGCTGTCTGCAACGCAGTCAGCCACCAGGTTGCTAATAGCAATAATACCCCCTCCCATGGGTTTCACTAGCACGTAATAGTACTAGGACCACATTATAGGCCCATGAAGCCTGCAGAACGTGGGTATTATTGCTCAAAGATAAGCCTTCATATATAAGTTTATATGATCATATCAAGGGGAAATACATACTTTTTCTGCAGCACTGTGAAACCTTCCCCCATAAAAAGAAACTATTTGATAGTTCATGCACGCCTTTGATAGATGAAATCTTCAGGCTTAGTGAACTGGGTTTGAGTTTGTCAACGGAATCCAACCACATGTGCAGTTCTGCATATTAATCCACTGCATCATCGAAATGTATCTCTTGCCATTTTCCTCTTGCTTTTAGTATCACTTTTATCTTTTAAACATAAGCACTCCATTTTCAAAACTGAATTAAAACAAGGGTTGCATTGACAATATTAGCCAGCAATTGATTGGTGATCTATATCTTCACTTTAGCATAGCATTGACCATTTTAGCTCAAGGCATGGTTTTCAGATGCAGCAAAATACTTCAGACACATTGTAACACTTTCAACATCGCTATTAAATCTGACTTACTCAAGAGTGATATATGATATTGAAAAACAAGGCTTCTTTTGTTAGTCCCTAAAGGAATGGCTCCATTTGGAAGAGACAAGCTACCTGAAAAAGTGCCAACTTACTTGAAGCTGATAAGATAGATGGTTATTTGATCTCAGATACATTTCTGCTTATGAATCGCCACGGAGGGCACTAGAAGTAGTCCAAAAGCAAATCAAACGTCCTTCTGTATGGAGTGTCTCATTACTCCCAAGTCTAAAAGGTTCTTTATGAAAAAGGCATGGAATTGCAGACAGGCAGAAACAGCCCCAGCATTTGGGGAGCAGCATTGAAAGCAAAACACATTAAAGTGCCGTATTGCTTGCCAAGGCATCCGCTAGTTTAGGCTTGCATCATTTTTGGAGCCTGCGTGTCATTTCACAGTGAACTGCACTGACACGCACATACTTCATGCAGATTTCACAGAGCAATGAACAAATGACAGCCCCTCAACTTTCTGGTTCTTCTGCTTTTGTGTCAGCTGACCTCTCTCCTGGCTCTACAGATGAGTCTGTATGAAAGTCCTTTTGAGGAATTCGACCATCCGCATTGGCGGGCATGCGCGCACCTGGGCTTTTTTTTAAATGCTTAATTAAATGGAATGATAGACCAACATTAGGAAAATGAGTGGGGCTGATCCACACACACTTTCCTATGCTCACACCATGACAAAGCATAGACCTGTGCACTCTGGGCTGGACAACGCCTAAAGGCACCATCCTCTAATCACATTTAGTTGGAATGTGACAGCAAAGGAAAGCACAATGTCATCCCCGGGAAGGGTGAGGACCAACCTTCCCCCTGCCATGGTCAGCCTGATTAACTGACAAAGGCTTCATGGATCCACTTTGCTCTTTTGTTAGGACCTGCCGCTGGTGGATGTAAATATCATACCAACAGGGGATTTTTCAAACAGGCCCACATGGGGCCTGGCTGCAGAGGATAACAAACAAGGCAATAAACACAACAACCTTTCATATGCAACTGTGTAAACCTGTAGACAGCTCCCGCCTCTCAGTATCAATGGCAGTGTACTGTCATGTCTGCGTCTGCTGTTTACAGTAGACCACCCCGCTATGAGGAACCCATTCATAAGGTATGAGAATGTGTTTTGCAGCAGTCAGAGAGTCTGGTCTCGCCACAGCTTTAGGGGAGACCTGTCGCTTTAATGGTGCCCACACATAGAGGACGATTACCCAGAGAGACTCTTTGAACACAAGAGACAAGAAGATGGGTGGGACTTAGTAGCAAAAGGGAGTGAGCCTAGAGCTCTTTCTGAGAGAAGGGTTCAGCCATTTTAGTTCTGGGGCACACCTTTTTTACCCCTTTACCTTTTCCTGTTGCAAAGCACTCTGGTTTTGACTTCACACACATAGAAATGTGTTGATAGAGACCCCAGGATTGGTTCATTAAGGTAGGCTTAGAATATACCAATCAGTGTGGCTCACTTGGCTTTAAAAGAGGGCGGAAGCCCCTTTTTAAGCGGATCATCTGAAGACTTCACCAGAAGTAAAGAAAATCTCAACCTTGGAGCATGGTTTAAGGTACAGTCTGCTTTACATCTTCCACCAGTGAAGGAAGGCCAGGATATCCAACAAGGGAAGGAAGATCCCCCCTAAACATCACCCAGGGAACAGAGGGAGATACAGAATTCAGAGGATCCTCCAGCCAAACCAGAACTGGTACCCAACCAGCACACAGCATGCCCTGCTGGCTGTGGAAAACAGCTTCCTGGATAGGAAGTGCTAAAAGGTCTCTGAACCTACACCTAAGGACAAGGCAGCTGTATGGAACACACTCCTCAGCTTTGGGCCTTCCACTTTAAAGAACGAAGTCCACTGAAGAAGCTGAGGGAAGTGCTGTGAGGAGCATCTACCAACGTCTGCCTTAAAGGACATTTTCAAGCCAGTCAAGATCCTCAATCCACAACTGACAGCAGTGAGCTGTAGAAACATCGGAGATATCTCGACCTGTGCTTCTGAACTGCCAATCAGCACTGAGACAACGATTCATGACCCCAAGCCACTGTGTAGGCCAGCCTGCAGCCGTTCATCCAGCTTCACTCGCCAAACCGTCTTGCTGCCTGATACCCGCAGCTGACTCCTGTCTCGAACTCTGTCACAGAAGTCTGCAAAGCGCCCTGAAGCAGACTTACCCTATTGAGCACCAAGAACACCTACATCACAAGGTACATTGTAGTTCTGTCCCTGTGGTCTTTCCCAAAAGGCCCCAGGAGACGTTTTAAGACCCATTTCTCCTTCTTTTCCGAAGATGAATCATTAACAAACTGTTGTGGTTATTAACCATACTGACTACCCTCCTATCAGTATCCAGAGTGCATCCCTTTTCCTTCTTTGAAACAGTCTGTTCTCTGCATTCCTTTACATGGTGCGTTGTATTTCGTAATGTTGTTAGACTGTCTTTTTCAATTAATAAAGTAGATAGTTTTAATACAACCTTGACTGGACATTCCTTTTATCATTGGGTATTAATTGTATATTTGCTGTGTTGCAACTAACCAACTATCCACAACCTTTCGGAGATAAGCTTGCTGTTCTGTCCACTTTACCAAAATTGTACTAGGAGGTTTATAATTTGCTTGTTATTCCAAACTGTTTGAATCCTTTCTGGTGTATAAGAGATGTGGGGCTGATTGATGTTTTGGAAACCGATATTCAACTCTGGACCACTAGTACCCCAAAAGTTGATTTGCCACAGGCCTGAGATGAGTGGTGCTGGAAGCAGAGCAGTGCAGGAGGTGGAATCAGCCCTGTAAGTAACTCCAGGGAGCCATAGAAGTGCCAGAGATAGGGGGTGAAACCCGACTCCTTTTCTTCTCCCAGCGCTGGGTCTCAGAGCAGCTAGCTTCTGAGGGAGGCCATGTGGGGGGTTATGGGTAAGACATTAGTGTACTAGTTTAGCATTTTACATAGGGGCTACTGTGATAAACCTGAGGGTATTCTCACTCCTACTCCAACTGGGTCCTGTTCTCAGATGGCCAGGGAAAGGCCATTGCTTTTGGATCCGGACCCCGGGGGTGTAGAAGCGAGGCAAGATAACCTGGGTGGAGGGTTCTTTGGGGATTGAGAGTGGGGTGCCCACAGGAGAGACATAGTATCCCCCTTTCCCTATTGACAACCAATCTCCTCCTCCCCTGGCCCTTATGGGCTAGTGTAGAAGCTCTCCCCTCATTTCTCCACATTGTATTTTTGATAGTACTGATACGAGGAAGAGTTGACTAAGAGTAATGACCACTAAGACATCTTTTAACCATCCTAGTACTGAGACAAGGGAGATTCCTGCAGAGGTGTTGCAAGGTCAGGCATGTCCCTTTAATGAGAGTCAGGCCAGCCTAATTGGGAATACATACCTGCAACCTGTCAAGTGGTTGCAGGTGTATAAAGAAGACCAGTGGAAGAGAGAAGAGCAACAGGGAGGCCTGTGTAAGTGAGACAAGGGGATGCTCCCGTTAAGAGGCAGCCGTGGTGGGACCGGAGGAGGAGCCAGGATGCCGGCCAACATCCCTGAGGGCCTGTAAAGCCCAAGGTGAGTTGGCCTTTGGGTCTAACAAAGGTGGGAACTCTGTGGCAGAGATCAAGCAGCTGCAGTTGCGAACCAATAGGAGAGACAGAGGACACCATCTGCGTCCTCACAGAAGCAACATTCCATCCAGTGTGTGAGAGGGGCTCACGGAGGTCGGAGCGCCATCTGGGGAAAGGAGAAAGGAAGCCAGACCAGTGAGTGTCAGTGAAAAGCCACTCCAAATGGGCTGCGAATGAATAGCAGAACGCTGTATGAATAACAGCTTCAACCCAAGTTGAATAATGCACATTGAATACCAAACTGAATGAGAGTTTGAAACCAAAGCGGAACTATGACTACTGAATAGCGAACTGAATGAGAGTTTGAAGCAATGCTAAACTATGCATATTGAATACTGAATTGACTAAAAACTTGAAATTAAACATATTGAACATTGAGTTGAAATGCAACGTTACAGGCAAAGAAAATAGCTACTGAAAAATCAAAAGGAAGAGTGGGCAAATACAAACAACCTATGGGAAAAAGAGCAATGTGAAAAGGTGCAGCTAAAAGGTGGGCATGAACAAGACCACCATGAAGTGAATCTTATGAATAAACACAGTGCTGTAAGGCCAAAGACTGGCTAACAGGTGTGACACACATACTGGTAAAGCCAAGAGGATAACACATAGAAGTTCAGAAAGTGTGAACCTTCATATAAAGTCAAGAGGACAATAAATAGAAGCCACGTGAAGGTGAATCTGGACACAGGGTCTAATGCTGAAGAACCTGTGTGGGCTAAAGAGCCTAGGGGTCCTGGTTGCGTGATCTGTGATGGGTGGACCGTGTGGTCTGGTAACTGTCCCATATTGTGAAAGCCAAAGATATTGTGAAATCAAACTAAGAAGGAACAGTGTAAGCGAATTGGTGATGCAAACCAGAAGGAGGGTCAGGTTGACCTAGAATTAAGTTAAACTTTGAAAGACTGAAACAAACATTGGTTTCTACATTTAAGTCTTGGTGAAGGGAACCCTGAGACTTGATGAACTGCCAAAACCTGTCTTGAGAACAGAGCCTCAAGACCCCTCTTCTTTCGAACTGTGTTGCTTGGAACTTGGGGAAGGGAACCCTGAAGATTGTGTGGAACTGTTTTAACTTGAGCAAGGTGATCTTGAGACTTTTGTGAAACTTTCTTGAATTTTGGGAAGGTAAGCTGAAGAGGAAGCTAAGAGCTGAACGAAGCTCAGAACTTCATGTGAAACACCATTTCTTTGATTATTGACATCCCTACACATTGTTTAGCTTTAATTGTGGAGGGCAAGCATAGGTTTTGGACACAGACAGACTTTTAAGTTGAACTCCTACTCAGAATTTCCATAGTTTAGTTCAGGTAGGGAAATCCCACCTTAGTATAGGGCAAGTTAGGCCTTCTACCATCCTGAAATTTGATTTGATAAACCTTTTTGCTTTGAATCTGTTGTCAGTGGCTTGCTCCAGGATGACTTTACACTACCAACAAAGGAACATTGGGTGTTTACTGCACTTAGTGGTTAGCAGTGTCAAACAAGTGGAGCAGGAGTCTGGTATGGTAACCTGCTGGTAGACTAAGATGATGTTAGAGAGGTACTAGCAAGAAGAGCCATGTGAGGCCTTTCTTCCTATTGATTTGCTTTGCTTTTTCTTCCACTCTCATCACAAGTCCAATGTCCAGAAGGCCAACATTTGCAAGACGTCATGTTCTTGATGTCGTATTGATGATCTCAATTTCCTTTCCATACCTCTGTAATAAATTGTACAGATTAAATAGTTCTTCAATGTGATATTAATACACTTTCAGACAAATCTGAGCAGACCAAAAGCATGATTGCCTGAATGCTCTGAGATACTTCAGTGATGTCAAAAAGGAGTATTCTGAAGTGTGACGAGGCCCCTAACCTGGCCCTGTCACAAGGGGATAGGATCCCCCTCTGAGTCTGGGGTGGGTGGCCTACCAGGGTGTAACCAAGACCAGTCGTAGCCCACAGGGGAACGGTGGCACTTGAGAGGGCCACAATTCCGTTACCCTCCCCAAGTTTCTGTGTATACGTTGACAGTAACCACTTGCATCACTACATGTCTCCTGATAAAAATGCTTGCAGTGAAATCTCTCTTTGTTCAAGATTCATAGTCAACATTACAGTCATACGGAGAACCCAGCAGAGAGAACACAACTCACGAGTACCCCATGCCACCTGCTTTCCAGCAAGTGAGAGACAGCAGAAGATGAGGCAGAGAGCTTACATTGCAGCCTGACAAGGCACAATACCCGTCACCATGCACAGCAGCGAAACCGCAATTGTTATTGTTATTGTCTGCTTGTAACGCGCCGGAAGCCCGCAGGCATCAGGGCGCGGAAAACCAAGAAAACTCAAATACACATAGTACTCTTCTCTAAAACTATGATTGGGTGCTGGCGGGAGAAGTCAGCTCTATTCATTGGAACAAGAAAGTTTTGAGCGATTTCCTGAACCTCTGGTAGTTCACTTCTTGCCGTAATCCCGTTGGCATATTGTTCCAGTAGATTACTGCTTTCACCAGGAAGGATTTTCCTTGCCCTGGTGCACGCTTGGCAAAGGGTAGATTTAAGGTGCCCCTATCGGCTGATCTTAAGCATCTTTCGGGTGTATAGAAAGAGAAGTGTTTTTAAAGTAGCTCTGGGCCTCGCCATGTAAGTATCTGTGGATTATTGTCATGGCTTTAAAATGAACCCTATCCTCCACTTTTAACCAGTGGAGTGCTCTTCTCCCTGTTGATACATGTTCTCTGTTTTTGATATTCTTGACTATGCGAACTGCATCTTCTTGTATGACTTGGCATTTTTGCATTTCCCTCTTCGTGGCACCTAGCAGTAGAGCGTTGCCATAGTCGAGACGCGACAATATGATAGCGCTAGCAATTGTCGCGGCGTTAGCTTTGTTAATGTAGGGTCTTATCGCTCTCAAGAGGTGCAGATAATAGGCGTTATTTTTCTGCAGCTAACCTACCTGTACCTCAGATCCCAACAAAGCTTCCACCATCATCCCGAGAGTTTTGACATGCGGCATCCCCGGGATGATAGCGTCTTTGATGGTAAAGGTCTTATATTCCATCCCCAACTTTGCTCTAGCCTGTCTCGTTCCGAAAATCATCAATTTGGTTTTAGTATTTTTTAAGCACATCCAATGATGTTGCATCCAATGGTCTATAACCTGCTATACCTCTGCGATTTTTGCACTGTCGGTGATGTAATCGCCCTTGAGTTCGAAAATAAGCTGCATGTCATCTGCGTAATTTGTAAAGAATACGCAAATGTGTTCCAAGAGTTCTCAGAGGCTTCTCAAGTATAAGTTAAACCGTAAGGGTGACAGGCTTGCCCCCTACGGGACTCCATAAAGAATGGGAGAGGCCTTAGAGAAATTATCACCCCAGTGTACTTTGGCGCTCTGCTCTTTCAGAAAGGATGCCAACCAGGCCAGTGCCTTGGGAGAACAACCTATGATTTTGGACAATGCTTCCTGAAGGAGCTGGTGATCCACCAAGTCGAAAGCTGCGCTTAAGTCCAGGAGCATGAGAATGCCTGCTTTAGCCTTGTCTCTCAAGCCCAGTATGTGTGTCTGAAGGTCCAGCATGGCAGATTCAGTGCTGTGGGAGGCCCGGAAGCCAGATTGTTGTTTATGCAGTAACTTCAGGTCTTCCACATGTTTTTGCAGTTGAATAGTAGCAATTTTATCTAACACCTTCAAATGAAGTTCGAGTTTGTAATGGGGTGTAGGCTACCGGGATCTTTAGGATCCAACCCTGCTTTTGTGACTAGAGGGATAATAGTTACCTCCTTAATATCCTTGGGCACCACACATTCACTAAAAGATGCATTGACTATCTTTGTTAGAACCGGTGAGAAGAGTTCTTTATTCTCCAAAATGATTTTGGTGGGCAGAATATTTTTCAATAAACAGACCACCAGGTACTTATAAAAGAGCTACAACCACCAACAAAGGCCGTACTTACCTTGGGGGAGGCCAACCCAAAGCACCCTACCATGAACCAGGACACTGTGCAATGTGGGCCACCATTGCTACCACATGGTGGCCTGCTCTGAGAAAAGGTGTGGGCTTTCACCAGCTATTTAAAAGACATTCTGTATGTAGCACCTCCCAGGTGTGGAAGACAGGGATAGATCAGCCAGGGTCAGACAACCAATCAGAGGATGGGACGGAGGAAACGACAGACACCAGCAAATAGGACATTGTGGGCTGTTTAGTGAGGTCAGAAGAGGAGGAGTCAGACCAAGACACCAGTAGAAGGAAGGACAGTGGGCAAGAGGTGAATTATAGAGAAGATGAGGTATTGGTTAGTGAGTGCAAGTGGTACTGTGTTATATGTGTATGTGTATAAGACTAGCGAGTCAGGTTATTAGCGGGAGTATAGGGAGTGAATGCAAAGTGGCCGTGAGAGTGAAAGGTTGTGTGACTGAGTGGAAAGGGTGGAATATTAGTAGTAGTGTGGAGGCAGGAGTAGTAATGTGGAGGAGGGAACAAAACAATTAGGAGGTAATATGAAGGAGGAAGAAGTAATATTGATGCGGGAGGTAAGTGGTCAGCAAAGTGAGAGATCGGAGGGACAGAGAAAGAAGATGCAGGGAGTAGAAAGAGTGAAAGTGGGTGGAGTTGGGAGCAAAAGAGTATCGAAGGGAGAAGATCAGAAATAGAGGGAGAGGAATACATGGTCATGTTAGCACAAAACAGAGTCGGGTAATGCGTCTGAAACGCACACCACATAATCACTTGTGGTCAACTAACAACACTGAAGCATAGAGTCAGTTTAGAAGGTCCATGGCTGAATATAGACAGATATGGCATTGACCTTTAGGTTTTCCCTCTGAGATAAAGTCAGAACCTAGTCTGTAGGGAGAAACATGCAGTATATATAAACAGGAGAGTTGGGATACCTGTGTTAGGGCCTCAGTGGTGCTTTTAGACGAGAGAGGGACAGCCCTGGTAGCCTACAAAGAAGTTCAGTACAAATCATTGACCCTCTTGGAGTGTTCTTTGAGCCATCTGTAACCGTAGATAGCTATAATGTATAAAAGCATTAATGGATCTTGTGATGTTAAGTGTGCTCAGATGCATGTCAGTTGGTTAAAAAAAAAAAATCATGGAATATATTTGGTGCCCATCAAGCAACTGCAATATGTAGTCCACTCATGAAATTTTACATATTCCATGGGGGAGATTTAAAAGTAGACAGTCAAAAGTTAAATGATATAAGGGAGGAGCATACTCTGCTGATTTCCAGAAGTGTCCTGGGTGGGATAGGCGGCGGTTCCGCTTTGGCAGTTTCTCCAGCATCTCCATGAGTTTGGTGAACGTGGGCCTTTCCTCTTGCTCAAAGGCCCAGCAGAAGAGTAAGATATCCTGCAAAGGAAATAAATCATATTTTAGAAACAATGTAAGAAACGGGTGTTTAATCATGTGTGCAGAAGAGCACATTCTCTGTAGGCAGATTCCAAAAGTTATATTAAACTTTAATAAACATTTATACAGTGCCGGTCCCCACCGTAGTGTCCTAATAGCACTCTTACCTTGCAGAGAAAATGGCATATTGTACTCCTATTGTAGTCTGTGGAGGGACAAGAAATGAAAACATAGCAAAACCTGGGGACGATGAGAGGGACAAATAGGAGAGGGATGCAAAGGGCTAACACATTGGGACTCTACAATGAGATTGTGGTAGAGGGAATACGATTGTATAAATAAGGGTGCACATGTAATGGCAGTAGTTGGATCAGGTTGAATGGTGACCTCGAAATAGAAAATAAGAAAACCCAATGTATCAAGTATTGTTTCAGTGATGGTGATGTCTGGTACAGTGGAAAAAGTACTATACTTATTGGAATTGTCGATGTGCTATAGCCCAGAGATTTGCTCATGATGCCCTTGAAGAGTAAAGGCCCGAATTATCAGGGATGTTTTGGCTTACGGTTGGCATACAAGTCTGGGGTGTACGGGCAATAGTGAAATTTGGCCGACCTCACCCATTCGCCCTGCACAGGGTCTCGCCCCGTGCTATCAGTATATAGGCGATTTTGGGAGATTGCCGATTTTGCAATGATTTAAAAATAGGAAGTTATGACGCACTAAAACATACACAAGGCTATAGCAGACCCCCCCATGTGCATGTCAGCTACAGACCCGTGCAACACAGGGTGGTACCGCTAGTTAAATATAAAACAGAGAGATGTGGAAACAGGTAACCGAGGCACCAATGTGATCACAATGGCCACAAAAACCAAGCAGTAGGCACGCTATTGAATTACATTATATGTGGCTGATCAACGCTGTCAGAATTAATGTATATGTAACACCGCTATTTTAACGACTCAGTAAAATAATTGTAGTCATTCCATTAGCCAATTTAATGTACATTACAACGCAAGAACAATGAGGCTAGTGCAAGTACGTGTTCTGTTTGATATCAAGGAAGATGAGGCAAATACACTATTCAAAATTACGGTGATACTGTTGACAGATCCACCAGGGAGATGTCAACACTGGTTTCCCATTTTGTGATCCCTGTGCATACACCAGGAAGCAATAATTAATCAAGGTCATGGTTGTGGAAACTGTAAATAAAAGTGAAGGGATTGAGTATCACTGATAAGTAAAAATAAAATATTTGAAATCTGCTGCCACATGGTTTTGTATTAAGTGCAGATTTGACATTTTGACATCATGAAATAGCACACTATTAAATTATTAATTATTAATGTTCACCCGATTTAAAGGATTATTTGATGTAAAGTTAATTTATGAACATTGTTGAAGCTAGCTGTTGTTTAGAAAAGCGTGTTAATTTCCACTGGACCTTCCCAAAAACCGATAGAGGAAGGGATCAAAAAGGTACCATAAAACGGACTCCTGCTATATATCCCTGAACTCATACTAAAAATATAAATATGATGGATTATATTCACAGAAAATATATTTGTGCATGATAGCCTCCTTTTTAGTTTTAGCCATTAAGGGCGGGGGTTCAAAGTGGTGCCTAGACGCGAAACTATTGATATGGCCATTGAAGATAGGAGATATACGAGATGTGAGGAGACACAGGCTGTAGTGTGCTGTTTGGCCTTTTCACATTTATTGAACACCAGTAGCACTGCAAGTCCCTAGGGTAATAATATCCACCCACTCCCTGGTCCTCTCCACACAAAACGCACCCACTAGGATCTCCTTAAACCTGTTATTTCTAAGCACTCTTCTTAAAGGAAATCACTTAACTACAGCTATAAAACGGCCCCTGAGGAAATTCAAACGTCTTGAATTCCTGTTATTGACAAGCATTGAGAAAGACAACAGCTTTAGCTTTGTATAGACATTAGAAAGGCATTCACCGGGCACTGGCACCTTTTGCCAGCATTTGCCATTCTATGGCCAGGTAGTAGCATTATGATAATGCCTAGAACGTGACCATCCTCTGCTTACACCAAAGTCACAACTTTTGGCTTTGCCAATGCTTGCTTAGAGTTGGCTTCCCTATCCAAGTCCTATTTTGTCACAGTCCTTCTCTATCACAGTCCTCCTTGTCTTCACAGTACTTCATCAAAGTCATTTTCTTCGTCACAGTCCTTGTTGATCACAGTCCTCTTCCAATATAGTCCCTTTCCTTTTTACAGAACTCTCAATCACAGTCCTTCTCCATCATAGTCTGTCTCCGTTGCCATAGTCCTTCTCATTTATCACAGTCCTTCTCCTTCATCTCAGTCCTTATTTGTCACTCCATCACTGTCCTCCTACTTCATGAGAAATGTGTTGCTGTTATCCTGCTTCTTCACAGTCCTTCTCATTCCTCACAGTGTTCGTCAATCCTCCTCCTTCCTCACAGTCCTTCACCTTTGTCACATTTGTCCATCCTAGTCCCTCATCTTTGTCATAGTTCTTGGTCGCAGTCCTTCACTACAGTCACAACCCTTCATTACAGACCTTTGCCTTTGCCACATTCCTATTCCTTTCTCAGTCCTTCTCCATCCCAGACCTTTTTCGGCTGAGTGCTTCTCCTTTGTCAGTCCTTCGTCTTAATTCCTCCCATCAGTCCTTCGTTACAGTTCTCCTCATTTAAGACGGTCCATCTCTATTGTCAAAATCAATTTCTTTCATTACAGTCATTCTCCTTTGTCACAGCCATTTTCGTTCTCCATCAGTTCTTGTTCATCAGAGTTCTAATCCTACATCACAGTCCTTCTGCTGCATCACAGTTCATCATAGTCCTTCTGCTTTGTCAGTGTTCTCCATCAGTCGTTCTCCTTTGTCACCATCCTTCTCCACTGTCCCTCTTCTTCTACACAGTCTTTATCAGTTTATCTTGGGCACCATAGCTTTGCCAAAGGGTCAGGAAGGAAGTATTTTCTAAAGTGGCACAGTCTTGATCGTGGGAAATGTAGCAGTAGAGAATATGCCCAGTCCTAATTCTTACAATGGTGCCAGCATGCTTGTTTGCAGACCTTCAAACCCAGCCTTACTTCATGAAGCTCAGAAGCGTCAGTCTGTCTGCCTCTCGCTGGGAAGCACGAAAACGAAGGCAGATGGCAGCAAGGAGGAAGATGGGGTTGCTCTTGCAGCTATCAGCAGAAGCAATAGAACCCGACTCATCCAGTCGGCCCTGAAATGTGCACCGAAGAAAGAAGAAGGGAGATTGACAGCGATCACCGAGGCAGGGGAAGCCAGAATAACACTCATTGGAACAAGGAAAGTGAGGCTACTACAAGCCTGCCTGACCAGGCATAACAAAATGTGTTATAGGACCCAGCCCGAACCCAGTAAACTAACCGGGATTGGAAAACGGCAAGGGTACTTGAGACCCGGACTAACTGGGGAACACAAACGAGACACTAGCCAAGTTGGCAAACTTATATCATGGTTCTTCTATGGTGAGGCTGCATGGGAACAATGGGTGGACCTTAGTCCCTTTTTGAAGACTGCCCCCTTCACAGCACAGTCTGGGCAGGGGAGTAGAAAGTACAGCACTGGTCAGGGGAAGCAGACCAATCAACACCAGGGGAGGGAGATCTACGTTGTAAAAAGGAAACAGTAAGTGTTGATTTTCTGGGTTAGGTCAGAGGTGAAGGTGGAGGACAACCATAATACCAGCAGGAGGATTGGAAGGAGCAGCAGCTTGTGGAGGAGACTACTGGAGAGGTATTGATGTAAGGGTGACAGTGGTTCTGCTGTGGACATGTGCCTGTGTGAGACAAGTATGTAGTAAGTGTGAGGTACAAACCTGAACCCCCTTAGGACACTAACCTATGGTTAGAACAGGGAATGCTTGCAAATCCCTGAGGGTTTAGTGAGTATAAGAACAGACCCTAGACAGTAGAGATTACTGATCAATAGCACCAACCTGGGATTCATCTGGGATTAAGGATGACTGGGCTAGAGAGGGAACCTAAGGGAGACAAGAGAGATAGTCATTGGGCCCTCAGACGTCTAATAAAAACCCTTGGGCAATCCCTGTGACTTGTGATTCTGTGCCGTCCTGTCATAATCTCCTGTGACAATCCATCGCCATCACAGTCCTTCATCAAGGTCCCTCTCCTGCATCACAGCTTTTGATCACAGTACTTCGACATTATCTCAGTCCTTTTGCTCCATCACAATCAGTATCCCATATCGCAAACTTTATCCTTCACTATAGTCCCACTAGTTGTAATAGTTCTTCGCCTTCATTCTGGTTGGATTTTCTCAGGCGTAGTCTTTCAGTCGGGAATAGTCTCCATCTCTTCTGATCATTACTCTGCAATGCCTTATCTATTTTTTCCTCTTTTCTCCCTCCATATGCCACGCTTTGTGTCCCTCTGTCTCACTTTCTCTCTTGTTTGCTAATCATTTCTTATCATCATCACTTTATTGTATTGAAAAAGCATTACAAATAAGAGAAAACAATACAATCGTAGAAATATGCTAAAATATAATTGGTAGATCACAATTCACACAATAAAACAATAACCACGAAAGGAAATAGTAATACAAATTACAAATATTATAAAACAACCCCCATGTCCCTTTCGCACAGCTCTTCCATCTGTTTTATGAACTCTGAAAATCTAGGGTTCAAGGGCTCTTGTTTTTTTGTGCCAGGCTACAGTGAGGTAGCTGGCCACTACCTTCATCACTCTCTCATCTTTAGTGGATGCACATCATTCCACTGCCTCCTTACACATTTTAATACTGTTTGTCCTGCAGAGGGCTGGGAGCCATTTTCGCCTATATCTGCGATAATGGGAGCATAATAGTAAGACATGCACTACAATCTCAGCAATCCTCTTATCACATTCACAGAGTCCAGCCCAAGGTACCTTGCCCCACGGAGCAGGAGTCTGGAGGGAGGCATTTCAATCTAAACTGCAAAAATTGCTTTATGGACATGGCCTCCTTTATTATACTAGAGGCACACAATCCTCCACCCCCATGTATTCTTATGTTTCAAATACTAGGGCAGCATGTCTTTTTCTTGATTACCCATCATCACCTCCCTTCTCACATCCCAAAATCTCTCCCTCCCTTCCCTGGGGAAATCCCTAGTAATAATAGTTAGAGACTACCACAGGGAATGAAAGACCAATGCATGAAAACTCTTCTATGGCCAGCCCACCTATGAGCTCTTCATAAAAGCATCCACGCTTAAAATATCTTTCATTCTGGCTTAGTTCACCCCAGTCACCAGTTACCCTATAGCCTACCCCAAATTTCCGATTGGTAAGAGAGCAATACCATCAGCGATGGGACACTACCCTGTCTCTACATGCAGGCGTTTGGCCAGACTAATTTTCGTGGAAAGGGGCTTTTAAGGTAGTATTTATTAGCTACAGTCACTGCAGCACATGGTCCATAGCCACAGACACGAGCACCCTACACAGGGGCAGGAACAACCTTCCATTGATGGACATCAAGGGCCTATTCAGTTCTATTCGCTAAAACCTCCCACTGGATATCAGACCCTTACTGGCAGAATGTCCCAATTTACAATTTCTTTCCACCTGCAGCCTTCACCCTATGCCATTATCAAAGCCAGGCTATAAAAGGGAGACCCCTATACATCTAACTTTTATACAAAAACTCATTCTGGGCCAGTTAGCTAGGTTCATCACCATAACCTCTGTTATGCTCTTGTTAATAACCAGCTCCTTGGAAACGCAGTAATTACAAACGGCGCCCAGTAGTTTATAACATTCTAAAAAGGGTGTGCCTACACACAGGTGAGCCTACACATCCCTGCCTGACACACTTCCCTACCAACAATTGCCCATGCATTGCTCCCTTCACTCTCCATCTTACTATAGTCACATTACCATCATGGAACACCTCTAGTATTGCCACCTATGTTTCCCTCAGAAATGCATCCCTCTGCAGCTCCCAATGCAACTCACTATTCATGGAGTCGTAAGCCACTGTCAGATCTACACGCCTCTTTCTCTATTTACTTTCAACGCACAGGAGGGTGTGAGGAAACCAGGATCAAAGATGCAAAATTAGTTAATTGAATTGAGAATGTGTAAAGGGATGACCCTAAAGGAATAACATATAATGCAATGTAATGTATTAAAATGTTGCTATTCTATGTTGAACCAACTGCTCCCCCAAAGCCTGCATATGGATCTGTGTGTTATTCCTGCATTTTGCAACTGGCCTTTCTTGATTGGAGGCTTTGACGTATGCATCGAAGTTAAACTCTGCTATAAAGTGTGAATCTTGAAGATTAGGACTGAAAAGAATAGCTGCTTCAGTTGTCCCAAATGGAAAGGCATGAATGATGCTCAAATGTTTCTCAGTCAAAATGGGCATGTGGCCTTTATGCTATCTGATTTTTCCTTACGTACATTATCACTAACATGTTTACATGAATGTGAACGCCCTCTTTGCATGGGAGTAACTGGTAACCTGGTGCTGGGTCTTGGTACATCCCAATGTCCTTGTAAACAATAGTTATCAAGCTGTACATGCAGTCTATCACATGATATTAAAAAACATGTATTTTTGCATTCTATTTCAAAGTGGTAAAGTTCTAATTATTAGCTTTGTAGCAAATTCATTGTCAAGGGTAATGCTGTTATGTTTTACATTCTTTACAGCCCAGGTAATGGGACTCAAAGCTGTGTTTTAACATTGATAATTGCATGTTGGACAGTATAAAGATCAAAAGCATTTTATGGGCCTATGTAGCAGGCTGTGTAAGATCCACAGCTCTTCTGCTGATGTGAAATATTAGAAGTATTTAATCATCCAGCAGTGCCTAGCAGCTCACCTTACAATAGTCAGATGATGGCCAGCAATCAGCTTGCCTGTTGTTTAAGCTTATTCCATTCCTTAGGGGAATGTCACATAGAAGACCATGTGGACCAAGAATGATGCCAAGACCACCACATAGTTGAATTACTCATTTCATGCATACTGTGTACAATGGATAAACTAAAAAAGAACCTGGGAATTCCCCAAACATAACAAAAAGTAACAAGGACAACCTAAGTGTTAAGACTTTGGGGGGTTGGGAAAATCCAGTCTATCCCTAACTCTACGAGGGGTTTCCCCGCCTCATGAAAACTAAGGAACGTCTGTGTCAGGATGTTAAATAAATAAAGCACCATCAGTCCTGTGTCCAAAACCCTAAACTGACCCTTACCTGCTAAATACAAGGTTAAGGGCTTTCTCTGAGCTATAATCCTATAGCTTATTCTTGAAGTTTCAAACAAAGTTCTGCAGTGCAGAAACAAAGACTAATGTTTCACCAGGAAAAAGGGGTTCTCCCTCCCTCTATGTTTCCTCTGGTTTCTCACAATTCGTCCAGCAATTCCAGTAAAGTAAATAATGTTCCAATGTTTCACAAGGAGATGACGCTCGCCCTGAATATTCCTTTTTATCCACTTTGTTATCCCACAGTTTAAAGGAGGAAGAGGGAAAACATTCCAGCCTGGAATCCCTTAAGTCTTCACTGATTCAATGGTATTCTTGTTACTCAGAAGAAACATCTTGTTCCTCTCTAAGGGGCTTCCCCTTCTGTCACTATTCCACAACTTCAGGTTTTTTCAATTATCTTCTAAACCCTGGTTTACTCTGCAGCCACAGCTTCATTGTTCTGTTACTTCTTTTGTTTTTTTTTATCACTCAAATATGTATGACTATTCCCTTTCTGCATCGGCCACTATGGTTTCTTGAATGATTTTCCTCTCCATGATATACTCTCCTGCCAGGCTACTGTAGCTTATCATTATCAAGGGATATGGGCCCTCCCTTTGAGCAATGTTCCACACTTTCAAGGTGGGGTTCTGAAACCCCTTTGCTCACTTCTACTTTCACCCCTTGTTTACTTGTCTTCCAGGGTGTCACACCTTTCTGCTTGGAGTGTAAGTCCCAGACTGTTTGCCTGGTTCACTATCCTGTCTAGGCTTCTTCCCTTTCTTTTAACTCTTTCTTGTATCCAAGAAACAACACTTCTCCAATAGTGGGTCACTGACTCTTTCTTCACAAGCTTTCTGTCAATTGTATTGTTGTTGCTTGAGTTTTCAACAATGTACGGTTATGTAATAATTTTACTGTCTTCACTGATGCTTTTTCCCAATATTCGTATCAATTCTATTAGTTTGACTTAGGCTTTTTGCAGTGTTTGTATCCATATTGATTATATGGCCATCTCCTATGCTTTTTGCAATGTTTGTCTCAATTCTATTTCCTTCAATTAGGCATTTCGCAATGTTCGTATCTGTATCAATTATATGGCCTTCTCTGTTTGGGCTCTCTCACGTTGGAGCCGACCTGCAGTATTAGCCCTTAAGAGCCCCTGTAAATCATGCGCTCTCCCTTGGGCATACTGGTGTGTTGGTTTAGGTATACCAGAGGGACTGGGGTTCACACTACAAGATCACTGTTTGCTCACCAAGGGTCCAACAAACCCTTCCCCGGTACACAGATGAAGAACTGAGCCAAGGGCATGTTAGAATTGTTGTTTTTTGCACAGACATGGATCATACAGGACATTGAGAATCTCCTGATATAACAGCTCCTGAGCGCCTGCCACGCAATTTTGTTCAGTTACTGCATCACAACATGGGGCTCTTCTCCAAAAACCTACAAGGGTACATGATTGGATAGTTGGATTGGTAGTGCCTATACACAGCAGCTTCTACGAGTTACTCTATTGCCCTTGCATGTCAGGTGGCTTGCCTGCCCCTTCCTCAGAAACGTTGCATTGTTGTAGGATCATCGATTACCATTGGCCCTTGCCCTCTGCCATCCACCCCTGGATTTGTGTTGCCTGATTGGCTGGAGCTGATCCGCCTAGGCCTGGAATTCAGCTCTGTTCTCAGCGCTCAGTGCACTTTCTCAATGTGATGAGAAAGACTATGTGTTCCCAGTGTAACCGTTAGTATTGCCACTTTGGTAGTGATAAAATGCTCCTGAGCACTGGGCGACAATTCTGGAAACTTTGTTCGAGAAGGTGATGTGGGAAGGTAGGATCCCAATCTAATGGCCATCGGCAATACTTATTCCTGTGTATAAGAAAGAAGACCTGCTGCTAACAGGTAACTATCTTCTTCTGGCTATTCTAGATGTTCGTAGCAAGCTGTTTGCCTCATTCCTATTGGATCGCCTACAGACATGGTCAGATTCAGGGGAGTTGCTAGGTCTGGAAAAGACCCAGGGCTAAGCTGATGTTTGTACTGTTGGGACTGGGGGCTAGCTAGTCTTTTGGCTGTAGCTCCTGAGATTCTATCCAGGGGTACAACCAAACGATCAGGGGCTATAGCCCCCTTAGCCCACCCCCTAGCAACACCCCTGGTCAGATTCCAATAGGATCCTGGATCGCTTCCAGATGAGTGTTCGCCTGGGCTGCTCCACTATACACAAACTGATGGATTTTATTAATTATGGGCACAAGCATTAGGGGAGGCCACGGCCTGTATGCACTGTTTGTGGACTTCAAGTCTGCGATTGATCTGGTCCCCAGGGAGAGGCTTTGGGCTAAACTAGCAGCCAGGGGCTGTCCACCTGTACTATTAAACTTTATAAAACTGCTTCACTCTGACAATGTAGGTGAGGCTGGACAACGAAGGGACACTGTCATGGCCTATGGCCAGTTCCAGAGGGGTTAAACAGGGGTGCAGACTGGCCCCATTTTTGTTTAATATGTACTTACCTGACCTCCCAGAATACCTCGAAAGTATGGACTCTTGCCTGCCCAGGATTGGCCCAGCCCCTGTCAAATATCTTGCTTATGCCGAGCTGGAGCTGGAGAGTAGAAGAAACTATCTTTCATGTCAAGCTGCCAGAGAAAGGAAGGCAATGTAACAAACAGTGCTGATTGCTGCCTTCAGTAAAAAAGTCTGCACGGTTCAGCCTTCATGGTATTCTGAAGTTGTACAAACAGTGCTTCTGCCTGTCCGTTTTTTATGGTTTAGAATCTCTAACCCTGGATGACTTGTCTTAGGTCGTTAGGGCTGAGGTCTGTTTCTGGCACCGAATATTTGGTCTCCCTCCCTGTATCCCGATGGAAGTCAGCTGCCTGTAATTGGGCATTTTTCTCGATGACCAACATGCTCCCACTGAACTGTGGTCTGCTATACTTGAAGGCCCTCATCAATCCAGAGTGTGACCTAATAAGATTGTTGGGCTCAGACATGGTAAACAAAGTACAGTCAGGGTTTGCTAAATCCACGCTAAGTATTTTCAAGACTCTCTGCTGGGCCCCTGACTGGGAACGCAGTTACTGGGAACACCAGAAGGAGTTCAAGCGAAAAAAGCTTCATAGGGACAGTCTAAAGGATCAAGCCCATCTCCTGAGCATGAAGTCTTATGGGTGTACATCCTTTGTTCTATATCCCCCTGGAAGAGCACAGCGCTATCTTATGTTGTGTCCCTCAAAATACATCTGCAGGTTTCTATTGCTTCTCCATATAAATAGATTGCCTGTATTGACGAACAATGGGCCAGCCAAGAAATTGAAAAGGCCTGGAAGATTCTGTCAATTGTGAAAAAATCATGATTGCGCTGAAACTGGAAAGCACATATTGACAGAGTATCCCATTAAGATTCCTATGATTGAGTGACATCTGGGTGCTTATGTCCACAATTTTCCCTCAATCAGTGAGGGGGCTTTTTGGCTTTGGTGTCTGAATACAGAAACCAAGAGCCTGCAGTTGGTCCTCGATCGTGTTTGGATATCATTCGAACAGCTGCTTGTGTCTCATGTAGAACCTTGACATGGGTAGAGTCATTGTCACGGATGAGGTCTATTAAGGAAATCCTGCCAGCTTGTGTGTGATTGTTTTGCCAGGATGACTCTCTTTTCTGCCTGGTTGCTCGAAACTTCAATTCTGTCTGTCTGAACGCTTGTTTGCGTGCTTGGAATACTTGATTGTAAATTCTGCATAAATTATGTATGAATTTTTAAATTTTGAATTCTGAATCTTATTCTGTATCTAACGCATTTTAAGAAGCATGAATCTTGCATTTCAAAATCTGAATTGTACTGTATTATATTGTACATTTAATTTCGTTTTGTATTTTGTATTATAATTATGGATTTATTTTCCTTAATGTGTAAAGTCTTTGACTGTATCACATTAAACTATAAATACATTACCACATTGCCTTTCAGAGTGCCTGCAGGGTTGCAACGTTGTTAAAGAATCCATGTCTCACTTCATGTCTGTGTCACTGGCAACTGCTCATATTCCCACCGCGGGTGGATGACCATTGTCTGGCTCGGCTGAACCATGTGGTTGAGGACCACGAAATCAAGCTCTCTGGTCTGCAATTCGTGAGGATTTATGCTAGTTTTTTGCAGATGGCTTCTTCTCTCAGAGGCATAAGAATGCTCTGCTCATCGCTGATCTTGGCTGTGAGCTCTGGTCTGCTGCCTCGTGCAGCCTAATTCTGTTTTTCTTCGCCTCTCGTCACGGGGCCCGGGGACTCACGTAACCTCACTACAGTTATACTATGATTTCTCTCTCTCTCTCTCTCTCTCTCTCTCTCTCTCTCTCTCTCTCTCTCTCTATATATATATATATATATATATAATATATGCTAGGTTTCTTATAGGTTGGTAGTATTTGACTCTTCCATGATCCTTATATGATCCCGTAGTACCATATGATTAGTTGTAATAAGCGTCTGCAAACTTGCTCTGCATCTCTTCTTATCTTTGCATTTCTGCGTTTGGCTAATGAAAAAGAATAATAAAGGTTTGCGACAGTATGTATATGTATCTGTCCTCTATCTACAGAACTGTGAAATGCATGTTATTTGTGTGTTCACATGTGTGTCCGTGTAGCTTCGTGCATGGGTGAGAGTTTGCTTCATGACTAATGTTGCTATGTCGTGGTGTCACTAATGACATCAGCACAATGGATGTTCGGTATTCAGTCAATCTGACCCAGTGAAGTGTTTGGCTCCATGACAGTGTTGTGGTACCTGTATCCATAAAGACGTTGACTGGATAAGGTTTGAATGGTTGCTGAGTGAATATCTGTTCGTATACATGGATGCCACTGGCCCTCCAGGGGGCTGTCCAAACAGTGAGTTGCATCTTACATGTTTGACTTTCCGGGCTGTCATGTTAATGGGGGTGAGTGGCATTCCTGAGACCCTCTCTTCAGGTGTCACTCAGATGCCGGAGACAGGGACACACTGTCTTTCTTCCAGCTTGTCTTCACTGCATGCCATCTCTGTATGTTTCTGAGCTGCATTTCACATTCTGCTCTCCTCCCGTGTCCCAAATAACATCAGAAAAAGTTGCATGCACTGGCAAGCTCTGTCTTTCTCCCCCTGGTTGCTAAACGGTGTCCATTTTAAAAGTCCCAGCGTTGGCCAGCAATTTTCAATGTCTAGAATGAAGCATTGGTTTCTCGCGTGAGGTTATCCTCATTACTCCATCCCTCTTCCTTGTCTCAATAATAGAACGTGGGGGTGGAGGTGTGCATACTGCTGTTGGCTAGGAAAGCCTGGGAATTCAGTGTACACATTACAATAACCCATACAGGAGTCTTGTATACGTCCTTGGGTGTTACTAAGAGTTACCACTGAAGGGTTGTTTAAATCTAATATTCTCTTGCCTCTCTGCAGTTTATCTTCTCCTACATGGTCCTACCATAGATAACCACCCCAGGGTTAGGACCAGGCAGCTTCTGCCTTTCTCTGGCTACAAGAGGAGAGAATTTCTCTCGGAAATAAGTGATGACATTGCCAAATTCACTCAAGAGTTAGAGAGGGGCCTCTTTAGCAAAATTACCAAACCTTAGCAGCCTTACCCTCTGTCCTTTCTGTTATGACTGTACTCACTCTTACCCCAACTCTTTCATCCTCCCACCATCTGGGCATACATAGGAACCAACCTGGCTCACCACAATCTTTCTTTTCAGACATCTTCCTTGTGGACTTTCTTGCTACCCACTCCCCTTTGCCACCTCGACTCCTCTGTACCACTTTTCCCCGATGTTACCAGTGGTCCTGTCTCACTCCCAGATTCTGGTGTTCTATCCTTTTCTCTGCCTGAGACTCCCACCACCTCCATCTGGTCCTCTCCTTTCAAAACCTTAGCCCCCAATTCTACTATCTGCTGGGCTTCCTTCTTCCCGTATGCTCACTCTCCCATGATGTTACAGCCTCTTTCCTTACAACCCCTGCTATAACCACCTTATTCCTCTCCACCCTGGCTATCACCGCCTTCTTCATTTCATTCTTGCTGCCCCACCCCTCTCTCGCCACTACAGATTCCCTTCTCCTTCCATTCTACTTTTGTTGTTATAAGCACCTTACAATCCACTCCAGATGTTACCTCCTTCCTCCTTCTACTCGTGTTGGCATCACCTTCTTCCAAACCACTCCGCATCTCATTCCTTTCCTCTCATGTCATTACCACCTCCTTCCACTCCTGTCCAGATGTTGCCTCTGCCTTCCCCTTTCCTTCTGCTAATCCACTTCCGATACTACACCATTCCTATTTTCTTTTTATGTTATTACTTCCTTCCACCCTCCTAAATCCTCCTGCCTCTCCACTCCTTAAAACCTCACGTCCTCCTTCTCTCCTCTGCAATCACCTCTCCAGTATTGTTTAATCCTGAAAGATATTATTTTTCCTTCTTTCCACCTCCAGACTTCACTCTATATGGGCCCCCAAGCTTGTGAAACTCACACCACTGGACTTGACTGGCTGGCTTATATAGGTAGATTCTTGGTTAAGGATCTGCAGCTGTGGTGCCTATGTTTTGAAGGGCTGTTATTGGTTGTGAGCCTCAGTTGCCTGTGGTCCAGAATGAGGTGGAAGGAGCCAGACTAAGTCTGTATTAACTCCCATCTAAGAATAGAGGAGCTGAATTCAAAAATGCACTCTTACAGTTCACAATAAATCAAACAATAATACAATGTATTCATACACAAATATTTTAACAATTTATCATATCAATTCATAATCTTCAATTATCCTTATGAGCAATACCACTTACCAGTAGAAGACAACAAGCAATTTCTCAGCTCCTTCAACAATATTGAATATGTAACTTATTCATTATTGTTGAAGGAGCTGAGAAATTGGTTGTTTGAAGTAACAAGGGGGATACTCGTCCTGATGAAGCCCTTACAACTATTTTGAAGCGTTGAAACGTGTATGTAGACAGAGGTTGTAGTAGACTTTTGGTCAAGCAATACAAATAAACATTGAAGTTTTTAACTGCATTGTCAAATGTTACAAGAAATAGACTTTTTGTGAGATTTCTTGGCTCTTCGAAGACGTTTTTTTTGTTTAGGCACTGCACTCATGCTTTATCTTACACACCTATCTTGTTCCTTTGTTTTGTTAAAATAATATGTCTTGCACTGATAAGCAGTGTTGTTCATAAGGATAATGGTAGATTATCAATGGATATGATAAATCATGAAAATATTTTTGTATTAATACACTGCATTATTGTTTGGTAAGTCTATATTCATTCTGGTGCCCATTTTAGAATTCAAATGTGTGTCTGCTGAACCACAGAGGATTGCTGGTGTCAGGGATAAGCTTGTCATTAGGTTTTGCGTCTGCAGGGAGGGTTAGGGATGGCTTTAACCTTACTTTCACACTCTGCTTAGTAGTTGAACCTTGATGTACTTGCGAGAGGTTGGATTGCGGTTTCTTCAGTTCCAAAGGGTCCATCCAAGCAATTCATGTGATTGTAGAAGGGGTTTCCAGAGGTTCTATTTTGAGGAGAGGACCGCGTATTGGTCTGACTATGCAGAGGAGTGGTTATATATTACTATGTGGCTGTCTTTTCAGGGGTTCTGTCTTTGGGTTGGAGGCTGGTATTAACTGGCCTATATCTTGAGGAGGTGGTGAGGTGACACTCCAATTACTGTTTTTGTCAGAAGTCCTGTTTTGTTGAAAGAGGCCTTGTATTCACTAGCCTCTATTGGGGAGTGGTTATGGCATCGGTACTTTGACTGTCCCATGACAAGTGTCTCAGACCGAGGTATAGTGCCCTGGGGATCCTCCCCACTCCTCCTCTGGGCCCATCATCCCCTGGCTCGGGAAGGCATCTGGCTCCCAAGGCCACTCTCCCAGCTGTCCACAGAGCTGACAGAGAACTTTGTCAAAGGGTCCTATAAATGTAAAATGTAATGAAACTGAAAAACGAATGGCTTTGCCAATGCTCCTCAATCTCGCAACGGAATAGTTTTGCGTGGTGAATGCAACAGAGATTTCAAAACATTGAGAGAAGTTATCAGTGTCCTTGATCTATTTTGAGAGCAAAGCGTTTTCTTCCACATTGAAGGGGTTGTTTTAGTAATCTGAACAGGTGGTAGACCAGAAAGAGATGTGGGATTACGTATGAAACTATGAACAATTTTAAAAATAATCTTCTAACCACCTAATTTCAGATTCATTGTGCAACCCTTTGCTTTCACTATTTTGGGAAAACCTTACCAGCATAGAAAGAGGCAATTGACTGTGCTGCATAAAAGTGAATGCCATTTTTCATGGAAGACAGGCACAGTTTCACTCAGGGAGTAAATAAAAAGGTACTAACCATAGTAACCTGAGTATCTGTTGAGGTCTGTCTCTCTTGTTCGGCACTGTGATACCGTATCCAAGGTGTATGTTGTGCTTATTAAGTGCTGTTCCATACCATACCATAGCGACAACTGTATTTTTACTATATAGTTCTCCCCCCATACTATTTGGGTGACCTTCCATAGAGATGGAACCAGAGCCATTTGCACCTCAAAATGTGCCTTTCTCTTTCAATTTAAGCAAGGATCTGGCCATGAGGGCATAGCTCCACTCCATTGGCTCTACCCTTCATCCCAGTGCCAGTTCCTCTTTTTTGCACCTCTGCTCAGAAACCAACTACCTGCATTTTATGAGGGATCGAGGGTGGGATGTATGGAGGAGAGTGGACTATGGACTAAGAGTACAGTAGTCACTATTGTGAGTAACATTTCCCTACTCCTACATCCTGTCCCCTTTCCACCATAGCAATAGAGTGATTGCACATCATGAAAATTCACCTGGCAGGAGATAATATCAAGTAACCCATACTAAGAGATTATTCAGAATCACCTGCCTGAAGGCTGGCACAGCCTGTGAGATATTGCCCATACAATGACTAACACAGGTGTCCAAGTGGCTTTTTTACTGACAACCATCCACACGACCTGCTTCTGAAAAGCCATTGACGTGGACTTCAGTGTGACTGTATGAGCATGTAGTCCACAAGGTAGAGATCATTTCTGGATCTTGTAGGATTCAAGGTATCAGCCACAATCCATCTGGACACAAAGGCCTTTTATGCCTGATGACTGGCAAAACAGCCACCAAATGTTACAAATTGAGCATTTGACTTACAACACTCCTCTGTACAAGCTAAGTAAAACTTAGAGGCTCACCTGACATCCGAACAGTGTAGCATCCTCTCTGCATCAGATTGAGGGAATGGCAGAAAGGTCAGTAGGACTTCTTCTTGATCAATGTTAAAAGAAGAAACTACCTTTTGTAGGTGGTCAGGGTGAGTACCAAGTGCTGCCTTGTTCTTGTTCAATACTGAGTAAGGCCCAGAGGTTGAAAATACATAGATTGCACCCATCTGCCACATGTCCAAGAGATGATTAATACAGTCTTCTGCGTAACTAGTTTGTTGTACACCATTGCTATGGGCTCACAGGTCTTGTACACCCGCATTGAAAGAATAACATTGAAATCTCATACCAGATGAGGTCTCTTGACCATTGGGAAAAGCTTCTTAAGACCTTCATCATTTCTCTTTACAGTAGATTGGCTGAAGAAAGAATGAGCTTATCTGAATACTTGTAAGCACCAGTTGTGGCCAGGTTGGTCATACAGGTGTCCACCCACATTCCACTGACTGCCAGATTGGCCACGAAACTAAGAAACAGTTACTCACCCCATTGACTGCTGTATTCCTAGTCCATAGTCCCCTTTCTCCATTCTGATGGCAATCCATCCCACAGGGCAAGACGTAAGCCTTTTGCACTGCAAAAAAACAACTTCCCCATTATTTTTGTTGCACGCACAGGATCCCACTGGAATGAGGGGTAGAGTCAGTGGGGTGGAGCTGTGCCCTGGTGCCCAGTGAAAGAGAAAGGCACATTTTGCAGCACACAGGGCTCTGAATTTGTCATTATGGAGGGGTGCCCAAACAGTATGGGGAGAAAGACTATGGACTAAAAATATAGCTGTCGCTATGGTTAATAACTTTTATTTATTCCCCCGAGTTAAACTGTGCCTCTCTTCCGACACAAATGGCAAACATTTGCCTGGGGGATGCAAACGATTGGCAGAAAACCCTCTTTTCTCTGTTATGAGGATATTAGAGAAAATCTAAATCCCACCGGCCTTGCCCGTCAGTCCTTGACTGCTTGTCGGCTATTACTATCTAACTGATTTATGGGGAATGGTGGGAGAGTTTGTGGAGGAAAGGGGATTATGAATTAGGAGTACAGCGGTTACTACAGTGAGTAACTGTTTCTTACTCCAATGTCCTGTGTGAGGGGTCAGAAATGCAAGACGGACACAAAGGTAAAGTTTTCTCAAGGTTTGCCTTTTATTGTTTGCCTTTTATTAAAATAAAATGGGTTTGATAAACACATATCTTTACCTATCCTAATAGAGAGGTCCCTGCCTAGAAAAAGCTAGGAAAAGCTAAAGAAAATTGACCTAGTATCCAAAACATCTCAGACCCTCACACTAATACATACAACAAAATTGTAAAAGAAAAGTATGGCTAACTTTAGTTCAACAAAACAATTTCTTAATTGAAACCTAAAACTTCTTAAAAGCTCTCCTTGAGACCGCGGTCAGATTCCCATCCCCTAGATCAATTGAGAAATACTTTGATTACAGTTCTGATTCAACAAAGTTCTTTTCAAGGTAACGGAAAAGTCTTTTCAACCACTGTGTCTGGCTCCTTCTTACTGTCGGGCTTTGTGGCAGACCTCCAGCATTCAGCCTGCGCTCTCTCCGGTTTTGCGAACCTCCGGTAAGATGACCGTTGATCTTTCGCGGCTTCGACGACCTGCCGTATGCTGGTCTTGGAGCATGTCTCCTCTTCAGCTGGGCTTCTTCTCAGTACTGCACTTTCTGCTGTACATACTCTGCAATTCAGTTTGCTTTCACCCTTCGTGGTGACTTCTGCTGGCGTGCTTCTCACCGTGGCTGCTGATGCACCTTAGATAGTTTCTGCTTCCTCAGCTACACTTCCTGCATGGCCTTCAGTAACTCCTTGGCTTTTTTCCACTGCTTCACCTTCATTCCACAGCTGTGCCTCATCTTGGGATTTAAATATCCCACTCAGGTGTCTTGGTCGGTAACATCTAGAGCGCACCTTTGAATATACAGCATTCTAAATCCTTATTGCCTCTGAGCCCTTCTTCCTCTTCACAGTACTTCTAGCATTATGGGAACTGAAGTCCGTAGAGGATTGTGTGACATTAGTTGTTCTATGTTACTTTCATTTAATTCAGACTGCTTTATGAACTGCGAGTTTTTAGAGTAAAGGGTGGGTTGTGAAAAGAGTTTATAATTCCACATTAGATAGAGGACTTCTAATTAAGGCAGAATTGTGACAATTCAAGGTTCTCACTTTTAATTCCTGAGCCCTTGAGACACCAACCTTATTCTGTTTAGAAGAATTTTCATGATAGTTTCTTGGGGTATTTATATGAGAGGGACTGGTACACTGATAACATGCCATTAGGTATCTGGGAATGATTTCACTTTCATCCTCAGAAGAAGATGAATACTGCGTCTCTCTTAACAGAGTCACCACTCCCCCTTGATAGTTGTCTCCTCTCATGTGATCCTTCGCCCTGATACCACTGACAAGGTTAGGATTAGGTAGCGGCTGCCTTCCCATGGTTACAAAATTCAATCTGATTGGAAATTTCATAGCAAGGAATAGCTTTGGGAAGGAGGCAACCCTTACTTGGTAGCAAGAGGTTGCATAGGGCAGCATGTCCAAAACTAGTGCCAACCCTAGATCTGATGGTGACAACCAAGTGCCAACCCTGCTAATAACTTCCTAAGGAATGTTGCACTAAAAGGCCACAGCCAAGACTTTGGCCCTGATGGCGTGAACATCAATGCATGCAGGAGGCATGTACTTCTGCATGGAAAAGTAGTGTCTGATGCCTGAGACTAGCCACCTGGCAACAGTGGCCTCTGAGTCTTGTGAGCCGCCAGGGTGTTGACCACCAACATTAATGAAAAGGGCATATTCTCTACTGAACTGTTTACTTTGATTGAGGTAAAACTTTATGGACCTCTTGACATCAAGAGAGTGAAAAGCAACATCAGCCAGAGAATGGGGAAAACCACCCCATTGTTGATATGGAACAAGGACACCACTTTAGGTAAAAGCCCAGGTGACTGCATAAACCCACCTCGTCGCTATAGAACATTGTGTAGGGCTCAGAAGCCTATGGAGCCGGAATCACACCAACTGCTTCCGCTATTGTGAGAGCCACCAAAAGTGTCACCACCCACGTCAGAAACATTGGCTCAGTGGAAGCCAAAGCTTTGAAGGGTTTGAGTGTTAATGATGAAAGGATGACGTTCAAATCACAACCCGATGATGTCTCTTGGCTAGAGGATAGAGCCTGGTGAGAGCCTCAAGATCACTGTGCACAATTGTTTTTTTAGTGGCATAAACCATGTCCTGGGTGGTGCAATAGGCCCCAATATGTGGGAGAAAAGATCAACATGACTCGGCCAAGATAACAGAGCCTGCAAGCTAGGAGATACAGGAAAGGACCCAATTCAGAGGGCAGGTGAAGGGATTGACATGCTTGTCCAGAGTCCACTAACCCAACCTGGTCCACTTTCTTCTGTACTGGACCCGGTTAGAGCCCTTCCTGGCTCCTTTGATCATTTCCATATTTTCTACTGATAACTCAAGATGGCCTAGGTAGAGCTGCTCAGGAACCATGCTATTAATGGAGGAGTTTGTTTGTTGCTGGAAGCGGAATCAGCCCTTGCCTCTGGGCTTCTACTGGGTGGGAGAACCAGAAGTGGCTTGGCTACTGAGGGGCTATGAGGATGAGAGTGGTGTTCCCGTAGTTGGATAATCTCTCCAAGACCATGGGGAGAAACGGAGAAGGGAAGAAGAAAGGCATACAGGGAATCCCAAGGGATCTATAGTGCATCTCCCAAGCAGTTCCTGCCGACTCCTCTGGAGGGGAAAAGAGAGCATCTTCTGTACTAAGGCATGTGAAAGGGTTGTATACGAATTGTTTGTTTTACAACTGTTCGAATTACAATTGACCTTTTCACAATTGACCGAATTATGAAGGTCAATTGTAACATATATGTGGGGGGAAACTCACCACAACCCCCCACCCAACGCCAAACACCCCAAAACCCATATATATATATATATATATATATATATATATATATATATATATATATGGTCAATTGTGAAAAGGTCAATTGTGACCCTTTAAATTCAGTGTCAATTGTTCATTCGAACAATTGTAAACGAACAATTTGGGTAATACCGTGTGAAAGAGCTCTACCTCTGGGTGACCCCATTGCACAAAAATGGCCTCCAAGAATGAGTGTTTGATCTCCTACTCATGATCTAGTTACATAATTCTGCTGAGGAGGTCCACTCCCAACCTTCACGCAAGCAGGCACAAAGGAGATAGTCTTGCTCGTTTAGATAGTACATGGAGGTCAAACTGTCGGCCTGGATGGGAACTCTCTTTCCTCTGAGTAATGTTAGAAAAGCTCTCATGTCATTGACTATCGCATGAAGCTCAAGGACGTTGAAATAGAGAAGATGCTTCTCCTGGGACTACAGACCACTTGGTCTTGGGAGGTCCCAAATTGGCTCCCCACCCTTCAAGGGAGGAGTCTGTGGTGACACACCTCTCTGGATCTGACTCCTGACAGGAAACTCCCCGAGGCAGACTGCATAGCTGGCTCCACCATATCAAGTCCTGGTCTAATGTATCTGGGATCAGGATCCCCAAAGATTGGTTCCAAGAGCTGGCTAAGTGCAACTGGAGATGTCACATCTTTAGGCGTGCTAGTGGAATGCAAACAGCCTTCAACCTTAAGAGCCTCTGAAACCACTAAGCACAAGTCGTTAGTCTATGCTGAAAATGGCCCATGGTAGCGGAGATATCCAAGATCCTCTACTGGGATGGAAAAGCTCCTGCCACCTGTGAGCCACATAAAGATCCCAGAAAGATCAGTCTCTGTGAAGGGACCAAGGTCAATTTCTGATGTTTGATGAAGAATGCAAGATTGAAGAGAGCGCCCATTAATGAATGAGCTGATGCTACTGCCTGGTGCGCAGAAGGGGCTCGGAATAGGCAATCTTTCAAGCATGAACAGACTTGTATCCCCGTCAACAAATGCAAGTAGCTTTCTACTTGTTTCATCAGTGTAGTAAATAGTCTTGCAGCTGCATTCAATCCAAATGGAAGGGCCCTGTACTGAAAATGCCTCCCACTGATGGAGAAGCTCAGTAATTTCCTATGGGGTGCCAAGATGTGAACATGCAAGTATGTGTCCTTGCGGTCCACAACGCAAGAGCATTCCTCCGCTTGAACTGATCCTAGGATCCGGGCAGATGGGACCATCTTCAACTTTTCATTGGGGAGGAAAATGTTGTAGGAGAAAGGTCTAGGATTGCCCTCAGGCAAGCCCTGTTCTTCTTGGCACAGAAAATAGAGAGGAATAGATACCCTGGCCCCTCTGGTCAAGGGAAACACCTTCTATGGCCTCCAAGGAGATGAGCGTGTTGACCTCTATCAGAAGTGGGGTGGAATTAATCTGGATGAGAGGAGGAGACAAAGGAGGATATAATGGAACAGAAAGATGGTAGCCTTTGAGAATATGGAGAGTGTCCAAGGGTTATGAGAGTTGGTCTGCCAGTGCAAAATATGACAGGGAGCCTGCAGCAGACTGGTGTTGTGTGGACCTGGTTTGCCACATCATTGCTTCTTTGGATCTGCTGAAGTTGTAGAGTTAGATCCGGTGAAGAAGACTTTTGAAGACGAGTGAGGCCGATTCCTTCTGTGGCCGCTGGAAGACCCATTATGTTTTCTGGTTTTCCTGTCCACGAAAGCCACCAAATGACCTCTATCTGGCATCTTTTGAGAAAGCTGACTGTTTAAAGGGCTTTTGAGCTAGCTTGGAGAATGCTGGCACTGACTTAATAATCTGGGACTAGTTCTTCCTTTTGTTGATGTTCCCATCCATGAATGGATGAAACAGATCCTGGTCATCAAAGGGCAAGCCTAGTATCCTGTCTGCAACCTCCTGAGTAAACTGCATGCATCCATGTCACTGTGAGCGTGTCATCACTTAAAGACATGCCTCAACTGGAGGTATCAATGTGGTGGACTGAAGCTTTGAGAAGATCCTGCGCGATGAGCTTCCTGTTTGTCAGTGGGAAGGACAGCCTGAAAATCACTGATTTCCTTCCAAAGCTTTTGGGTAGCAGCAGCCAGAGGCATGTCAGCATTGGCCTGCCTGAAGCGCGAAGAGGCGTTGGTGTAGACTTTGCAAGTGTAGACCTCTAGAATCTGGTCTTCCATATTCGATAAGGTGGGTAACGATGAGGAGCTGCCTGAGCAGAAGACTCAGTGTAGAGCAATGCAGAAGCTAAGAAGCTAGCGCTGCCGAGTGGGCTTGTGGATCCGTAGTGAGGCACAATTTTTCAGTAGCCTTGAGCTCCCTATTGGTGGCTAGCATGTTGTGGGGATTTTGCCAAATCTTGTTAGCTTCTGCCAAAACCACCTTTTGAATTTGTAATCCAAATCTACTGGAAGATTTGAGGGCGCCATTAACTTGGTGAGGACACCTGACTCTTGCTACGGCTCCTCTGTAGTGGGAACTCCTAGAAATTAACTTGAAGATGAATCCGACCATGAAAGATCCATGGTTGGAACTGATGGCTGCTGAGGAGCTGGCGAAGAGATGGTACCGGTGTAGTAGGCACCTGTATGGTGGTGGGCTCCGAAGCTTGGAGGCTTGGTAACGCTGCAGTTGTGGTCATTGTAAGCATGGCTGGAGGCAACAGGGTGACTGGAGCGGCAGGCAGCAGAGGCATCATCCCACTGATAATCCCCTAAAATACACTATCATGGCTCCAGACATCGTCAAGGTTTGAAAGCTGTTGAAGAAGCAGTCTGAGACTGGGTGGCTGTTGTCCGAGTCCACATGGCCATTGGAGGCACCACTGGAAAAAGAGTCCATGATGACCTGGATGGAACCCAGTATGGTTGACTGTGTTGAGCCATACAAAAAGTATGGGTTCATGGAGAAGGTGCAGATAATTAGGTGGGATAAGAAGTGCACCGGCCAATGGACTGCCAGCCCGAACAAGGCAAAAATTACCCTTGTGGCACTGTAGACAGCAAAGGCACCAGAGATTCACAGTATCTGGGTGTAGACCTTGCAGCCAGTTGCCTGGTCGAAGAACTGACTGGTGCACTCAGGCTGATGACATGGGTGTCCGGACACACGGCAGACAGCCCTTTGGGGATAGTACGTACATGCTCCATTGATGTACTGTTGCGTTCCCTGGGTACCATCTTCTTTTGCTCAGCCATTTTGTGAATACTGCAGCCTGTACATTTAGGAACAAAAAGGCTTTTGCCTATCAATGTAGAGCCTCTGCATTTAGGTCTCAAGAGACCCTCAGGATGGATCCTGGTAGTAAGGGGGATGGAAGCCCTGGAGGACCCCTCCCATGTGCGGCAGTCCCAAGGAATGAGTTGCTATGCAGGGATGCCTGTGAAAAAGTTCTTACCTCAGTGGAATGTGAACAATCAAAATGATAATTCCACCGTCATTGACGAAATGCATGGAAGCCAGGAGCCAAACATGATGGGCAAGCAGCCCAGAAGTGATCGAGGCCCAGGCACCTCAAACAGAGAATATGCATGTCTGACGCTGAGAATTTCCTGACGTAGGAGGGCCAGAAGGTAAATCCTGTTTTCACTGGCATGTGTTGAAGGTATATAGTCAGAGGTGCAACAGCGTAAAGAAATCGCAGAATGTTGAGAGAGACCACGACCGGCACCACACCGGTTGCTGGAAAGGGGGCGGAAGCAACGTAGAAGTCCAGCAGACAAGGTCTGCTGGAGCCGGCAATCATAAGGGAACATCTAACTCACTAAACCACCAAGGATTTAAAGCAATATCAACTAGGCTACTTGGGACTCCCTATATTAAACAGATAGTTCACTAGCTCACAAGGGAAAATATGAAAGGGCATGCTGGAAGCTCCCACTAATAAAGGACCACAATCCTCTATGGGTCGGGGTGAAATGCAGTAGAACCATGGAAAGGGGGCAGGGTGTATAATAAGCCTGCTTAAGTCTCCAGCCCCTCCCCAGTCACACCACCTAAAGGAATGTAAGTAATTGGTAAGGTAAAATGGCCACTTCTGGGAGGGGGTGGGGTATTTAAAGGGCCATCTGGTGAGTGTGTGGTGTGGGTTAGTTGGTGGAGGTTGTCCGAGACCAGAAGAGGAGAGGAGAGAGCAACCAGAGTGTGCAAGCTATTGGAGAGAGGGAGTCTGTGGAGTATTTGTGAGCAAGTGGAGAATGTGAACAGTAGAGGTAGAGTAGGAGTAGCAGGGCTGTAGTTGCAGCAGAGGTGGTAGTAGTTGTGGGAGTTGCATGTGGTAGCTGGTAGTAGTGGATGGTAGTAAGTCTTAGGGAGTGGTAGTGAAAGTAGAGAGCGAGTGGTGGGGGCAAATGATAATTATGGTAGCAGAGCGGAGGTAGTAGCGACAGAGAGTGGGAGAACAGGAGTCGTGGTAGGAAAATCTGTAGAAAAGGAGCGGCAGTAGTAGTCGTAGTAGTGACGGAAATTAGGAGGAAGGAGGGAGGAAAGTATAATAGCAGAGGGAGCAGTGGAGTGATAGCTGGAAATTAGATTGATAGTAAGAGCAGGAGTAAGAACAGAAGTAAGATCAAAGGGTCGCGTGGGGAAAGGCAGAGTGAGTAATCAGGGAACAGTAGTATGGTGGGAAGAGAACATCTGTTGAGCCCAGTGTAGGGAATGGTCAGGAGAGAATGAGAGTGAGAGATAAAAGAGTGATACAGAATTTGTAGATAGGCCACGTGAAACTCTTAGCCTTGTTTTATTAGTTTAGTACTTTGTGTGTTTCATTCGATTTTGTTTTAAATTGATTTTAAATCTAACTTTTAAAAACTGTTGAATTTTGTGGACACCAGAAGTGTTTAGTGCTGTGTTTATTTAGGCAAGGGCTAGTTAAATTTGTCATTGAGCTTTTGGCATTGAAATCGAGTGTTTGCAAGCAGCGCCCAGTCTCCTCACTGAGACCGTGAGGTTGCTAGGCATCAGAGACTGACGTGAACTACACATTCTAGCAAGATTGTAGTTCTCGTGCACATTTATTTACACGTCAGGTGCATAAGTGCTGGCGCGTAGGGGCCGATTAACTCCGGATATAAAACCAAGTGCATTTTCCTCTTTCAGTTAATTTGTAGATAGGCCACGTGAAACTCTTAGCCTTGTCTTATTAGTTTAGTACTTTGTGCGTTTCATTCGATTTTGTTTTAAATTGATTTGAAATTTAACTTTTAAAAACTGTTGAATTTTGGGGACACCAGAAGTGTTTAGTGCTGCGTTTATTTAGGCAAAGGCTAGTTAAATTTGTCCTTGAGCTTTTGGCATTGAAATCAAGTGTTTGCAAGCAACGCCCAGTCCCCTCACTGAGACCGCGAGGCTGCTAGACATCAGAGACTGATGCGAAATACACGTTCCAGCAAGTTTGTAGTTCTCGCGCACATTTATTTACACGTCAGGCGCATAAGCGCCGGCGCGTAGGGTCCGGTCAACTCCGGATATAAAACCGAGTGCATTTTCCTCTTTCAGTTAATTTGTAGATAGGCCACGTGAAACTCTTAGCCTTGTTTTATTAGTTTAGCACTTCGTGTGTTTCATTCGATTATGTTTTAAATTGATTTTAAATCTAACTTTTAAAAACTGTTGAATTTAGTGCTGTGTTTATTTAGGCAAGGGCTAGTTAAATTTGTCATTGAGCTTTTGGCATTGAAATCGAGTGTTTGCAAGCAACGCCCAGTCTCCTCACTGGTGCATAGGGGCCGGTTAACTCCGGTTTACTCCGGTTGTGCTCTGCTCTGCAATCCCTCTTTCATCTATCTCCCAACCTAAGGTATTGTTATTTCTATCTGAATCGAGTAGTTGCCTTCAGTATGACGGGTACCAACACTTGCACTGACACTGCTCGTGTGCGGCAGGAGCTGACGCAAACGGATGGAGTCACTAGGTATTCAGGAGGCAGCAAAGTCATTTATGAGGTGACGGTGAGGCCTTCCACGCCCCGCATAAGCTTGAAAGTGGGTTTGCTAAATACCCTCTCCATGGTCAAGCATGCACTAAATATAAACACATTGATCTTGGACCAAGACTTCAATATTTGCTGTGTGACGGAAACCTGGTTAATGGACCCCATAGGCCATAACTGTGAAATAGCCGTCCCTGTGGGATACATTATTTATAATGTTAACAGAGAGGGAGATCAGGGCGGGGGGGTTGCTAATATAGCCAAAGAAATGTTAAAATTGTTTAAAGTTAGTTTCAACTGCAGTGGGTGTGAATACATCCAGATGAAGTTGATATTTACCAGGTTACTCACCGTAGTGACCGCCTTACTCCTAGTCCATAGTCCCCTTTCCTCCATACTTATGGGACATCTCTCCGTCCTGTGGGACGGGACCGGAGCACTTTGTAAAAAGCATCCACATTTTTTCCAAAAATGTGTCCTTCCTCTCTTACTTGCGCGGGGCCCGGCACGCGGCCGTAACTCCGCCCATCTTGGCTCTGCCCCGCACATCGCCCATCAGTCCTTTTCTATCGCCAGGTCAAAGACCGATTAGCAATAACAGAGGAACCTTATTAGAGGGGACGGCGGGCGGGCGTATGGAGGAAAGGGGACTATGGACTAGGAGTAAGGTGGTCACTACGGTGAGTAACCTGGTAATACTCCTACGTCCCGTCCCCTTTCCGCCATACTTATGGGAGATTACCAAGCACTCCGTTCAGGAACTACGGGTGGATGGAAATACCCCTCACTGAAACAGGTTCTTCAGCACAGCCTGACCAAACTGAGCATCAGCCCTTGAGCTCATGTCGAGAAAATAATGCTTACAGAAAACAGATGGGGAGGCCCAAGTAGCTGCCCTAGCGATGGACTCCCAGGGGACATATTTCTGAAAAGCAACCGCGGCTGCCTTGCCCCGCACCAGGTGTGCATGAATACCCTTAGGAGGTTTCAGCCCTTGGACGGTGAAAGTCTCCGTGATGCAAGCAGCGATCCACCGAGAAATAGTTGCCTTAGACGCCTGCTTGCCCTGAAGGTTACCAAAGGTCACAAAAAGTTGAGAAGAACTCCTAAACTCGGAAGTCCTGTCCAGGTAGAACTTACGAGCTCTTTGGACATCAAGACAGTGTAGAACCCTCTCAGCCTCAGAGACAGAGTTCGGAAAAAAGACTGGTAGGGAAATCGACTGATTCAGATGGAATTCGGTCACAACCTTCGGCAGAAAGGCCGGGTTCATCCGAAGGACTACCTTGTCCTTGTGACAGACCAAGAAAGGATGCTCCACCGACAATGCCTGGAGCTCACTCACTCTCCTTGCTGACGTAACTGCGACCAAAAAGGACACTTTCCAGGACAAGTACTTGAGGTCCACTGTAGCCATTGGTTCAAAGGGTTTATGGCACAGCGCCGTCAGGACCACATTTAGGTCCTACGGTGGGTGCGGATTACGAACCGGAGGGTAGAGGCGTGTCAAGCCAGCAAAATGCCTCTTCACCACTGGGTTAGGCAGGGAATAAGAACACTGGTCTGTAGAAAGATAAGCGGAAACCGCTGAGAGATACGTCCTGCATGACAGAACATGAACCCCTGGGCTCTGCTAGGGAGGACACGAAGGACAGCACCGTGTCAATCGTGGCCACCCTTGGATCCAACTTCTTCTCCAAACACCAATGACAGAACCTGAGCCATTTAATCTTGTACTGAGATCTGGTCGAGGGTTTCCTGGCTGCCTGGATAATACGCATGCTATCCATAGACACATTCAGATGCTCTAAAGACTTGAACTCAGGCACCATGCCGCCAAGCTGAGCAATTGAGGGGGGGGTGCCACAGCTGCTGTTCCCCCTGGTGAAGAAGATCGGGAGTTACTGGTTACCTGATCAGCAGATACACTGACAGGTGTTGAAGCTCTGAGAACCAAAACCTGGCCGGCCACCACGGGGCTATGAGTCGAAGGGAACAGTTCACCGAATTTGTCAACTTCCAAATTGCCCGGTGATCTAGAGGCAGAGGCGGGAAGGCGTAAGCTCTCATGTTGTGCCATGGAATCTTGAGAATATCCCCCAGAGAGGAGGCTCCCAGCCCTCCTCTGGAGGCATACTGAGGAAGCTTCTTGTTTACCGCCGTAGCGAAGAGGTCCACCTCTGGTGTGCCCCAACGCTAGAAAATCCATGAGAGGACCTCTGACTTCAACTCACACTCGTAGCTCACCACTGTCTGCTGGCTGAGGGCATCCACTGTGACATTCAGCTGGCCCAGGATGTGTACTGCAAGCAGCCAGACACCATGAAGCACGGCCCACTCCCATATCTGGATAGACAGGTCCACGAGGTAGGGAGACTTCATTCCCCCTTGTTTGTTGATGTAATACATGGACACCACATTGTCCGTGCGTATGTGGACCACCTTGTTGGCAATGAGCGGTCTGAACCACTTGAGCACCAGAAAGATCGCCAGAAGCTCCAAATTATTTATGTGCAGGAGCTTGTCCTGAGGCGACCAGAGGTCCGAGACCTGAAGAAGATCTAAGGTCGCACCCCTCCCCAGCAGGGAGGAGTCTGTCGTGATCATCACCGTGGGGGCAGGGTCCTGAAACCCTGCACCCACTGACAGGTTGCTGAGAGATGACCACCAGTACAGGTCCACTCTCATGCAATCCGGAATCATTATCCGCTTGGAATCCGGGTCCACAGCCTAACGCCAGGAACTCCGAAGAGCCATCTGGGTCCATCTCATCTTGAGACGAGCAAGAGGAAGAGCCAGCACGCATGAGGCCATGAGGCCCAGAAGCCTATGGAACAACCAGGTGACATGCTCTCCACTGCACAAACATCTGACACATGGCTAACAGATCCGCTATTCTGTCCCCGGTCAGGTACACTCTGCAGTCGATCGTGTTCCAGCGAAAACCCAGGAAAATCAGGTCCTGCAAGACCGTCATGGAAGATTTCCGCCAGTTCAGCGACAGCCCAAGATGGAACAGGAGCTGAAAGAGAGACTGGAGATTGCCCACTGCTGCTAGCGGACAAGGGCTGCGTAAGAGCTAGTTGTCCAAATACGGATACACATGGATACCCTGGAGACGAAGATAGGCCGCAATCACCGACATCATCTTCGTAAAGTCACGTGGCGCCGAGCTGAGGCCAAAAGGAAGCACTTGAAACTGGAAGTGCTCCTCTCCCAAAGAGAAGCGGAGATATCTCCTCTGTGGGTTCCAAATCAGGATATGCATGTACGCGTCCTGAAGATCCACAACGCTGAGCCAGTCGCCCGTCTACAAGGAGGAGCGTATCTGGCTGGGCGTAATCATCTTGAATTTCTCTTGGGGTAGGAAAAGATTCAACTGGGAAAGGTCTAGGATGGTGCACAGGACAGCCTGGTTGGGTTTGGGCACTGTAAACAGCCGGGAGTAGAAGCCCTCCCCTCGCTCCCCGAGGGGAACGGGTTCCACAGCTCTGAGGTCCAGAAGTTTCTGAACCTCGGCTTTGAGGGAGGACGAGCCCGACAGCTGAAAAGGAGGGTTGTGGGGTGAGGTAGGGAGTAGAGGTAAGCGGAAGCCCGCTCGAGCGACTGACAAGACCCATCTGTCTTCTGTGATGGTCTGCCACGCCTCCCAATGAGACGCAATGCGTCCTCCCATCGGGGTCTTGTGTGAGTGCGGAAAACCCTCATTTAGTAGGTTTATCGGTGGCGGTGCCACCTGAACCTGAGGAGGAGGCTGAAGAGTGGGAGAAAAACTGCATCCGTTGTTGCATACAGCGGTTATTCCCCGCAGGGGTATCCACTCTGCGAGATTCGTGGTCGAGGAAGCCCCTAAAGCCAGAGGATGGTCGGCTTTGTGACAACGGTCTCTAGGTTTTGAAAGGAGCCTTAACCAGGACAGAAAATGACTTAGCTGTTCTTCGTCTTGGTGAGCCCTACATCTGTTGTAGAATGAAAGAGCTCCTTACCATCGAACGGAAGGTCCAACAGCTTGTCCTGCACTTCTTTTGAAAACTGAGTGGCATGCAGCCACGCCTGCCGTGAGGTATCAACCCCCACCATAAGGCCCCGAGCCAAGGTGTCTACGTAATGAGCCGCAGCCTCCAGGAGATCCTGGGCCAAGACCCTGGCATCAGATAGGCCACCTTTGAAGTCTTCCAACTTCTCGACCGGGATGTGCTCCTCAAACTCCGACAGACCTTTCCACATCCGCATATTAGCCCCCGCTAATATCCACTCAGCATTGGCCTGCCTGAGTTGCAAGGCCGAGTTGGCAAAGATTTTCCTCCCTAGGGAGTCAAGGTGCTTGTCCTCCTTACCCAGGACCTGAGTAGCCGTCGTGGAAGAGGATGCTGCAGGTCTGGATTGCAAAGTGGCCGCAGCCACCACTGTGGAGGAGGGAGGCAGCCAAGACGACAGGGCCACCTCTTCTGAAGAATGTAGCCTGTACCTCGCGTCAATCTTCTTATTGACAAAAAGTCCCGAGTGTGGCTTTTTCCAGACTCTTCGGACCTCGGCCAGAACATCCTTCTGCAGGAACAGGCCGGTACGCTCCAAGGGAGACAGGGTGAACGCCCCAGAAATCATGCCCTCCTGCGGAGCGGGTGCCTCGGGCACCGGAACATCTAAGAAACTCATAATGTCCAGTACCCGGTCATGAAAAGCTCTGATAGAGCGGAGAAGGTCCTCGTTGTCCTGATCGCCTTGAGGGTCCTCTGACAGGTCAGGATCCTGCTGAGCCATGTCAGGCACTGCCTTGTCCACTGGGGACAATGGAGGCAAAGGCGGAAGAGCCAGGGGAGGCACCACGGGCAAGGGAGACCCCGGCGGAACCACCGGAGGAACGGGTGGAGCCGAAGGCGTAGGTGGACATATCTCCCTGAAAAGCCCTTTGAAATATTCCCTCATGGGGTCGGTGCGCATAAGCGCTTGAAAAGTACCGAAAAAGGCGTCCTCCGGGGACTGTTTCGGAACCTGAGGAGGCCTCTCATGAGGTGGACAAATGCAAGGACGTAGCGTGGAAGGGTGCCACACCGGCCCCTCCACCGACGTATCCACATAAATCAAAGGTGCTGCCCCGCAGGCAACTAAACATTGTGCGAAAGAGGCATCCAGGCGTTCTAATCGTAAACCGGCCGGTAAGGATGAGCACAAGGGACCTTAGGTTCACCCAAGGGACCAAGCCCTACACCAGAGGCCAATGGCGTAGTTGTAGGGGCAGCCCCTAAAATGGCCGCCGCAGTCGTGGCGGGAACGGACGCCATTTTGTCCTCATCTGAGGGGAACTGCGGCACGTGAGGTAGTGAGGCAGGGGTCCCCGTTGATGGATCAGGGGTCTTAATCTTAGCCTTGACATAAGGAACCTCGGCATAGCTGGTACTATGAGGCCTGGAATGTTTTTGTGACACACCAATTGCAAACTGAGCCTTCGAAGGAAGGACCTCAGCACTGCCGGTAAAAGAAGAACTTTGCTTCTTTGCCCCCTAAACAGGTCTGGTGTCACCACAAGAGCGGGAACGGTGAGCAACAGCTTTCACCGACAAAGCCTTGACCGGCCTCTCAGAACTGTTGGTAGCTTTAGCCTCTGAGCGAGGGACCTCAGACCCAGGCCCGGTAAAAGCTTCATCTGCGCGGGCCTCGAACATCCGTTCGGTAACAACAAGCCCAGCCAAGGCCTCGGGGCGAACCCCGGTCTTATCTTTGAGGGAAGCCAACAGAGAGGCCTCAGAGCGAGCTCCGGTACCACACGACTCAATAGAACTGGGTCTACAAACAGCCCCCTAAGGAGGGGCCTCAGAGCGTACTCCGGTATTCACAGGCCCCTTACAGAGACCCTCGGAGAAAACTCTGGTAGAATTATTAGGCCCTAAGGGCACCTCAGGGCAAACCCCGGTGACAGAGCGATCAACGCCCCTCCCGGCCCGAGAGGAACCCGGAAAGGTATCCCCCGGCCGGGGTGCTCTGAAAAGTAAAGAACTTACCGGGAGTTTCTTCTTTTCGTCGCTGAACGCCTGAAAATGTGAAGGAGGAGTTCGTCGGAACACCTCCTCCCACCGCTCCAACTGACGTTAAAGTGCCCAGACCGAAATGGAGTCACGGTAAAAACAGGAGTCCCAACGGTGATCTGGACCCAAACACTCTAAACAAAGAGGATGGGGATCCGCCCTCACGAAGCGACGGTGATAGGATGAACAATCAGGAAAGTCTAGCTTGAACGACATAGACAGACCAGTAAACAAATGCTAGCGAGAGCCAGAGAGGAAAAAAGGGAAGAAAAACTTCAGAGGATGTAAGTGTGTCCGGCCCCGATCGAGGGGAGAAAAGGACTGATGGGCGATGCGTGGGGCGGAGCCAAGATGGGCGGGGTTACGGCCGCATGCCTGGGCCCCACGCAAGAAAGAGAGGAAGGATACATTTTTGGAAAAAATGTGGATGCTTTTTACAAAGTGCTCCGGTCCCGTCCCACAGGACGGAGAGATGTCCCATAAGTATGGAGGAAAGGGGACGGGACGTAGGAGTATTACCTCTAACAACTGCTTCAACCTAATAGTACTATACAGACCTCCGTCGTTGACCACTGATTTTTCAAATGAACTCTGTTCACAACTAGTTAACCTGAGATCTACCAACGTATCCACCCTGATAGTTGGTGATTTTAACTACTGGCATGGAAACAAAAAAGACAAAGAAGCTATCTCCCTAGAAAAACCATTAAACAATCTAGACTTTAATGTCATAAATGAGGTGCCCACAACACCACAAGGGAACCAATTGGATTGGATCATATCCAATAATCTACAGTCTCAGAACTGCAAGACAGAACCATGTATCTGGAGCGATCATCACCTAGTCTCCCTGAACATTGAACTGCAGGCATCTCTGATTCAGTACAACACTCACATTAAGGTCGCTAGTAGAAATGTTAGAAATTTGACAATTGACCAACTCCAGCCATGTCTAGACAAAATTATTACTTCCTCCCAGGAACAAGACAGCTGTGAGACACTGCTTAAAAAATATTCTACACATATACAAGCACTAGTTGAGGAAGTCGTGCCTCTCAAAACCAAGTTAGCCAGGAAAGTTAGTAATCACCAGAAATGGTATAACACGGAGCTGGTCACAATTAAAATGGAAAAAAGAGCCCTTGAGAGGAAGTGGCATATAGATAAGTCCACTAAACATAGAGAGAAATGGAAGAAAGCCAATAAAAAATATAAAGACAAGATAAGGATAGCTAAGGCCAATTTCTTTAATGCGGAAATTGAAGCAGCTGATAACAAGACTAGCAAACATTTGAAATTCTAAAGAGTGTAGAGAAACCAAAAAACCTCACTCTGCCTTCCTCACCGTCAATGGAAGACTGCGACATCGTGCAAAACGCCTTCTCAGCCAAAATAGCCAAAGCCAGGCAACACATAAACAATGCTAGAAATAAACTAATACAGGACACATTTAGTAAGGAGACCAATAATAAGGCTGGACAGGAGACCTTCAAATTTGCCAACATAACCGAAATAGAGTTATTGGAAGTGCTTGGTCTTATGAAGCCCACATGCTGTGCGGAAAACGTGTTACCTCCCAACATCATCCTCCAAAATAAGGAACAATTTTCTCCTATTTTGTTAAGAATCATCAACAACTCCTTCAAGGAACATAGAGTTCCCAAAGAGATCAAGAAGGTCACCATCACACCACTGGTTAAGAAAGTTGGATTAGATCCCAAGGATCCAGGGAATCTTCGGCCAATTACCAACTGCAACTTCATACTTATAGCTAATCAGCAGCTGCAGAACCATCTGGAAAAACATGCATCCCTACATCATCAGCAGTCTGGTTTCAGAGCCTCACATAGCACAGAGACAGCTATGTTTGACCTCCAGAACCACATGCTGGACTTGATGAATAGGGGTAAAATTGGGATACTAATGTTGCTAGATCTCAGTTCGGCATTTCACCTGGTCAATCATGAACTGTTGGTCAAAGCACTGAGATATAATGTGGGATGCTCTGACATGGCATTGAAGTGGTTGGTCTCTTTTCTTACAGATCGCCTAGCCAGAATGCACTGGGGTAATAATTTCTCTGACCCCATCTCAACCTTATTCAGAGTTCCCCAGGGTGCCAGTCTCTCACCCATGCTTTTTGATATATATTTGCGTAATCTGTGTAATATCTTAGTGGAAACAGGGGTTTTCTTCACTAACTATGCAGATTTTTCGCAGCTCATAATAGAGCTAGAGGGCTTCCATAGCATAGACAGCGAAAAAATTGGGCAAATATATAGCAAAATCAATGACTGGATGCAATCAAACTGGATGTGCCTCAACAAGACCAAAACGGAAGTCATGCTGTTTGGGTCCAGCCGCCTCTTAGCTAAATTCAGGGTGGATTACAAGTCATTCCAGATTAAGGAGGGCATAATCTTAGTATCCAACCAGGTCAAAACCTTGTGCATGATGGTGAATTCTTCCATTAATTCAGAAGCACAGGCCAATTACCTGCAGAAGAATACAGCTTATTACCTATGGCTCATGAAGGCCATCAGCCCCTTCCTAAATGAAAACAATATGTCCACCATCGCCAAGGCCATTGTGTTATCCAGGCTTGACTATGGCAATGCCCTTCTTTTAGGGGCTCTTGCTAAAGACTTGGCCAGTTGCCAAGTCATCCAGAATGATGCCGTGAGACTTGCAAAACATCTCACGAGAAGAGACCATACCACCATGGCGAGAAGATCACTTCACTGGCTCATGGTGGAGGAGAGGATAAAGTTTAAATCCTTGATCCTCGTGCACAAATGTCTCTTTGGAAAAGCTCCCAGTTATCTGATGATAAGCCTGGTACCTTACACCCCACAGAGACAGTTGCGCTCGGAAGAAAAGAATCTGCTGGTAGTGCCTAAATATAAGCTTAAGTCAGCCATGGGTAGATCTTTTGTAGTGCTGGCAGCTCCGTTGTGGAATACCCTTCCCACGACTTTGAGAATGGAAGAGAATCACCTGCAATTCCGAAAATTCTTGAAGACCCACCTCTTCAAGTAATTGCTGAAATCCCAGCCACTTAGCTCACTTGCTAGACACTGGAGGTCCGTTAGATAGTTTTGTGTCTGTCTTGTCAATGCGCCCTGATGCCTGCGGGCTGCCGGCGCTATAGAAGCTGATATACATACATACATGCATACAGAGTGAAAAAAGGCACCTTCCCTAACTCCATAAGACGACTATGTGGAATACGTAAGGGAAAGATTAGAAGCCCCCTATGGAGTCAGGTAGTTACTGTATTAGGGAGAACACCGCTAGTCGCAGGGAGAACAACAGACAGTATGGGACGCCTGGCGGTTGTACTAACATCCCTTAGGGACACCTGGGCTAGGAATGGGGTAAACCAGTGGGAAGTATAGAGAGAGGGACAGCCTTGCACTAATTCCCCCTTAAGAACTCGATAGACCCAAAAGGGCCCTATTGACCTTACCATTGTAATGCTCCCATAAAGACCCTTGGAACGTACTACGCATCATGGCTATTTGTGGCAGACACCCAGACACAATAGTCAACACTTGGCATTTAACAGGGTGACAATGAGGACAACCCCAACACTGAAATAACTCTTGGAGGACCATAGGCTTGTGCTCCCATTTGTGGTTATCTGTAATTAGCCTGCATGACCTGTCTACTTCCAAGTTGAGCTTGTACTCAAGCTGAACGTTTCTGAGAAGGTCCCCATTGGGATAGCCCATTTCCAAAGATATAAGGCCAAGATGCTCAGATTTAGCCCCCTCCTCCCAGGTTGTGGACACAAAGCACTGAAGAGGTTGCATTTCATGTGGATCATCACTACAATGTCCGAAATCATGGTAGAACTTGTTTAAGAGCATTGATAATAGGCTTCAGCACTAAATCATGTGTGTGGTGCTTTAAGTCCTCCATTTACAGAGCAATATGAATGCTACTCAAGCGCAGACCCCCCCAAACCTTCAAAGAGGAGATTGTTGTGACCACCACAGTGTAAGGCAGAGCACTCTCAGGATCTCCTCTTAACAACATGTTTGTGTCTTGGGTGACAGATCTGGGAAATTCGTCCCTTCTTACCACGGGGGAGCCACTACCTTTGAGGCTATTTTTTTTATTGGGTTTTCCAGAAGTGGTAGGGCCAGATAATAAAAAGGTGTTGGATTGAGGATTCCTTTTCGTTTTGACATACAATGCGCACCATTAGTTTGTTTAGTTTATAGGCAGGGAAATCCCTCTTAGCGATAGGAACATATAGGCATTTTTCCATTTAATTTAAATAAAGACCCTTGAAATGCAGTTCTCTAATCTGACTCCTTCTGGTTCACCACACCTGCCACCTCAAGAGGTTGCTGAGCAAACTGGTGGGGATGGGGACCTTGACTGCATGACGACCCATCTCCTAATTTCACCATTCTGCTAGCTGCAGCTGGAAATGTCTCACTCTGAGCCTGGCACGGGGAGCGGATATGGCACAGGTTTCTAAAAGACCCAGAAATCCTTCCTGGCCAAGAAGTGCCAGCCTGCTGATGGATGTCCATCACCCTCCCAGAGTAGGTGAAAATGTTGTCTTGAGTCATATCCTATCCGAATCAGAGGAAGGTTATGAACTGTGTAGATTTAAACTCAGACTTATGAAGATTGGACATCAACTCCCAAGTCGAAAGAGATCTATTGCAGATACTGAAGACTGCTGGAGAAAATTTGCAGCTACAGCCAATCCCTCATCAGCCAGATGTCCTCAACCACAACCTATTTGTTGTCTAGCTTATCAGTTCCTACTCAGCTTCTAATGCACTTTTAAAATGGAATGTGTTGGTCATAAAGCATCCCACCATTAATATTTGTTCAAGAAAGTTCTTTCTAATACCGATCACTCACAGGAGCCAGACACTTGCTCAGGCATTAACCAGAAATACCACCGGCATATGCAATGATATACCCATCAAACTGAAAACAAACCCTGGGAATGCAGCAAAAGAAACCACACTCCAAGTACTGTTCCAAAAACATGTTAAAATAAGTTATAATTAAATACACATTTTAAAAATGATGCTATGGCAGAGACAAGGATGAAGACAGAACCACTGATACGTCTTGCCCCACCTACAAAGCTCTATCAAGGTGCACTCTTGATTTTGTCACACTATTGCAAATGTAATGCCCATCTGTAATAGGCACATCATACTAAGATGTTTTCCTCATCCCTCATCTGCAAATCTTGATTTCTTTACTCAACAGTGGTATCATTCGGAAACGGTAACACACAACCCCATTTTTATTAAAGGGTACATTACTCAAATGCCTGTACCTTCCCGGTTCCTCACAATAATTAACTAATCTTAACAAAACAAAGAAAAGTAGCGTTTGCATTTGTAACCTATAAAATGTTAAGCAGTGTACAAACACAGTGTCAACACTTGACAAACATACAGTCTTAGCCTTACACAATGGCAATCGCCACATCATCAGTATTGGCCCCCATTCTTGCATATATGTTCAGGACCATGGTTTCCTAATCAATGTTAATATATGATAACTTCATCAATGTACATCTATTTTTAGGGTTTGTTTCTTCTAGTTGACGAAACTATAAGGAATCCTTCTTTTATGATAAGGTTACTGTAGTCACCAACTCCATCCAGTCCACCACATTAGTGCACACGTTTGTTCTCGGGCCTACCCTGAATTCTGCAAAATCATCTAAAGCATATCCAAAAAACATTAAAGCACTTGATAACAGACTGTGAAAGATTGGGACTAACCAGATTGCAAATCTTTAGAAAATGTGTACATAACAAAGAAAACGTACTACACTGGGTATTTTGGACTTGCTGTGTGAATGGGAAACAATAAGGTGGATTTTTTATTAACATGTTACCTTTTTCTGTTCTGGTAGTTATGTCAGATATTGTTCATGCTTTATTTGGATGTCTGTACTAGTAGTTAAGATTGTTTTCATCTAATTTATTTTATAGGAAGACATTTCTGTGATGAATTTGGATTTTGTATGTGATGTTATTTTTATTGCTGTGCCATGCTTTTAGGTTTTGTATTTTGATGTATACGGTTTCTTATGTAAACCAGGTATGTACTTTAAATTAAAATCATTTTTAAAAAGCTCCTTAGCTACAATGACAATCAATAAAAGATCACCTGATTCTCTGGTTCCACCCCTGGCTCCCTACTCATCATTCACCAAATCACTTTTTGTTTTATTGTATTTGGTTTATTCTCTTATTACAATTAGAAACAAACCTGTACAATTCAATACAAAATTATACTATTACATTCTTCACATTTCATTTTCCATTAAAACAATAAAACAACAAAAAGTCTGATCCCTCCTCCCCTATTCTTGGGTATGTCTAGGGTGGCCGGAGACCCAACAGCTCCCATTTTAGGAGCGATGACTTCCTCCTATCCCTACCTGAACTATTCCCCATAACTGGGGCCTCCCTTCTTTCTCCTTGGTTCTTTATAAAAAGTTGGCTCTATACCTAGAATTTCATTTTTCTGTGGCTGGGATGACTTTTTGCATTTCGTTCAAGTTCCGCCCTTCTCACCCTGCCCTGATGTAGATTTATCTTTCTCTAGGAGGTGTACGGATCTTAATAGACTTACCACCGCTGCTGTCAGCTGAACTTCCTGACCCAATATCATTCTATGCCACATATTCTTTGATGTTAACCACTCAACCCTTTCTACAAATCTTCCTAGCTTTATAGCCCTTCTGTCCCATGTTCCTCCACATTCCATTAATAGATGTCTGAGGGACTGATTTGATGGCACTACGCACCCCTCACAATATGTCATTGCTTTCTCCCCCTGTTTCCGAATGTCTAATATTTCCCCAGTTAGAAGAATATTCAGCCTGGCCCTAAGAAAGTTGTTTCTAATCTTTTCGTCTGGGAATTTGTCTAGGTATCGTGCTAGTGAGCCTAGTTTTTTGTCTATAACCAGGAATGTGTTCTGTGGGTGTGACGATCTTACTTTCACAGTGGTTTCTATCCAGTCCATTAGCTCCAACTCCCGTTTTATCTTCAGGGGATTACCAACCAGTGTTTCATGACTTGCACCTATTTTGGCTAGCACAGTTTTTACTCTTAATTCTAATCCCTGCAGGCTGTTGGATTTTAGACTACCATAATGTTCTTTAATATCCTCGTATAGAGAGCCTATTTTAGGATTTATAATCTCTCTATAGAGGGAGAGCAGTTTCCATTCTGCCAAACAGCCTAGGGATTTTAGTCCGAGTTCATATTGCAAGTGCCAACCTGGAGTATTCCATGGGAGATTGAGTGCCCCCTTCCAAATTCTACCCTCCAACTTAGACCAGTTTAGTTCCCACAGTTGTGGTTTAGCTTCCAGGCCATACAGTAGTATTGGAACTATTTTAACCGAATAATATTTTATCATCGGTTTAATTGAGAATTTACAGTATCTGATCCGGATTTTTATCAGGTGAGGGATTAATGAGAGCGATTTAGTGAGGATGTCCTGTTCTACTTTGTATATTGCTGGGCTTACATAGATCTTATAGCCCAGATATATTAGCTCTTCAACTTGTGTTATTGTTTGTCCTTCCAGTGTCCAGTGTTTAAAGTGCATCTTCTCTTTGGGTGTTTAAATACCAAGACCTTAGATTTTTTTTAATTTATTGTTAAGCTGTTTTTGGAGGCGTACTCACCCAACCCGTTCAACAATCTTTGCAGACCAATAGCGGTTCTATCTAGCAGTATAATGTCGTCGGCGTAGGCCAGCCAGAATATCTTCCTCCCATTTAACTCCAGACTGGCTAAGGCCGATGACATTAGATGTTCCCCTGCGTCTGCTAGAAATAGATTGAAGAACATGGGGGCTCCCAGGCATCCCTGCCTGACCCCTCTTTCTACTGCCACTGAATCTGACAAATGACCCTTATCGTCAAGGCATACTCTCACTGTGGTCCCTCTATGAAATTCTCTTATCATTGACAATAATGGTTCGGGATACTTTTTCTCATTAATTTGCCCCATAACTTTGATCTATCAATCTGATCGAAGGCCTTGGAAAGGGCGATCCAGGCTCCATATAATGGTGTACCTCCTTTAGTTATGGTAGTTTCACTAAGCAAGTTTAATATAATCCCGTTCAGTGCTGTCGATAACTCTTTCCTAAATCCTGTCTGACAGCAAGATAGAACCTTCTCCTTTACCTCCCAGGCCGAGAGCTCATTCATTAGCAACCTCAAATATTTTGCTCTCGATATCAAGGAGGGCGATAGGTCGATAGTTGGAAGGATTTGTCCTATCGCCCTCCTTATAGAATGGTATTTACCAAGGCCGTTTTCCAACACGGAGGGAAACGCCTTCTACATAGAATCTCACTAAAGAGCTGTTTTAGTAGTCTGTCCACAGTGTTGGGTTCTATCTAAGTACCTGGTATGTAAGGCCATTTGGGCCAGCTGCTCTTGATAATGAGGCCTTATTTATTATCTCTGCTATCTCCTCCTCCTCGAGTTGTAACACCCACTCACTTTCTAACGGTGTATGTTCTGGCTCCTCTTGCACTCCTCCAAAGGCTTTTGTGAGATGTTCTATCCACTCCCTTTCAGGCACCAGGTTACACAAAGCTATTGGACTGAGGATCTAGTTCCCGTATTATCGACCAGAAGTTTCTTGAGTTTGATTCCGAGACCAGTTTTAGCATTTCACTTGTAAATAAGTTCCATACTTCCTCTCTGAAAGACAGTTCCACTGTGACATGCCTTTCCACTGACTCAATTCTTCTTCCCCCTTCTCTTCACCCTTATGGTTCCCTGCATATGCAATGTTAACAGTGGATGTTCGGCCCCCTCTACGCAGAGAGCAATTATCTGGAACATTTCCTCAATTTGTACTTTGATAGACTGGAAGACCACAACATGTTCTGAAGATGTGATTGTTCAAGCAATGAGCTTAACCTTAACATGTATGTTATACTGTATCCTGTTTTATAAAGAAAAACAAAGCCATTCGAGTAGCACATTGATGATGCATATAACTCTGCATATACAATTTAAAGAGGATACAGCAGCTCTGTGAGTGCATAAAAGAGGTAGATAAACCTTAACAAACATATCGGTGAGGTAATTTAGCAGAGATCTTAGAAAATACAAAGGAGATGCATATTGTATCAGAACACTTGCATGTGCGTAGGAGATGTACAGTTAAGGCCTAATGAACATTTAAAGTGACATGCCAGCAGAGGCCAAATGAATGTATATGCGAGACAGCAATGGAAGCTTTATGAATATATATAATGCAGTAGAGCTTTATGCAGATATAAATAAAGAGGTGCATACTCTCTAAACCTATAAAGAAAGAGACATCAAAGGTTTTATAAAAATAGAAAGAGAAGAGTGTGGACTTTGTAATTTAAAAGAAAAAATACATCTAATGAGGTCTTATAATCATACAGAAGGTAAGACAGCAGAGGCTCTGAAAATGAGTCAGAAGCAGGCAGAAGAGTGCCCTTTACAGAGGATGGAAATTGGCACAGGAGGGCAGTTAACACATGACTGACAGAGGGAACTACACACAAACAAATCATGAGGCAGGAAGCTAAGACCCTCATACAAAATGCAAAAGAAAAGGTATGTAAAACTGAAAAGCACATAACAGATTGCAGTGAAGCAAACTCTATAAAAGAGATGGCCGTGGAAAGTTTTATAAACCTATAAAATAGACTGCAACAAGAGATCCTATGCATATACAAGATATGACATATATCGGGCATCAAGTACTGCTCTTAGAAATATATACAGGCTACCGGAATCTCTATGAATATTGCAAACAGAACGACAGGGGGAAATGGAAGCCAAAATACCAAAAGGTCTTCGAGAGTTCCGGGAGCCTTTGACTGAAGGTTGCTTCAGTTGGCAATAGGATGGCAGCCCTTGTTAAAGCCCTCTCTTTTCGTGAGTCCATTAACTCAGGCTGGCAGCACGCACTATTTGGTACAACCTGCAGCCTCGAGTGCTATAATACTATATAGCAGTGTCAGCCTACTGAAAATAAAGTCATACTTAAATCCCAGTGTTTAGCTCACTTACCGATATCTCTTTTCCCATGCCAATCTGTGTCAGGTTTGGCTTCATCCCAGATCCCACTTGCCATATTATCGCCTCTGCTGGTTGCGACTTAAATGGCCACTCACGGGCATGCAATTCATACCAGATTGTCCTGTTAACAGAAGAAACAAATGGTTTGAGAAGCAATGAGGACTGCCTTGACAGCAGAAACCACATCAAAAGAGCCATACAAATATGCATCTTAATGGTTCAGGTATAGGTTCCAGTGAATTTGCCGTGCTTCTGTGAGCATATGGTTATCTGTGGCAAATACAGTGTCTGGTGGAAATACAACATGTGGATGCAAGATGTATAACCGGTGGATACAGGATATCTTCAAACCGAAGGCAGTGATGGCAGATTCAGTAGGAGACATTAATGAACTGCAGAAATTTTCCTTTAACTTTGGTTTATTACATGGATGTACATGCTTCTCTAAACACCTAATCACCCTTAGGGGAGTAATACAGTATTATATGTTTACTAACAAAACTATTGAGTAACCTACCCATGACAAGTCCGCCCATAGAACTAATAACCGACACATGCACAATAGCAAATTAATCCTGTCTATATGCACGTTCTAAGGGTGTACAACGTGCCTTCTGAGATCATTTTGAAGCAGTAAAATGACAACAAATAGGAGAGAGTGGGTTGGTTAAGGGAGGGTTGATCGCAGATGCTGAAGTGGAGACCTATCTTTAGAGGACATGAACTGGTCTTCATGCTCTAGAATGGTTCATGTCATACCTTGAACATGGCACATTGATGTTTGTTAGCAGAACCTGCTAACACTCACAATTCAACAGTGTATGCATGCCATGCGGGAGAGGTTTTGATCAGGCAGCAAAGTTAGAACAATAGCTTCTATATGGCATTTTCTGTAAGCAATCTTGTGTTAGCTTACCACAATTACCACCAAAGCGAGACCAGAACAGGAATGCGGCATGACACAGTTGGGCTGCATTTAGCATGATTTTACTGGTTCGTCCTATGTGGCACATGGTTTGTGAATAACCGGAAGATTTATGATATGATATATGATATTATATTCATAACGTTCCTATACACAAGTGTTTCAAGGCGTGTTACAATGTACCCAGCACTGTTCCAATGAGTCATTTGAAAGTTAAATTATTCCCTTTTCACCCATGAACAATATCATGCTAAGAAATAGAACACCACTAACATTTATGAACTGGTCACAGCTCTGATACAACTGAGCAATCACATCTCAGCAACAAAAGCTACTAACACTTACCCGAGTGCAAACACATCTGAGTGCTTTGAGAATGGGAGCTTATCTTCCTCCGTCTCAGGGGACAATTGACAGATGATTTCTGGGGCCAGGTGGCAGAGCCAGCCATTGGGGATTCGCAGCTTGCTTTCCCTCCTAAGTAAGCAGAGAAGAAATGCATGGTGGTTAAAAAACTGAACACGGTCTTACTGTGTGGAATCTCAAAACTATAATACATTATGTGGGATCTCTTGATTGCCCTACCATGTTCAATCTTCCAATTAATGATCATTGGAGACGAATTTACAAGTGGTCACAGTACATATTTCTAAAGCACCGTATGCTGTGCAAACGGACGGAGTTATACGTTTACTAGGGATACGTGACATAATTGAGCACCACAGCAAACATTGCAATGTGAAAACATAAATTAGTACTGGTTGTGCAGACACTGCAGTTTTTAGTATAAATATGGTTTAGTAATCACAATAAAACTAAACCTCTCTTTTCATTTTCTGAAATGCATACAAGCCCAGATAGATGGCACATGTCGGAGAGTCATAAAGGCAGGCATTATAAAGGAGGACCCCCCCACAGACCTATAGACAGAGCTGGTGGCCATAAAGCACCTAAACACAGGAAGGAAACGTTCATTCATGTAATCCTAATTCTACATCATAGGTTCCTTCAACAGTTTCATGAATATTATTTAGCGTCATCGATGGATGAGATCTCGGAACACTTTCTTAAAAATTAATATATCGTTTATATCTATATATAAAAGTAGTTGTGACTGACTGACTAATCAATGCCCAGCTCAAACAGTTTAACCTAGGAATGTGAAATTTGGAAGGTACATAGTTTAATGACATAGGCACCCACTAAGGAAGAATTTCTGGAAATTCTGTCCCCAAGGGGGTGTGAATTTTTGACTGGCTCTTCAACGTCCATCTTAAAAGGTTTAACCTAGGAACATGACATTTGGAAGGTACATTGTTTTGATGACCTAAGGAAGGATTTTCGGAAATTCCATCCATAAGAGGGTTCAAAGGGGGAGTGATTTTTGAGGAGGATACTGATATCTCAAAAACTGAAGAGGTTACAGACGTGAACATATAATTTTTTTTTTTATAATGCCCGTGTCCAGTTTCTAAGCGCAGATCCGGCATTCGAACCTCTGTTGCTCTGCATGGTCTTGCTTCCAAGACCAGCATGTTGCCCCTGTGATATCCTCCATTCATATTGGTAGATTCTTCTTAAATAAATAGAGAAAGAAGTGTTTTACCATTTTCTGAAAATCCAGTTATGGGAGGTGGAAAAGGGGGGTGAATTTCTTTTGAAGGACACCCATATCTCACAAACCGAAGCTGTTAGGAAAGTAAACATTCACATTTTGAATCTTCATTGCAAAATAAGTTTCTGAACTGCTTCTCAAAATTGGTAATGGGGAGTATTGCATATTTGAGAGCAAAACTGTCATCCCTTCAATACTTCAGTTCCCCTTAAAGGTTTGTTTCACCATGACCATCAACAAATCTCAGGGGCAGACTTTAAAGGTAGCAGGAATTGACCGAAAGGAAGACGGCTTCTCGCATGGCCGTTTTTTTATGTGACCTGTTCCAGAGTGAGTTCACATAACTCTCTGGTAATCCAAGCACCTGAAGGGAGAACCACTCATGCAGTTTACAAAGAAGTACTCAAATATTTTTTTTGTAGGTTGCAGATGTCAAATAAGTATTTTCTATTTGTTTTGTCTGTCTCATTGTCTGTTTGTAATTACAACACGAAAACATTTATGGATGCACATCAATGGAACAACTATCTTTGTTTTGTAGCCAATAAGACCAGCCTAACGTCTGCAATAAACATTGCTTATTATGTCAAGACATCAAACTGTAAATTATAATTCATAAAGTTTGAATAAAAAACTCATGTGTCTTTTGAAAACAATTGTACCAAATCCCAAAATCCATGTGAGAGAAGTCGCGGTCAACAGCTAGTCTTCTATATTTATAAAAGTGAAAATGTGTGGGTGGCTGGGTTGGTGGCAATGTGTTGTTCCTTATACAATTCCACACTGTTTCACCAATCTGCACCAAATGTTGCATAGTTACCTATTAGGGCCCTCTGGACAATACTGGCTTCATGATATTTGGACACCCCACCCCATTCGCTAGATTTCAGCACAAGTCAAAATGTGTGTGTTTGTGGCTTTGAAAAGCGTTCTTCCTTGTACAATCCCACACCGTTTCACCAATCTACACCACATTTTGCATAGTTACTTGTTAGAACCCTCCGGACATTACTGGCTACATGAGATGTGGACACCCCACCCCTTTCCTCAGATTTCAGCACAACTAAAAAAAAATGCGTGGGGTTGTGGCTTGGCGAAGCGTTGTTCCTTATACAATTCCACACTGTTTCGCCATACTGTACCACATTTAGCATAGTTACCTACTAGGACCCTTTGGATATGACTGGCTACATAACACTTGGACAAACTACCCCTTTCCCCGTATTTCAGCACCTTCACACATGAGACGGTTGCCTGAAGTCGGCGAAACATCAATGTGGTCGTAGAAGGACTGGTCCTGGCACAAGGAACAAAACTCGAGGTCCCTCCTCAAAAACTGCGTTTCAAGGACCTAGGATGCACGGTTTCTGAGATATTTGCACAGCAATGCACTGCAACGAACTGCACCACGCCAGGGTGAGACGACAGGTTGGGAGAGAGCACAGAAGGTCTCAGTATGCAGCAGCACACCAACTCTCACCCCTACCTCCAACGTCTGCTCCAGGGTATGTAAGCCAGCCACACTTGCCCATTCTCAGTGCAGTTTACTCCAGGATGCATCAAGCAATAAGTGAATCGGAACAGCATCCTACAGTATCATTGATTTTCAACAATTGATGAGAGTGTCATTCTGTCTGTCAACAGAACCCGTTTGGAGAACGGGTACTTTTGCTAGTATAAAATAAAAAGCATTGGTGCTAATACGCCACCTTGCCCTAAAACTCACTTTTTTGACTAGTTGAGACCCATTTGCGTCCAGCCGAACCATTGCTTTGTTTCTGCATGTAATAAACTAATTTTAGCAAGACATGGTCCCCAGTGTATCAGCTTCTGCCACAGCAGATCTCTGCGTACACAATCAAATGCTGATGAATAGTCCAAAAAGGCCATATCTTAAAGTTAAGGCAATTCAAATTTGAAAAATTACCTTAATGGTGATTCAGTTTCTCCCTCCTTCACAACTGGTTGGGATTGCCTGCATCCGCAGGCGGGCCGAAAATGCTGGCTGCAAAATATAGCTGTCACTAAGACTTTTTGAAGGTGTAGGGCCTACTTCATGCATGCATACCTCCACACGCCGGGCACACACCTTACCCCTACGTCACCAACATTCTAGACCCAGTTCATGTGGTTCTGCCAGTGGCGGTAGAATTTAAGTATATGCTTACTGTAGAGGATGTCTGGGTGGGTGTTGTGAAGGAGGGAGAGCCTGGACTTCTAGAACCTGAATAACCATGAAGGTAATTTTTCATGTCTCTATCATCCTGGCTCTCCCTCCTTCCCAACTGGTTGGGACCATACTAAAAAGCCTTAGAATAAGGGTGGAGGAGACAGCATGTATGGGATTCAGGCAAACAAGTTGCGGAGCACCTCTTGGCCGAATTATGCATAATTTCTAGAAGATGTATCCATAGCAAAGTGCTTGCAAAAGGCAAACGGGGTAGCCCAGGTAGCCGCTTTACAGATGTCTACAATGGGAACATGCCTGTTGAAGGCTACAGATGCTGCCTTGGCTCTAGTGGATTTAGCGCAAAGTCTCTGCAGAGTCACCTTAGAGATACAGGAGACAACCCATCTGGCGATGGAGGCCTTATCTGCCTTCTTGCCAGGAGACGGTCTGCCGTAAGTAATGAAAAGCTTGTCTGCTTTACTAAATGGTTTGCTCATTTCTAGATGGAATTTCAAAGTTCTTACAACATCTAATTTATGTAGTGTCTAGGAAGGAAGACGGGAATACATATTTCTTGATTTAAATGAAAATCAGAAACCTCCTTAGATAGAAAGAGGGGACCGTATAGAGTACTACATTATCTTATGGAACACTATATATGGTTCCTTTGAGGAGAGAGCTTGGAACTCTCCAATCCTTGTAGCCGAAGTAATGGCTACTAAGAATGCTGTTTTCCAAGTTAGAAATTCTAATTCACATGAGGCCATATGCTCGAATTGTTTTCACATTAGGGCTGACAAGACCACGTGGAGATCCCAGTGAGTTGGAGGTTCACGAATTAGGGGATGTAAGCGTAGGAGGCCCTCAAAATGGCTTTGAATGGCTTTGTTGGGAAGAGAGAAAGACTTATGTACTCTATTCAGGTATATACCAATAGCTGATAAGTAATGTTTGGACGTGTCTTCTTTGACACCCGTGGAAACTAGATAAGACATGAAGGACATGACATTATCAATAGAAACCTCTAGAGGGTTAAGGTGTTGATCCAAGGCCCAGTGACAGAACCGTAATCATTTGCTACGATATTGCTTCTTAGTAGAAGCTTTCCTAAAAGCTGACATGATGGTTATATTTTGCTCTGATAAATGTAAGTGTGAAAAGACTATTTTTTCAGGAGCCAGGCCTTCAAGTTCAGCGATCGAGGGGAGGGATGAAGGACCTGTTGTTTGTGCAGAGTCAAAAGATCCCTTGATGATGGGAGATCTAATTTGAAAGTCCCTGCTATTTGCAGTAGGGCTGGAAACCAAATATGGCGAGGCTAAAACGGGGCTATGAGAATCATTGTCAGATTCTATGACATTTTGAATTTGAGTAATATTTTGTTTATTAATGGGAGGGGTGGAAACGCATAAAGTGCCAGGTTCGACCAATCCAGATTTAGAGCATCTCCCAGGGACTGAAGACCCTGACCCTGCCTTGATGGAAACTGAGGACATAGAGAGTTGTGCTGGCGGGCAAAGAGGTCTATTGATGGATGGCCCCACTTCTGAAATCATCTTTGCTACTGATGGTTTCAGCTCCCACTAGTGCGCAGCACACTGTAACCTGCTTAGTTTGTCTGCTAGGACGTTCTTCTTTCCCTCCAGATGGGACAGGAAAATGTGTGGTCTATGTGGTCCTTATTTTCCTGACAGGACCAAAGACCGTGTGCTCTTAGACTTCGACAATGGGCTCCCCAACCGTACTCTGACGAGTCTGTTATAAATATTTGGTGAAGAGGAGTTTGAAAAGGAGACCCGATTAACAAGTTCTCTGGGGAGTTCCACCAGAGTAGTTAGTCGTGAACTTGTTTGGAATTCGAATTTTCATTTCCTGTGAATGCAACAGTTGGTTCCCGTTGCAAGTAAGATGCTGTTCTCATATGAAGCCTTGCAAAGGGAACTAGGTTTATACAAGAGGCCATTAGCCCCTAGAGCCTTTGGAACCACCAAGCTGTCAGAAACTGGTGGATATTGTACTGTAGGATGGTTTTCTGAATAGCGTGCACCCTTTCTAAGGGTGAAAAGGCTCTCTTTAGAGTAGTATCTATAACTGCTCCTAGGAATTAGATCCTTTGTGAAGTAATGAGCCTGGATTTTGCCACATTTATGGAAAGCTCCAGGTTGAAAAGAGTGTGGCATGTTAATTGCATCTTTTGAAGTAATTCCTCTGGACTCTGGGCCTTGAGAAGCCAGTTGTCTAGGTAAGGATATAGATGAACTGTTGTTAACTGAAAGTAGGCTGCCACCGACCTTAGAATGTTTGTGAGCACTCTGGGCGCAGAATTGAGGCCGAAGGGAAGACATGTGAACTGGTAATGAAACCTTCCTATGGTGAACGTCAGGAACTGACAGTGATCTTTTGTTACACTCACCTGGTCTCTGCGGGGACGTTGGGGCACGGTTGGAGCCCTCCCAGGAGTTGACTCCCTTGGATCGCTTCTCTCCCCCAACTGCAGCGGTATCGAGGCCCAGGGTGCTGGTACTGTTCCTGAGAGAAGATGAGAGGCGATGAGAATAACGTGGTGGTGCTGTGATTCCCCTCAACCCTTTTGTGCCAAAAGGTAGTGTGCAAGAGTTTGCCCATGCAAGCTCACCTGTATTGATGTAAAGATGGGCTCTCCGTCCTGCTTTCCTTCAGCAGGGGCGCTGTGGATGGACCTAGTTGCATCACTGGTCCTGAGTATGGAGGTCCAGGCTGGCTACGACCATTCCGTCTTGAAGGTAGGTTTATTGCTATGATTATTGTCCGTATCCTTTGTGATAATTTTCCCCAATGATCATTGTCCTTAACCATATATGGTCCTTTCTCTCCCTAGGTATGAAGATGTCCCACAAGCATGTGAGGATGAAAATGTCTGTCCCGGAGAACCTACTGGTGGTAAGCAGACTGTGCCAGACACTGCGCCAAGTTTGTTAGTTGCACTGCTTAACGTGTTATCGTCTATGCGATTGCTCACCTGTGTATCTTGTTCCCTCTGTAGGTGCAGCTGGTCGGTGTTAGCTGATGAACGGTTTCCGGGCTCCTGCAGGCTGCCAGAGATGAAGATCTGTGTGGATGCTGCGACGGATGATGGCCCCGTGTAGATGGGAGTTCGGGACAGGTAATGATGCTAGGCGGCACCTGCAGAGGACTAGAGAAGACTGGTAAGTTGGATGCGGCAGCTGCAGAGCTTCTTCAAGCGATGTCAAGGCTGACTCAGGTAAGATGCGCATGGAAACTCAGGAGTCGGAAGCAGGTAACAGGCATTCCAGAGATGGCATGGTCTCAAGGTAAGATGCGCAGCTGCTGCAGAGGGAAGCCGATGGCAGTGCTTCTAGCGATGTCATGGCTGATCCCAGGTAAGATGCTGGAGGGTTCCAGAGACTGAAGATGGACGTGCTGAACCAGGTAAGAGTCTTCTGGACGGCGGTAAGCGTTACTCTGCACTAGAAGACTAATGCGAAGCGCCAGCATGCGGGTGGGGCCGGATTATATAGCCTGGCTCCAGCCACTCCCTTTAAGCCCCGCCTTGTGACCTCACCTTGTCACTCCTCCTGCCTTCTGCACATGCCTTCCCTGTATTGGGAGGGCCCCGCCCGGCCTAGATGCACGTGCTCTCTGTATTCTGTGTGCAGAGCGCACTTTGTAATGAGCTTGGTGCAACAGGCGCCAAGACTGGGTCCATTGGGACCCTGCAGGTGGTGAAATGATTGGCCCTTGAGCAGTGGCCATGACATCTTTGTAGATGGGGATGTGAAAATAAGCATCATGTAAATCTATAGATGACATCCAATTGTTTGGATGAAGAGATGCTAGAATCTGAGGAATGGTCACCATGTGGAAGGTTTCGATTGACAGAAAGTTGTTGAGGTCTGAAAGGTACAGAATTGGACGGATCCTGCCTGATTTTTTTGGGATCAGAAAGTAACAGAAATACAATCCCTAAAATAATTCCTCTAGAGGAACCATCTATATTGCTCCTAATGAAAGGAGTTTTTGGATCTCTTCCAGGAGCTCCGGGGAGGATTTTCAGAGGATGGTGGAGTAGCCGGAAAGGCAAGGCGGTAACCATGCTGAATAATAGTCAGGACCCACTCCTCTTGAGTAATGGTTTTTCTAAAGGGGAAGGAAGTTGGACAGCCTTCCTGCTACCAGGGATGTATGCGCCTTGATGATAGCAGGAAGGTGAAGGTCCTGATTTAGACTTGAGTCTATATCTTCTCTTTTTAGAAGAGTAATAAGACTCTGCAGGAGTGGATGAAGCACTATTCCTTAGAGGACCTGGTTTGAATGATTTAAAGTTTTGGTGGTAGGGTTATTTCATTGAGATTGAGCTAAGTTTTTTAGCAACCGTGACACTGGCCTTACATTTCTGGAGGACCTCATCCGTGAATGGATCGAACAGTGTATTGCAATCAAATGGAAGGTCGGGCACCTTATCTTGGTGAAGGGAAGAGGCTGACAAATATGCGTGTCTATGCATACAGACTCTAGCAGTTGTGCCAGTGAGATCTTTAACCACTTGGAGCTGCTGGATAGCTGCTTCTCTACCCTCAGAAATCCAGAAGGAAAACGTGTCTGCGGCCTACTGAGGGAGCATGTCGGTGAAGCGTTCAAGAGTCTCCCAATTAAGGATATTAAATCCTGCCAAAACTGTAGCAGTGTTTACCAGCCTGAGTTGAAGGTAGATTTGGTGCAAGATTTCTCACCTGGAGTTTCCCATGCTTTGGCATTTTTATCCAGAAAACGAGATGGAGAAGGGCCTTTACCCATTTTGCCTAGTGCAGCAGAATTTGCGCATGAAGATTGCCCATAAGTATGAAGGGTTCCTCCTTCGGCACCTTTTATTTGTTATCTAGAGCTTTGTAGATGTGTGGTTCGGGATGAGACTTAACCCAATGAGATAGAGCTTGCTCTAGAACAGACAATTTCATGGGAAGCAGCACTTTTGGCTTCTGAGATGGCATTTTCTCAAAAACACCTGCCCTTTCTGGTTTATTCTTATGTAGGATCTCTAGTGCTTGCATGGCTTTCGTCATGATGTCATGAAACACCTTAGATGGTGACTGAGTGGTGTCGTCGTCTGAGTCGGAGTCTTTGAAAATGTTTTGTTTCTTGGACGGAGGAGCAGAATCCTTGTTGTCCACAGATACCGTGATTGGCTCAGAGTAGGATCAGTGGGCACTGGTCCCTGAGGTTAAATGGGTGACATTTTATCTTTAATGCGTTGAGCCAGAACTTCTAAGAAGGGCACAGAAAGCATGGTTTCCAGCACTCTATTGGTGATGTTGTTCGACATTTGAAAAAAGCTAGGTTGGGGCTCTTCTAGTCTGAAGGGGGAAGTAGGAGAGCCAGCCCTGTTAAGCCCCTTGATTGTATATGTTAACAACCACGGGCCTAGGCACCTGGTTATTGGTTAAAACCAGTTGTGGTCCAGATTGTGCTGGTACCCAAGTGGGTTGACCTAAATTTTCCTCAAATTGTGGCAAAATACGAGGTGAATGAACTTTCACAGAAGTGCTGAATCATTGTTCTGGTGGAACTGTAAAACATTTGGAAGCATCAACTCTTCCGAGTCAGAAATTAGAGTACAATTATCTTTCTGGCTCTCCGATACTGAGTTTGAGACCGATGCCACGGGAGACTTCTTCAGCTTGTGTTTTTTTGGAGAAGTCGGTACTGGACTGGATCTCGACTGAAAGTGTTTATGCCTCTTGTGAGAGGACTTATGTTTTCTCGGTAGCGAGGAGCGTGTGGGCTCAACTGTGGTTGTAGATGAAAGAACTTTGGATTTTGGTAAAACGTTGTACTCGGTTGCAGACTACCTGGACAGTACTCCTAGGGAACCACCTCCATGCACCACCACAACCAATCCAACCACTGCAATGCTCTCAGAAAGGCTGTTCCTTTCTTAGCAAGTAGTAGGCTGTCTTCCTCCACCTCATCTTCCTCAACCAGTACTGTAACCACACAGCCTACTTCTAAGTGACACAAAATCCCACCAGCTAAAAAGAGGCTGTTGATCTATATCTTTCGAAGACAACAGTCCTCCGTATATACTGCAACACACCACTCTGCAGGGGGAGCAATTTCAAAGTGTTTTTGAAGCTGTAATCAAGGAGCATGAGAAACACTGCCCCTACCTTAGATGTAACACATGCGCACCATCTTCCCCTGCCCACATGCCCCTCCATATTAGTGCTTAGTGACTCTTCCCTCATGTCCCTCCCCACCTTACACTCCAACCTCTCCTGAAAACAAAATAATAATAATCAAAAAAAATCCAAAAAAAGGTTTCTTTAAGAACCACCTCTCACAAATACAAAATAGAAATAAAAAATAAAATCTTTTAGACTCCATTTCTTTACATTTCTCAGTAAAGTACATAGGCCCTCATTACAACTCAGGCGTTAAGGGTTAACGCCACCGTTAACCCTTAACGCCTGATTCCCACCTTAACGCCTGCTTTTTGCAGGCGTTAAGTTCCATGGTGCTAAGGCACCTTGGTGCTAATTACGGCACCGTAATTTACGGTGCCGTAATTAGCGCCTTCCCCACTCCCATTATGCCCTATGGGGCAAAAATGGGAATGGGGAAGGGAAAATGGGAAATGGGGATTTACCGCCCCACTCACCTTGTAATGGGGCGGTAAATCCGCCATCCACCATGGTGTAAACGTAGTTTACACCATGGTGGTAAAGTTGGTGCACTTAGCACCTCAGTTGTAATGAGGGCCATAGACTCAATAAGATTTTCCAACATTACCATTAGCATTTTGTGTTATGCTAATGGGAATAAGGTGGCATTCATCCCCAATTCCAGGGACTGGAACAGGGATAACGGCCCACCAGCCCAAGTTATCGGCCAAAGCGAAGCAAGTGCGGATAATGAAGGCTCTGCGCACACAACACAAAATTATCTCCATATCCCGAGATAACAAAGCAATGGAGAACAATGCAAGGAGAGCAGGAAACGACGTGAAGCATTTGCAATATAGACATGAAGAAATACATGAAGCCAGGAAAGCAGTGAAGAGCCAGAACAAAAGTGAAGGAGACTGGGTGAAAATCTACATGTCTAATAATGACAGAAACTATTTCCAGGTTCAGCAAACCAATGCAATTACAGAGAGTGAATAAACACTACACCCATACAACAGAAGGGAGGACATAGATTGCAAAGATGGTAGCACTCTATAGCAAAGAACTCCGAAAGCAAAGCAGAGAACATTCCGATCAATGGGAAGAAAAAGATGAACCAAAGCAAATTCAAACTGAGCAGGTAAACGAAAGGCAAGCAGGACTTCAACAAATATCCAGAGAGGAGAGCATACATATTCGGGAATCGAGAGACGAAATGGCTGAAGAAGGAATTGAAGAAACTACAGGAAAATTCAACAGCCCCCAAAGACCCAGCAGTGTAAAATGTTCCCAGAGAGGAACAGAGACTTTAAAATGAGCTAACATAAATGTTATACAAAGGTTGGACGTAGTGACACGCGCCTTTCGCATACGTCGTATTGCTACATGACATCTGCAGGGCAGGCCATGTAGGAGCCTGGGAGAGCCAATCAAAAAAGGAGGTCAGGCCATTGTTATTTGTACACAAGGATCCAGGGGCCGTGTTACACAACACAAAGAAAGAGCAAGAGAAAACTAACAGAAGGGATTGATCACTGAAGGGGAGCGACCATGTGGCTGCACATTTAACGCATGATAATGAGTAAAAATAAAAATACAGTTAAACATGACCTCTTGTTTGCCGATCATTCATGTAGGAAGCACCATGTTGGCATGGTCACACAAGTTTTTATTTAACGATATTAAAGGACTGTAGCTTACGCCGGTAAGATAGATCAGCGGGTTGAGTGCTCGCTGCTGCGATCTGACCGTGATCTGCAGGTCACAGGTTCGAATCCCGGTAACACCAGCTCAACCTTTCATCCTTCTGAGTTCGATAAATAACTACCAATTTCGGTTGGGTGATATTCTATGTAAATATGTACTCTGTAAAGTGCTTTGGATAAAGGCACTATGTAAACAACTTATCATTATGCTAGAGGTGATGGCGACAACCTTATTGCAAAGCATCGAGAAGGAAGACTAAAAGACTGACCCAGTATGTTTAGGCATGACACAACCGAACGAGGGGTTGTGTACACTTCACAACCCCTCATTCGTTGAATAGGACCCCCTCCATACTCCTGCAAATTACAAAGGGAACTTGGAGTGCCCGCCAATCCTCCTTCTGTACCTGTCTGCTTCGTAGTGGTTCTTCTTCGAGGTTGTATGATTGCAATTGGATGCTAATTTTTCACAGGGGGAGTTTGAAATGTCAAACCATCAAGCAGGGGGAAAAACAGTAAGGGGAGATGACACAAAAAGGAACTGGAAAAGTTAATATTGTTCACGTTTGAAAGGTATGGAGAAGAAAACAAATTGAAAGAGGTGCAAGTATTAGAAGGGGAAAAACAGGGATAGTGGTTAACAGATTGTCTTGTTCCTGCCTCGTCCCTAACGTAGAAGATACATCTTCGATGGATCCAGGTAAGTCAGACCACTACATTGGTTGATTGAAATTAGATTAGAGACAGCTAACGGAGGGCTCTGAGGTTGGCATCATGGAAGGAGACACAGACAACAGCTTCAACGTTTAACAATGCTTTATTAATGTAAAAATCTGGATGGATACAGGCCTAACCTGTCCTATACTCTGGAGGGATTTCCCTGCCTAAAGAAACTAGTCAGTAGGTTCGACTAAGTAAGTCTGTCTGTATCAAAATCCTATACTTTCCCTCACAACTTATACAAACACTGCGCTGGGATATCAACACAAATCTAAACAGTGATGAAAACAAACTTCTGAGCCATTTCCAGCTCTGGCTTATTTAGCCAGCCTCTTTCCAATAATGTTCATAATTCCCTTCTAAAGTCCATTTTATTGGTCTTCCAACATCAAACAGAACTATTGTTTAAAACAGTTAAAGGACAACACAGTATCAAGACACCAACACGTAGGGTTCCCTTCCTCAAGTTCAGTGTCAGCTTGTAAAAGAATCACCTTAATCACAACTGTGGGAAAATACAGTCTCAAATTGCCAAAGCTTAGGGTTTCCTTCCGCAAGTTTATTGTAAGTTCTCAAGACCGAAAATATCTTCAAGCTTTACTCTTTCCACTGAACTTTCACCACTTGGGACTCCTTCCCCCAAGCCTGGTAATATTTGATTTCCAGCTTTCACCATACAAGTTTCCTGATTAGGATCATGAAGTTCTCTGACTTAGGTGCAGTTTCAGACCACAAGTCCCCACATTACAGTTCACGCAGCCAAGAACTTTGCCTTTGCTTTTCCTTTGATTCTTGATAGCAGCTTTTTGGCCAAGTCACAGTTTCAGAGCACAGGTCCACCTACTACAGGTCACGCAGCCAAGAGCTTTCAGGCTTCCTTCAAAGTTCACAATAGCATATAATAAGAAGCTTCAGCATAGTGGTTTTTACCTCATGCATTCAGGTTTCCTTTGAAGTTCATATAATCTTGTTTGATTCAAGTTAAGGGAACAATCAGTTCAATTTTGTTTGTTCAGTTTCATTAATCTAATTCCATTCTCAACAATCTCTTTTCAAGGCATTTCGTAATTCATGTTTTGCTCCCACTTCATGTCTGTGCAGGAGTCCCCTTTTTCGGATGAAGCTTGTAGTCTCATACCAAGGCATTTCAAAAGGACTTCCATGTTTGCGATCACTCGACGATTAAGTATTCCATCATTGTTAGCCTTACAGAGTCTTTCAATTTCAAATAGCGCTTCTTTCTTCCTTTCGCACGTACTTGGATACTTTATATTCGCTCACATGATAACACACACCGGGTTGCTGTCTCTGCTTTACACTCATCGGTTGTGCTTTCTTGCTTCCCAGTGATCGGCTTCTTCTGAGGTCAGGGTCTCAGCACCTGCCCCTCAGACCACCTGGGCTGGTGCTTCCAGCCTGGGTAATGAGCACCCTTTAGCCTTTTTAAAGGAACTAACTTTCCACAGCTTCTTTTGGTTTCTCTCACCAGCTCCCTGGTGACACGGCTTCCTCGCCAAGAGATTACAGCTGACTTTCCTCTGTAATCTTCCAGCCTTGCTCCACTCTCCTGGGACACTCACAGTTTGAAATGAATTCCCTGCTGTGACCTTTTCTCCTTCTGCCTCTCCATTTTCACTCTCTAGGCTCCACCTTTTATACACCTGTGCTTCCTTCAGGGTTTCCAGGTGTGTTCCACCTGCCTGGTTCGCTTGACTCCAGGTAAGTCAATTATTGGGACATGCCTGACGTTTGGTGCCTCTTCATCTCATCAGTGCTTGAATAATAATGGAAGATCATTTTCATAGCTCCTAGTGGCCTCTTCCTCATCCCATTACTCTTATGCATTTCAACGGGGGAGGAAAGGGGAACACTTTTGTAATGACCCATGAAGGTCAGGGAAACTTTAGGTGCGTCTTCTTGAGGATACTGGGGATACCATGTCTCACCCAATGTCGCCTTACTCCCAATCCCCAAGGGTCCTCCACCCAGGTGATCCTCCCTCACGTGCCCACCCCTAGGGTCAGGATCCAATAGCAAGGGCCTTCACCTGGCCACCTACATAGAGATTCCGGGGGATTGGGAGTGAGAATACCCTCAGGTTTCTCACAGGGCATTCAAATCCATTGTTAAAGTAAGCAACACAAGTGTATGATCCCAAACCTGGTCATTCAAATTAATTCTAACCTTGGCTGCACCACTTCGACATTCCTCATAGGTCAACCAGAGGGGAGTGGGTGTGCCCAGATCCTTAGTCTCAATTTATTGAGTGGGTATAGCTATATCTCAGAGTTCCTGCAGTGGGATAGTTCTGTCCATATTACAGAACTACCCTCAGGGGAATGGGAATTAACAGATCTCTGAGACTCCCATGGAGCAGAGGAACTGTCCATATTCACACGCCTTCCACAGAGGAGTGATATTTCCATATCCTTGAGTTACTGGATCAGTACAGAGCTCTCAGTACACCATTTTGGAGCAAGTATGCCAAGACCCCGCAGTCACACATTATTGAGTGGGTTGTGATGTTGTCACAGGGAAGAGGCTAGTGGATGCAAGTGCAGTGACCCTTGGAGACAGAGACCATCAATCTTGTTTTGTGAACAAGGCCCCAAAGGTGATTTATAGGGGAGTCCCCAGGTTCCTTAACCCATCCCTATTTTCATTTATAGGAAATCTCATGCACCCCTGAGGACCAGTCTGTCAGCCAAAAAGCTCATAAAATGTTATTATGGACAAGAGGTCTGCAAGCCACGTAATTATGTAGAAGTACTTTTATAGGCATGATATTGCACAGTATTACTTTGGGCCTGCTCACCCCCAACTATGGGTCCTCTGGGTATTAGGATAATATTAGATGCCAAGAGAATATACAAAGGCAGACTACAGATAGAAATACACTATAACATGACACCAATCATACCTCAGGAATTATAAAACAACAGTATTTCTCTCAATTTCTCAGAGCTGGGAGGATCAACAATGACATTGAAAGTATTTGCTCTGCTCTGTAAATGTACTGGTGATAAATAACTGTCCATGCACTCTTGGCGAGCAATACACCCATACAGGGCATTCCTAAGCAAGTCAAGTGCTGGTGATATGGCACCACTCCCATGGCAGTAAAAGAATGAAAGAATACCGCCATCATACTTTTCCAATGGTAGAGCTGACCTAGCAAGTTGGTCGGCCCTACCCCTGTTGTCCTTGTAGTGCATTCCCAAATAAGCATAATATGAAACTTGCTCAATAACCACCTCATTAAGAGAAAAAGGAATATATATATATATATATATATATATATATATATATATTTTTTAAAGGGAGGCAACAAGACCATCACTTTTGATTTTCCAGAGTTTAACTTCAGTGAGAGAGATTTACATTTACTCTGAAAAATAGTCAAAGCGGTCCTAAGTGCAGCAGGGGTGTTGGCTATAAGCGCTGCATCATCCGTGTAGAAGAGAGCTGGGTATTTATCCGAAGGCAATCTTGGGGGTCTCGGCACCCCACCTCCAGTGCATCAATGATTTCTTGGCTTTAGATGTTAAAAAGTAGGGGCGCTACTGAAACCCTGCCTGGATGTCGCCAATCACATTTGCACTATCCGTCCAATCTGGGAAGCGTGGAAATAATATGCTAAATATCTTGCCTGCCCCCTCAAGGAGGGAGATTGGTCGATATTTAGACAGTAAGTCCCACCCCCCTTTTTACAAATGGGGACTATTGTGGCTTTCCTCCATGTACTGGGAATCTCACCACTGGCCAAGATCACATGAAACACTCTGCTTAGCACCAGCGTCCAAATTAGTGGTTCATCTTTGAACAGATCTGCCGCAAATAAGTCTGGGCCGGCTGCTTTATGTTTTTTGAGTGATTTGATAGCAATCGCTACCTTACTGACCATAAATGAAAAAGTTGCCATGGGAGTTAAACTCCTTGGTGCCAAGTTGATGTCCTGTATTGACACTACTACAAATAAATTGGAGCAGTGTTGCCACCAGATGTCATCACCTTATCATACAATACAGTGTCACATCCCCTTTTAGCTCCTTTCCCTTTGTAAAACAGACACACGTCCCCTGACTTTAAAGCATCGTCTAATTGAGACCACTTTTCCCTGACAAAATACCACTTTTTCCTCTGAAATTAACCCTTTATAGTCAGACCTTCATCTATGCAAAATGATTTTATCCACTGGTACAGGGTTATTTATATACTGTTTGATTTTGCGTTTTGCTGCTTTGCAGTCCTTATCAAACCACATTGGCTTATGTACTAACTGGTTCCTGATTTCTATATGGCTAGTTAGAATTAGTGGGATGAGGTTAGCATTTATCTTCTCATATTCTGCCTGTATACAAATGTCGTTAATATGCCACTCAGAAATGGCAGATACAATGTCTAATATTGACATGTTTATATCTGGTTTAGAAGCTTGAAGTAATATCTTCCCCCTTTTTATCGATTTATGCGCATGTCCCTGCACTTCCAAAGGCTGCACATGGCACAACCCACTACTATCAACAGCCTCCTTTGAGTTCTTTTTGATTACAAACTCCAGTTCACACAGGTCCCCAATCCTAAGCTTTGCCCAAACCTCCCCAGAGATCATCAGATAGTCAATCAATGAGGAACCATTATGGCCATGAAAGATGTTTTTTTCAGGCTGGTCCTTAGGCCATCTCCCATTGAAAACTCTGTAAGGGAGGCATGGTATCGCAAGTATGACACTGACAAGAGATACAATTTCAAAAACCTTATTCAAGTTTCAATGTTTGGAAAAACTTCTGCTTTGCCCTATAGCTATGATGGGAGTAGTCTCTACCACCAAATAATAAAGAAAACACAGTCCTTGTCAGTCTCTGTCAAATCAAAATGGCCTATACTAACAAAACCTAATGCCTGCCGTATCTCGTATACAAAATGTGTGTAAAGGGGAATGTGTGCCAAGGAAAATCAGTGTTATAACATAAAGGTTCAAAATGGCTGAGTCAGCTCTCCTCCCCACGTTGGACAGAATGGAGTAAGGCAGTCCCTGTACCCAGGATGACACACTATGGCTCAGGTTCTCAAAACAAAGGTAGTTCAAAACGTGATCGAGGCCCGCCTGGCCTTCCAGTTTAAAGTCTCTAATTCCAGCTTTCAAAAGTTCTTTCACAGTTCAACAAAAGTTCACACAGGTCTCCCTCGGTCAGGCTCGGACCTCTCAAAGCAAAACATTTGCATAGGTCTTTCCTGGTCGGGCTCGGACCACGTAATCACAGCACTTGCAGGGGTTCCCTTCCTCAAGCTTAATTCACATTCTTTAGGGATACCCTTACCCTAACTTATTACACTTCTGGTCTCCCTCCGTTGGGATCAGACCTCTTCCTGATGTCGAACACTTTCGAATGTGCAAGGCTTTTACTATAGACCTCCGCAGGACCACTTTGACTTTCCCTTCAGCTTACACTCTTGTGTTATTTGCACAAGTGTCTCTTGGTCTGGGTAGTTCAGAATCATAAGCACAAATGTTCAACATTCACCTTTTCACTTCCCTTTTTGCCTGGGTTAATCTTGATCATTAAGCATTTTAGAGTTCATTCACTTTGTCAATTTATAACAAAACGGTTCACCTTTTGCAGAGACTTTCGAGTGGGCTACTACCTTCTGCCAGACCACTCCACTACTCTGTATCACTGGCTTCACAGTTATCAGTAATTTAAAGTTTACCACAAGTCTGCTTTCCTGTTGTGTCTCATCCACACACGTACAGCCTTTAATTGTGATATATACTGTTGATATATACTGTTGAAACTTCAATCTTTCCTTAACACACACGAGTCTTTCGTGTCACTCGCCAACTCACCGGCTGTGTGCATTCCTTTCTTGTCTTTGCGGTTTTAATTCATGAGTCAAGGTTAATTAGACAGGCTTGGCCTAGCTTCCCCAAATCTGTGGTTCACCTTGGAGGATCACTGGCACCCTTGATAAATAATGCAGTCATTTTTTCTAGGTTTTGGCCTTCTCCACATATCTTTCCTGGCTCTTCGGAGGCAATGACCTCCTGCAGGGATCGCCTGGGTTGCTCTACCTTTTGCTCTCGTCCCTCTGCCGGTCGACCTACTCCAGTAAGTTCACCTTCACCTCGGAAGGGAGTAGTTTCTTACCTGTAACTCCATTTATTCCAGCATTGGTATCTTTCATGCATTCACATGCTGTGAATATTCCCGGTCGTCAGGCTTGGAATCCCTGGTTACTTTAATTTAGTACTTTACCTATAGAAAAACGTTGACATCTATAGTGTCCCATCAACGTTGTTGTGGGTGCTTTTGGTCCCCTCAGATTTTAACCACTCAAGCTGGAGGACAACCCCCTGTAGAGGATGTTTGCCTGGAGGGGAAGGCTGGATCGCGCATGTGAATCCATGAAAGATACCGACACTGGAGAAATGGAGTTACAGGTAAGAAATGGCTCCCTTCTCCAACATTGGATCTTTCATGGATTCACATGCTGTGAATAGATTTTATAGCAGTATACATGTCTGGCGGAGATTAAAACAGGTGAACAAAGATTTAAAACTTTTGCATTTTTACGCTCATGCCAGAAGTGTACATACGTAATTACAAAAACCCAGGAAGCTGCACGGCTTACCTTACTGAAACAGCCATTGAAGGACTGCTCATCCCATTTACACGTCTTCCGCATGGTGTTGTTGCAGGCAGTAGTGTCTAGTGAATGTGCAAGGCACTGCCCATGTTGCCGCCTGGCAAATGTCTTTGATGGGCTCTCCCGACTGGAGTGCTGCCAAAGCCGATGTGGCTCTAGTAGAATGTGCCCTGGCTGTAGTCTGCAGTGGCCTATTGGCCTTTGCATGGCAGAAGGAAATCACAGAAGATATCCACCTTGCGATTCCCTGCTTTGTGTTGGCTTTCCCTTTGTTCGAGGGTCCAAAGCCGATATAGAGCTGTCTTGCCGCTCTAATGGATTTTGTCTGGTCCAGGTAGTATTTTTACGCCCTTTTTGCATCGAGGGAGTGCAATGCTCTCTCCGATGTGGAGCTGACGTTTTGGAAGAATGCAGGTAAGGTGATAGTTGCATTCATTTGGAATTGCGATTGTACTTTCGGGATAAAGTGAGGATTGGTGGAGAGGATCACTTTGTCCTGTGCAAATCGAAGGTACTGAGGGACCACCACTAAGGACTGTAGTTCAGAGACTCATCTGGAGGACATAATAGCGATAAGGAACACCACTTTACAGGTCATAAACTGGATGTGCACCAAAGAGAGAGGTTCAAAAGGGGGTTTCATGAGGCCGGCTAGGACCAGATTTAAGCTCCACAGCGATGATATTCTTTTCTTCAGTGGAAAATGCTAAAAAGACCCTCTAGGAAGTGCTTGAGGAGCCTGTCACTGTAGAGAGGTGTTTTTTCTCTTTTTCTTGTGAACCTGGGGATTGCTGCCAGGTGTACGTTTATGGAGGAGATTGCAAGACCTTCTTTTGCCAGCTTCAGTAAATAGGGAAGAGCCTGTTGTGGTTGTATGGTCAGTGGTTGAAGGTTGAACTTCTGCAAACACCATGCGCAGAACCTTTTCCACTTCTGGTTGTAGGAGTTGTTAGTGGAAAGTGCCCAAGCTCCATTCCTGTGGGATGTCTAGATCACCAAATTCGGCGTGATCAGGTGCCACGCTGTCAGCTTGAGGGAGCTTGGGTCGTGATGCAGGATTGCAACGTTGTTCTGTGACAGGAGGTTGATGTGAGATCCCAGATGTATTGGGTTGTCCGCCGATAGCTGAAGAAGATCCGAGATCCAGGTTTGTCTGGGCCAGTATGGTGCCACCAGGATTATTTTGCAATGGTATCTGCAGATCATCTGGATTATCTTCCTGATCAGCGGAAGTGGAGGGAACGCATATGCAAAGATGTAGTTCCATGGGAATGAGAACGCGTCCCCCTGTGAGCTTGGGTGTAGCAACCTGTTTGCAAATTCTTTGCAATGTGTGTTGCACCTTGTGGCGAAGAGGTCCAGAGGAGGCTGGCCCCACGCTGAGAAGATCTTATTTTGGTTGCCGTGAAGGCGTCATTCATGGGACTGTATAGAATTCCTGCTGAGTGTGTCTGCTTGTTGTTTGTGTATCCCCGGAAGGTGAAATGCTTGCAAAGTGATGTTGCGAATGGCCCAGTGCCAAGTGGTTTGCGCTTCCTGAGACAAGGTGTTTGATCATGTTCCTCCCTGCTTGCGTAGGTAAAACATTGTGGTGGTATTGTCCGTGAGGATTCACACTACTGAATCTTTGAACAGAGGAAGAAAGGACTTCAGGGCCCAATAGACCGCTTGCAGCTCCAGGACAATTATGAGTAAGGTTGACTCTTCAGGAGTACACCGGCATTTGATCTGGTGTCTGCCCGCCAATGAGGCATCAGTCACGATCGTGAGTTGGTGAGCCCGTTCTACTAGTGGCATCCATTTTGAGATGTTGTCGAGGACCGCCCACCATTTCAGTGATTTTGATAGCGCAGGGGTGATGGGTATCTTGTCTCCCCAGGAACCTTGTGTCTGCGACCATCTGGTAGCTAGAAATCACTGTACCGGTCGCATGTGTAACCTGCAATTAGGTATTAGTGGAATGCAGGACAACATGGTCCTTGGTAGAGACATGTATTTGCGCATTGTGATTTGTTTGTTTGGGATGAAAGAGCATGCCAGGGTTATTAATCTGTGCACTCTGTCGGCTGAGGGTTTGCCTAGGTCCTGTTCGGTGAAAATTGTGCACCCATGAACACCAAAACTTTTGATGGCACTACGCAAGATTTGGCGTAGTTAATCACAAATCCCAATTGTTGGAGTAGAGTTTCTGTTTGTCTCAGTGAAGTCACGGTTTCTTGATGTGTTGGGCCTCGGAGCAACCAGTCATCTAGGTATGAGTAGATATGGTGGCCCTGTTTTCTGAGGAAAGTTGCCACTAGCGCTAGGCATTTGGTGAAAGTCCTGGGGGTGATTTGATGCCACTTCCCGTCTGGCTTTTTTACTACAAAATATCTTGAGTATACTGCTTTTCCCTTCGATGGAGGTGGAACTATTTCTATTGCCTGTTTTTTTTTTTAACATTTGACGCACTTCTTGCTGAAGAATTCAAAGGTGCAGATGTGACCCAGTTACAGGCTGGTATGGGTTTCTGTGTGTGTTTGAATTCCAACAGATGGCCGTGTTGGATGGCATCTAGCACCCATCTGTCCTATGCAATTGCTTGCCACCTGTTGAACTCCTTCCACAGGTGTGCCTTTGAGGCAGTCATTGCTGGGCTTTGTTTTGCTTACCTCTCTACGAGGTGGCTGAGATGCATTTGCGTTGTGCTTGGCGGTAATCCCTGCTGCGTTAGGAGGGCTGGTAGTTCCTTCTATATCCCTGGGAGTAGTAGCCAGATCTTCTGTAGTTCTTGGTGTCTCTTGAGGAAGACAACCTGGTTTAACCTGAGGCTCCCCGAAAGGGACGAAAAGGCCTTCTGCCCTGTAAGGAAGTTAATGATCAGGCAGTATCAGATTCTGCCTTCATTGCCTTAATGGCCTCATCAATGTTGTCTCCAAAAACCTTCTCTCCCTCGAAAGACATGTCAACAACCTTATGTTGCAACTCTTGCCTAAAGTCCCTGCAGCATAGCCATCCTTGTCTTCTCAGGACAACCCCAGTACCAATCTGCTTGAATCCCATCTCTGTGAGGTCCACTGCAATGTTGATACTGTAGTTTGAGGCCTCCTCGCCCTCATGTACAATTGGCATGGCCTCCTTTCGCTGTTCGAGCAAATGCTCTAATATGGGAGCCAAATGGTGCCAGATTTTGCGGTCATAGCGAGACACTTTCGGCAGGGTGTTGGCCGCTTTAACTGTCGTTTCACCGATGGTTAGCACTTTCTTGCTGAAAGCATCTACTTTTTTTGCCCTCATTCTCGGGTGTGTAGCGCATTTGTGTTGTGAATGCGCTTTGCAACTTGCTGCCGCCGACAGTATCGACTCTGGGGAGGGTTGAGAGGTTAGACATTTTGGGGTTGTGTCCGGTGCCTTGAATTTCTTGTCTAGTCTTCCTTATACTTCAGGTTCAGTGAAAGGATGTTTCAGGGTTTGAACCCCTCTTGTCACACATGATCTAGGATGGGTATTGCAAATACAACTTTTCGGCGCTTACCCATGTGATCAAAAAGAAAAAACATTCTTTCTTTCTTCTGCCCGAAGTCAGGCAACATTCTTGGCACACCTTTGCGAACATAGCGTGGAAAGCACCGATTTCGTCCGGTGGAGAGGGTTGTGCTGGACTACCTTGTTCTTCCTGGTCTGGGTCATCTGTATCCCACATATCTTCTTGTCGAGGAGAGTTGGAAGAGGTGGGAGAGCTTGTGTCCGTTCGACCCGAATCCTGGTTTGTATCCACTCGTTCCCCTTCTTCTTGTTTGCCTATTAGCAGACTATCTCTTCGTGGAGGTGGAGGCCTCAGTGGAGATTGTGATCTCTCTGCTGAACGTGAGCATTTGGTGTGGTCCCTGGACGAGTGCCCCTGATCTCTTCCTTGTACTGCTTGCTGACTTGGTTATCTGATCTTGGTCTCTCCTGCATTGAGGAATCCACTGAGCCTGATGAGGTGGGAGCCTAGCATTGAGGTGCCCTAATAGACTTTGTAGAGTTGAAAGTACTTGCACAGATAGTAAAGATTGTGGATTTATAAAAGTTTGCATGATGTCTGTTCCACAGCTTTTAATTAGGGTGAAATACAGAAACAAATTCTAATTCTGGTTTCAAACCCAGTCCACAATTATGGGATCTTGAACAAATACCTTTCCCCATCTATTTCAGCACTCTTGTTTGACACATGTGGGACTGCTTAGAACTGAACCCAGAGTGAAGTGTTGTATCAAATAAAAAGCAAGGCAAGTAAAGGAAATGGTTGGGGATATGGTAAAGTGCCAGGTTATGGACTTAGAAGCCAAAAGATCTGGGCCCTGATCTGGACTTCCCTTCTTGACCAAAGTGGCATGGTCTGGCGAGATGACTTCATTGTGATGTTATTCAGTAATTTATCTCCCAATGTTTTTGTTTTTCCTTGTAAAAATCTAATGTTCCCTGTATACATCAATAGACAACTGTAACCTATCCATGTTTAAGATTTATTGGGTGGAGATATCTTGGGCCTCATCACGAGCTGGGCTGTATTCGCGGCTGTAATACCGCCGACTGTAATAGCCCTAGCACCGATCGGCCCGGTGGTATTACCTCTGGATCACGGGTTGGGCCTTACTGGTAAATCCCCATTCCTGATGGGGTCCATTGAATCCAATGGGGAATCTTCGGTGCTAATACTGCAGGCTATTATAGCCGGCTGTAATACCGCCAAAAACAGGGATTTTCTTCTCCAGAAAAAAGCTGGAGGTAAAACAGCCGATTTAGTGCCCAACTCGTGATAGGGCCAGCCCTTAAATGTGGCTGTAATACTGTTACCACCGCTTTTAAAGGCTACAGCCCAACTCGTGATGAGGCCCCTTGTCTTTTTCATCTATCACCATCTGAGCATTGGCAGACATTTGCAGAGTAAACTTAGAATTGGTTCCAGCAAGGCTGCCTGTTGCTTATTTTAATACACTGTTGTGAATTGCAATCTTCCGCATCTCTGGCCTATGTTGATTGGAACCCTGCAATGCAAGGATTGACAAGACAGAAAAAGTTTCACAATTTGTGAAATAATGTGTGAAATTTCCTGCACATTTGGTTCCCTGGTGGGGGAATATTTTACACAACTGGCCAAGCGACTAGCCTGTTTTTAGAGCTACACAATGTAAATCCATGTCATCAATCCAAAGTGCCTACTCATTGCAAAAGAATACAGCATGCCAAGGAGGATGCCTCATTAGATGCAATGAATGAAACATCACTCGAACCATGATTGGTATGATTTTTTCCCAGCGCTTAATCCATACTGCAGCTTTGTAGTTCTCCAGATTTTATCCAATGCAATTTTACTCATTTCTACGAAGTCAGGGGGATGAAAGACCTAATTAGTCCTGGCCAAAATTAAAAGGGTCACACGTTGGTGCAACATAGATTCATGTAGCAGGTTTATCAACCCACCAGTTTTGTTTGAGGAACACTGTAGACAGTGTGACAGTCCTAATGACAATAGACACAGATAACAGATTCAAAATCGCATTAGTGAAACATCTATTTATTATGGGTATACAAAAGTTGGGTTACAGTGTTACTTAGTTGTTATCATGTTAAAACTGCAATCAATTCCTTCGGTCTGTTATGTCAAATGCCAGTCTAGTTCGTTATGGGATTTGAGACATAGTTATAACTTGCAGCTTTCAAGTATTTGTTTGTTTGTTTTATTATTTATAATGCACGCCAGACACAGGGGTATCAGGGTGCAGAAAAAGACAAGAATATCTTCAGCTTGGTTACAATGCTGTACAAGAGGATAAAGACAGTGGGCCTCATTCCGAGATTGGAGGCAGCCATGGCGCTAATAGTACCAATAACGGTACTGAATCCACCCTCATTTAATGGGGACTTACCGGTCTAGTCAGACCTTTGCGGGACCGGTAAGTCATCCTCTCCCTTTAACCCTCTAACTGTCCCCATTCCCATTGGGGACAGTTAGCCCTATAGGGGCTAAATGGGAATGGGGAATGGTATTTTCAATGGGGACTTACCGGTCTAGTCAGACCTTTGCGGGACCGGTAAGTCCCCATTGAAAATACCATTCCCCATTCCCATTTAGCCCCTATAGGGCTCAATGGGAATGGGGAAGGTGCAAATAATGGTACCGCAATTTGCGGTACTGTTATTTGCTCCCTGGACCCGCAAAGGGACCTCGTAGTAGGGCGCAAAGGGATTATCGGCACCGATGTCCTTAACGGTGCCCGGTATCCCTTTGCACCCTACTCGGAATGAGGCCCAGTATGTATATACAACTCAGATAAAGGTCAACAAATTCAGCAATTAGATATTAGTGTAGATAGCAGTGGGCTATCAAGTGGTGTGTAGTGGAGAAGCGACATTATATACAGTGTAGGAGAGTAGAGTGGAGCCGAAGGGAGGCGCCCAGTGTTTTAGTGGTCATTTTCTCTAATCCAGTTGATGTTATTGTGTCTGAAGAGTGGGTATGTTTGGTCTACTCTTAAGGCAGGGGGTAGGGAGCTCCACAGCTGAGCGGCTTTAACTGGGAAGCTACACCCTCTAGTTCTGGAGTTTTTGAACCTGGGTACTGTCAGGAGATTGGTATTGGCCATTCTTGTTGGACGGTTAGATGATTGTCTCTTAAATCTTTCTGTAAAATAGCAAGGGGCAAGGTTGTTAAGGCACTTATGTGTAAGTGAGGCCATTTTTAACAGGATTTTATTGTTGGTGGTGAGCCAGTTATTCATTCTCCTGGTCTCTGTGATGTGAACTTTTTTTGCAAGACCCAGCACTGCTCTAAGGGTGTTGTTTTGTAGAATCTGGATTTTATTGATAATGTACTTGTTGGCCCCCAGATATAGGGCATTACAATAGTCCAGTTTTGATAAAATGAGGGCTCTGGCCAGAGTAGAGCAGCTGTGCGTGGAGCGGAAAGGCTTGGCAGCTCTAATTAGCTTACAGGTGTAAGCAGTGGCGGAGGCCATGGAGTTGACCTGTTTAGTGAAGGAGAGGGTGGAGTCTAAGCAGAAACCTAGTGTTTTAACTTCTTTGGCAACTTTGATGGTGTTGTCATCAGTGTTGAAACTAGTGTATTTGTGGCTGAGTTTGTTAAGAATGGAGGTGGTACCTAGGATGATGAGCTCAGTTTTGTCATCATTCAGGCATAGACCATGAGTGGCCATACATGCCTGGATGATGAGGTAAACCCTATTCACCAAGGCCCAATCCTTGTCATAATCTCCCGTCAGCAGTTTGCAGATCTCTGTATCATCTGCATAGTTAGTGTAGGTGACACCAAGATCATCCAGATCATCGAAAAGGGGCTTAGTGAATATGTTGTACAAGGTAGGTGAAACACATGAGCCCTGAGGCACCCCGCAGGTGATGGGTCAGCAGATGCCGATGGTGAGAAGACCTGCATGGTCCTATTATTCAAGAAGGATTGTATCCAAACTATTGCTTCTTGTGAGAAGTGTGCAGCCGAGTATAAGTGGTTACAGAGGACTATGTGGTCTACCAAATCAAACGCTGCCGACAGATAGAGTAAGAGCAGCAGGGCAGTCTTTCTGTTGTCCCTAAGAGCGTCAATTTGGACCTTAAGGTCCATCAGTGCAGTTTCAGTCCCGTGTTGGGGTCTGAAGCCAGACAGAGAGGGTTTTGTTCATGATACTTCTGAATTTGGAGGTATGCTACACTGTCTAAGATTTTAAGCAGGAAGGGAACTGTGGTGATGGGTCTATAATTGATAGGTATAGTAGGGTCTAGAGTTTGTTTTTTCAGGAGTGGGAATACCCATGACTGCGAGGCTGCGGGGGATGGTGCCTGTGGTAATAGGTCATAGGTCTCCTTGACAGTTAGAGGGTTAAAGGGAGAGGATGACTTTTTCAACCTCTAAGATAGACACTTTAGTGAAGCTGAAGTGGTGAATGGGTTTGTGAGTGGGCAGGCTGGGTTGTGGGGTGGAGTTGTGGATGTTGTCTTTTATTTTGGCAATCCTATCCTGGAGGGTTGCTACTTTGTTAGATAAAGCTTTTTGAATGTTGGTACACCCGTTTTTGTCCTTCGTGTAGATGTCTGGTGCAGCGATAGGAGTTTCAAGTTCTTTGAGTATTTTGAATAGTTATTTTATGCTTGAGTTGGCTTGCAAGATTCTTCTGTCCTAAGAGTCTTGTTTGGCTCAAAGTATTTCCTTTTTGTAATGGGAAGATATGTTGCTAACATTGGAACGGTTGTCCTCTGATGGTAGTTGTCTCCATGTAGCTTCACTTTTTATTTTTTCCAGTATCAGTGATTTGACATATGGAGAGAACTAGGTATTTAGCTGTAATTTAGGTTTACTCTGTCTGAGTTTTAGTGGGGCGATTGAGTCTAGGGCTTCAGACATTATTTTCTTGTATTCCTCGACTAGGATGGAAGGATCGGTGGACTCAGGTAGGAAGTTAAGTGTTGGTAGTATTAGGGGTACAAGTTTCTCAGCCGTTATGTTTTCTTTAGGGCGATGGACATGATGGAGGCACTGCAGTTATAGTCTGCCACCCAACTGAGAATTCTCCCTTTGTTGTGGGTGGGAAGAGTTGCTTGTTGACTAAAGCCTAGTTAAGTGAGAGTGCCGGCTATTAGTTCTGCTTGTTGGTCTTTTGGGTCTTTAAACCCCAGATTGAAATCACCTTTTTTACGTTGTCGGAAAGGATGGTGGTAAGGTCTTCCTCAAACGTCCTGATGGGCCCAGGGGGTCTGTATAATAAGTTGATGGTAAGAGTTTTGGATCCGGAGATCGGTAGTATGGCGATCAAGGATTTGCAAGATTTAACATCAGGTGAGGTGGCTATTCTCGTGGCTAGGTTGGTTTTGGCCATTATGGCTAAGCCTCCACCGTGGGTCTCTGTTCTGTCTGCTCTGAGTATCGTGTAGTCCTCTGGGACTGCAAGCATGATGGCGGGGCCGGCTGCAGTGTGAAGCCATCATTCGGTAAGCTTTTCTGCCTCTATAAGGTCAGCTATCTCCGTGGCGTGTGCCACTATGGATCGTGCATTTATTAAGTCATAAAGTGTAGTCATAACACACATATTTAATTAGCAGATCATAGATGCTGTGAAATCACAAAATAAAACATTACATTCATATAAAAACAGTATAACATATTGCATCTGTATATAACATTTCATATAGCATACACCTATTATAAGAATATTAAATGTATTTAAAACACTAGGTATCATTTAAAATGAAACAAGTACATTTAATTTATGCTGCCACTTGACTCAACACTCAAGCTAAAACATAGGCACACTGAAGAACAGTCTCTAGGTGCAGTTGGGCCCCTCCCTCATCAATTTCTCATGGTCTGAACAAGTCAAAGTAATACCTAGATGGGGAATACCACAGCAGACCTTTCTGCACTTCTGGCCCAAAGCATGAGCCCCTTGCAAGTGCCTTGTGCTGGTCTGGGGTGGCATTTAAAAAAAGGTTTTCCCTGCACAGGCATACCAGTGGCATACATTTTAAGGACCACCACACAACGGCATCACCACTCCCCAGATGGACCAAAGCTGTTCCACTTACCCATCCTAGCAACCATGGGGAGTGTCATAATGTGGCACTTGGCATAAAGGACTGTTTTTTAGCATGAAGCATTGGATCTCAATAGGGCTAGCAGCCTCACGCTGATTTCAAATACAAGTGAAGAGGCTGGCTGGGAGTACAAAGTTCTCCCTAAAGTGTTACCTGTATCAGATATTCCCAGAACACATCCTTCATTAGCTGGATGCCAGCAGATACTATTACATCAGGCTTCTCCCAGAGAGTCGAGATCAAGAGTGGAAAGTCCTTATTTCATTTTCCGAAACCAGGCTAGGGCATCCACCCCAGTCAAGCTCAGCATCTCTCTCAGATGGGGCTGAGACATTATATCACCCTTTCAGGCCCAGAATCGCTACCAAGAAAATAGCAGCTTCAGGGAAAGGCCATCACCCAGGTTCCGGACTCTGAGCTCCTCATGAGTCTACAGGGAAGAGGTGGGAGTTGGGATCTTCAGTACTAATTTCAAAAAAGTATTCTCTGCCATTGCAGATTACGGCCTACCCCCACTACACCCCACGGCAACATCTTCTGGTCCACAAACCACAAATAGAGGCTGCCTATGATCGAAAGTGTGTGTGTTCTAGGCCCAAAAGCATCATGCATACATAACCCATGATCAATTCCAATCACCTGCTGAAAAACACCCTGAACTGAGGTCAACACAGAGTGCTTTTGTTCCCAGGCCAGCATCATACACAAAAAGACCATACAATAAGTACTGCAATATTTTCTCAGTTTGCTAGATGTTATGTTTACTTGTAGATCGCATAATCCCCACAAGTGCCCTCTTGGTGCTGATGCTTCCTGCTTTTCAAGAATAAGAATTTCTTGAAACAAATGTGTACATGATTCCTACAACAGGATCACGGTTTCTCTTTCACTCATCGGGTTTTGAAATTAGCAATGGGTTTTAAGAGCTTCAAGTGGAAAAGGCTGCATGTTAATGAAGGGAAATGCTTGGTTCCTCTTTAAGAGTGTCTGCAGGTGTTTTTAAATTCTGTCATTTGGAGACAGCGCCAGTAGCACTGCTGCATTCAGCTGCTCTATGCCATGCAGCAGGGACCAAGGGGAGGGGAACATACTGCTGCAGGGCCCATTATTCACTGGATTGGGAAGGCAGTCAACCCCTGAATCACCCCACATGCTGTCCACAGAACCAGGCAAGGGACTGTAAATACTAAGACCTTTTGATTTTAGATATTAACCCTTTTCACCATTTTAGACAGGCAGCACATCATGCTCAGCAGAGGGATTGAAGGAGAGCATATTCGTAAAGCTGTGGCAGGGGCACTATAGCAGTCACCCTGATTACCAGCACAGAGACACTTGATCCCATCAAAAACTCCCCACTGCAAGAATGGAAGACTCCGCAATAGGGCAAAGTTAACTGTCTTTATTATCTAACAAAATGATAGAGCTCACACTAGAAAAACATGAATTCTCCAGATCTCACGTTTTCTGAGCTGGTGTCACCCGGTTTTATCTAGAGGTGATGTCACAAAACCAAGTTCCGTTCCCAAAACCTATAGGGTATGCCGATTGGTCAGCTTAGGCAAATCATCTATATGGGTTATTTCTACTATTGGGTAGCCATATCTGATGGCTACTCCTGGAACCACCTCCACCTGTAACAAATGCAAAGTTGAAGGTTTGTGGGGAAACTATTGGCTCCTGCAACATAACATGTCTTCTCGTGAGAGGTGATTCTGGTTTGTACAGAATGTGTCCTCCCAGCCCTGCAACCTTGGACAGTTACCAGACTGGGTGTACCTTTTAAGGCAATGGGAACGAACATGGAGGTGCTGTGTGTTCCTGAATGTTGGCATCTCTGATCACCTAAGCTTGAGAGAGTGCATTCAGTTGTTAATTCTTGTACAGCACTTGTATCTTTCCTCCTCTGGTTTGATGAGAACAGCTCCGTTCCATCTACCTTGAGTGAATAGGCATTGGGCCTCATTACGACCCTGGCGGAACGGGTTAAACAGCGCCGTAAAAGGCTGCAGCGCCATTCAACCCGTTCCGCCACATTACGAGGTCCCCTCGTGGAACACGTTAAGCACGCCTGGGAAAACCAGGCGTGCATACCGGGTCCAGCGAGGGGAAGAGGAAGCAAACAACGGGCCATCTCGTAATGGCCGTTGTTTACTCCATCTCCCATTCCCATTCAGCCCTATGAGGGCTGAAATGGGAATGGGGATGAACCGTGTCCGTGTCCTCGAGTGAGGAATTACCGGGCCATCCGAACTCGGAATGGTCCAGTAAGTCCTCATTCTGAGGACACGGACGTGGTTTTGCCGGCAGCTATGCCGCAAATTGCGGCATGGCTACCGGCATAACTTGTAATGAGGGCCATTGTCTTGCTTCTCTAGGTCCTGTGTGTTGAGACCACGAAATGGAGATTGACTGCCTGTAATTATGAGGATTTTAGCCTGAATTTCTTGCAGGTGGCTTATCGTCTTGATAACCGGGAACCTTCCATCTCCACCAATCCTTGGCTGGGGCGCACCGTGTCTGCCTGCCTCAGGCTGCAGCGATCTTGTCAGCCCTTTCATGTGTTCGAAGTCTGTCTCCCCTTCCTCACTCACCTCAGTGTGCCTATAGCATCCATATTTGTCCTTATGGCTTTCCATGTGAGTGACAATCAAGCATGTGCAAGGTAGATATTTGTATACATGGCATCTTGCGGTTTCAGCTTTGGTGAAGGATATAAAGATATGCATAGAGATATGTAAGTGTATCAGTCATCTCCCTGCATAAGTCATAAGCATATTTTTCATGTCTACGTGCAGTAAACTAATGTATGTTTGTTTAATTTCGTGAGTGGTTGCCTATGTACTTCATGTCTATCTGCGCCTACTTGTTGATATCAGTGATGACATTATTGTCTTCTCGATTTGCGGTCAGTCGACTTGTTCAATCGAAGACATCTCTGTCTCCTCGGTAGTATCGTCGACTCGTTATTGATATTGATATTGATATTGTATTTCTATCGCGCTCGTACACAAGTGTTTCAGAGCGCGTCAAGGGAGGGGAACAGGGGAGAACAAAAACAACGATTTTACTATGCCCAGTTACATTGAGAACACGCAAGTGCATGGGAGAGGGGGAGGGGAAAAGTGCATGGAAGGGGGAGAAGTGGAAAGTGCGGAGCAAAGGAGAAACAGATAGATAATAATAAATAAATAAATAATAAAGGCAACAAACAGTGGTAGTGCAGTCAGCAATTGGCAAGTGCTGGGTTTAAGACAGCAGACAGGGTAGGTCTGATAAGTGCAGGAAGAAAAAGGGGGAGGGGTGACTGTATGTGTACAGATACAGACCCCAATGCAAGGGGTAGCCCGGGGGCAGTGCGGGAGGGTGGCAAGGTGAGCAGGTACCTGGGCCCGGAGGACAGAGGGTGGCCAAGTGCACGGTGCCAAGAGAGAACAGATCAGCAGGGGAGAGGGGGAGCAAAGGCAGAAGCAAAGAGGAAGGTCTTGAGGTGCTTCCGGAACCAGAGATGGCTCTCCTCAAGTTTTAGAGTGGCAGGAAGGCTGTTCCAGAGGGAGGCCCCACCCCCAGCCAAAGATTGAGATCTACCCCCAGCTTGTTTATTTGAAAAATGACTGACCCTGAGGGAGTTAGAGTTAGAGGAGTGAAGAGCTTGAGAGCAGAGGTATTTGCGGAGGGATAGCTGAAGGTAGTTTGGACCCTGACCCCGGAAAGCCTTGTGGACAATGCAGAGTGTTTTGAATGTAATCCTTGCATCCATTGGGAGCCAATGGAGAGATTTCAGAGCTGGAGCGATATGATCCCAGGGCTTGAAGCCAAGGACAAGTCTTGCAGTCCTGTTCTGGATTAGTTGCAGAGGGCAGAGAGTAGAGGCAGGTAGATTTAGAAAGAGGCTGTTACAATAGTCCAACCTAGAGAGAACCAGAGCTTGGGGGACCATGAGCTTCTGGGGGAAGGAGAGGAAAGAAAGAGTACCTCTGAGGAGGTGCAGTAGGAAGTTTGACTTTTTAGAGACCTCGGAGATGTGGGCAGAGAAAGAAAGTGTGGAGTCAAAGATGACCCAGAGGTTCTTAGACTCGCAGGTGGGGGTAGGAGGAGAGCCAGAGAGTGAGGGGAAAGGATGTTGAAGGAGTGCCGATGAGAAGGATCTCCATCTTGCTGGCATTCAGACAAAGATCTTTGGCAGCACACCAATCTTGAATGGCAGTTCGGCAATCAGAGATGAGAGAGGGAGAGGAGGTGGTCAAGGGCGGTCTGAAAATGTGTCGAGTGTCGTCAGCGTAGCACCTGAAATTTGAGCAGAGAATGGCAATGCAGTAGCAAGAGTTGCCAGGTATTGGTTGAAAAGCCAGGGCGAGATGTTAGACCCCTTTGGAACCCCACCGGTAGAGAGGAAGATAGATTATAGGAAGGACCCAATTTGGACCTGGGAAGGTCAATCAGGGAGGGAAGAGGACAGCCAGGCCAGAGCCTGATCAGTGATATCCAGGTTATCACAAAGATGGTTGAGCAGGATGGTATGGTTAACTGTGTCGAAGGCAGAGGAGAATGAGGACAGAGGGAATGTTAGTATCAAGGTTGGAGAGCAGATCTTCACGGATGTTCAGGAGAGCAGTTTCCGTGCTTCTGACAGCTTTGAAGCCAGACTCGTGGTCATTGAGACAGCCAACAGAATCGGAAAGAAGGTTAAGCTGAGAGATGGCCAACTTTTCCAGCAGTTGCCCCACAAAGGGAGTAATGGAAATTGAGCGATAGTTAGCAAGAAGGATCCGCTGTGGGTTTGAGAGGAGGATGCACAGGGAGTGCTCCAGAGGGCAGGGGAAGGATCCTGAGGCAAAGGAGTTGTTGCAAAAGTCAGCAAGGGCAAGAGCAAGGATGTCAATATGGTCCTTGATTTTAGAGGAACATGGATGAACCTGTTTTGACAAGGCTTTCATAGATCGGACTTGTCTAGTGAACCTCATGAGGGCAGAAAAGAGGAAAGAACGAGGAGGAGGGTGGGGGGTTGCTGAAGGAGGGTCATCAGGGTTGGCCAGCTCCTTGCAGATTTTAAAGTGTTCGGCCAAGTTGTTAGATGCCGCAGAGACACGAGCATGAATGTGGACTCTCTTCTTGGTGAGGACAGAGAGTCAGCATTGCCTTTGGAGCAGTCGACGGGCTAGTTTGTCAAAGATTGAACAAGAAGCCTCCATTTCCTCTCAGCCACCCTACACTTACGTTTAAGTGTAGCTAGGTCAGAGTCATACCAGGAATTGCACTTGGTGTTGGACTTCAAACAGATCCTCATGACAGGGGCAAGAGCATCAAGAGTATCAGAAATTGAAGAGTAGAGCAGAGACAGTGCTCGGTCAGGATGTGAGACAGCCAGATGAGGAGGAGGGGGAGAGAAGGTGGAGGCGAAAGTCTCAACTGTCTCACGCTTCATGGGCCAGATGTCCGAGAAGGTAGGTGGCAGTGTTGGGGTAGGCCTGGTTTGGGGGAAGAGAGGGAAAGATGAGAGGAGAGGAGAAGAGGGAGTGATCACTACAGGAGAGAGGAGTGGTCAGAGGGATGGAGAGGGGGAGGTCAGAGGAGATCAAGACATTGAGTGTGTGCTCTGCAGAGTGAGTCGGGCCATAGGGGAGGATGGACAGGGAGAGGGAGTCTCAGAGGTCACGGAAGAGTACAGAGGAGGAACAAGGAGAGTCTAAATGGATATTTAGGTCATCAAGGAGGAGGAGTTGAGTGGTAGAGGCCAGGAGTGAGGAGGAGAGGTCCGCCCACTCAGAGAGAAATGAGGTGATTTGACCAGGAGGCCGGTAGATGGTAGCCACAGTAAGAGAATGGGTAGGAGAGAGAGAGAGCCTGCATATAAGGCATTCAAAATAGGAGCAGGTCTGAGTGGGAATGATAGAGGCAGATATGGTTCAAATGGCTGTTTGAGAGAGTAACATTTCTCACATCTGCAATACTTTTCTGATAGAGCTGAAGGGCCGAAGACTGAGGTGCATCTGTTGTTTCTCTGTCTTCGGGCTGAGAGCCATGTGGGGGTCATGACGGTCATACTTGGACCTCTGTCTTCACCTTAAATAAAGACTATTCTATTATCTACATTTTTAGCTTAAAATATTTAAAAGTATGCTGTGAGCTAATTTCCATCATGTGATCATGCCATTCGATAGTAGGCAGGATTAATCAATATTTGATTCTGAGGCGATGCAAACTTAATATCCAATGATACTTAAATTAGGCCTCCTAGTAGAGCAAGCTCAACTTCATTGTGGAGGAATCCTCTCTTATCAGGTTCAGGGATGTTGCTGTCTCCATGCCCCTTAAAGCTTTCACTGTTGGACTTCAATGATTAAGTGGGGGTAATAAGGATATATATGTGGGAGACAGGAGATTTAACATTCTTTGACTGTTCATTTCTAATATGGGCCTCATTCCATGTTTGCTGGTCTGGTAACAACAGTACCGGTAAGCTTGCCGATACCGTTGTTACCTGACTGGCAAACTACGAGTTCTGCTCGCGGCTGCCTTCCCACCCGCCAGGTCTGACCTGGCAGACGTACCGGCAACCGTGAGCAGACCATGTTGGATGCACCGGCACCAATCAGGAATGGTGCCGGTGCATCCGACCTCCCCATTCTCATTGAGCCCAATCGGGCTCAATGGGAATGGGGAGCAATTTTTTCCAGCACCTGGGAATGGACAATTACCGGGTCCGGCGGGGCCGGAATGCCCCGGTAATTGCCCATTCCCGGGTGCCGGAAAAATTTGCAAGCTCGTCGGCAGCTTGGCAGTTTTACCGGCAAGGCTATCACCGAACTTGTAATGAGGCCCTATGTCTTTCTGTAGTTCATTGTCAGTACTCATAGCCTGGCCTCGCCCAAATGATCACATGTAGGCAAATGTGCAGAAGCCCACTAATCCTCATTCTTGTAAAGCTTTTTGAGGTAGTATCATGGACAATATAGCTTGTACCTGGGAATATCATGGCATCAACATCGTGTACCTGTCAACAGTATACAAATGCTAATTTGCCTTATTACTGGTGGGATGAAAGGATATTACTTTGCACACCAGCTTTGCTTGTGTTTCTTTTTTTCCCAAACTAACCTTCTATGTTCTAGATGCAGAATACACAGAAAAAAAGAAGAGAACTGTCCATTTTGCTTAAGGGGGGGGGGGCTGTTTTTTTTTTTTTTATTATACGTATGTATTAAGGTTTTAGAATAATACAGTCCAACATGCATAAATACACTCAAATGACATCTTTAAATTCATAATATAAAAACAATATTATCAAGTAAAATGCATGAACCATACACAAAGAATAAAGAATGATGCCATTTTAACAACATTAAAAGTCTAAGAGACTTAGGACCTATATTTAACCAATTAATGAACACAATTCAAATAACTGCATATCACAAAGGTCTTAGAGCTAAATTAAAATACTATTTATATCCAAGAACCATGTTCTCATCATTGAAATCCAGGAATACGTATAATCAGACATTATCACAAGACAAACAGTACATAGACACAACACAGAATGGATGAAAATAAAGGGAACGGGAGGAACACTTAAGCACTTAACTAACTAGCACATAGACATATCAATGAAGAACATGAAATCTATGTAGCGTCAAGTCTAACCACCAAACATATTTATAAACCTTGTACAGATTAATTGAAATAAGATATACATGTATTAAATAAATGCCATTTCTTTCCAATTTTGCAAGAAGTGTAGGAATATTAGCTAAGAATTTCCCTAACCTTTGAATGTCACATATTGTTCATCAAACCTCTACTTTAAATGTTATTAAACTATTTTTAATTAGAAGTTGTCATCCTAATAGCTATTACAACTAAACGATCATATATAATTGTTATGATGTGCTTATTGCCAGTGCATGCCTGCAGGAGTGCTGCTGTGTCCTAGCTTGGAATGCTGAGTAAGCCTGCGGAATGTTTGGCAATAAACCAGGCCCCAGAGTTCCAGCCTGGTCAGTTGAGCCTGGGTGATGGGACCGGTGGACTCTCATACTTAACAGCTTATGTAACTTACAATAAAGAACTTACTTGATAAACCGACGAAGTCTACAGAAGCTGCTTCATAACAATAATGAATGCATAATTAATGTCCAATGAGTTGAAAGTAACACTAGCCAATAAAATATTATTGAAGAATAAAAAGACATTTACTTTGAAAATGTATTTAAGAGAATTCTAAACCTGCAACCAAAATATAAAAACGTGTATATACAGCCTAATATTGGAATGACAAGACCAACAATTGCTATAACTTACAATATTAGAGTTAAATAATTTCAAAGGGGTTATAAATGCAGCATGAGTTAAAAAGAATAATTCTGGAATATGTTTGTTGACGTAGAGAGAACTTTAAGTTTCTTCCAAATACAGTACCAAACTTGTTCATAAATCTCTGTACCACAGTCCAGTTCCACCTGGTTCTCAGATGACCATTAATGGCATATTGCCATACCTCCCCTTATCCATCTAGGAAGGGTTCTAAAAACTTTTGCCTGGATCTGTACGTAAACTGTGAACATTTGATTTGACTTTTAAGACTCATGAAAACACCTTCTCAGACTCTACCTACAAGTCATCCAGAACTGACTTGCCCTTAAAAATCACTGAAAGCAATTACCCAGACTTTACATGCAGGTCATCAAGAATGGACTTCCATTCCCATTAACACGAGAATACTGTAGTGAAGAAGATGAGCTGAGTAATGCAGATAAAGGACAAGAGCATAAGCTGTGCTCTAGTTGTGAGCGCATGCCTTGCAGCCGGTAAATTTAAACAGGCAAAGCAGCTGACTAAGGTGTGCCATTGGCAGGTGAGAATGCTGTTCCGTGGAGCCAACTGCCTCATCGACAAGTTAAACCTAAGTTGAGCACAAGCGAGAACACGCTGCGGGAACGCCAGATGCCGACGGAAGGCTTCTGAGCATTTGCAGGTGTTGAAAGGCAGCCTCCACCTTACGGAAACCTGAAATGAAACAGAAGAGCCCAGCAGGAACTGCAGGAGGCAGAGAAGCCAAGAAGCAGAGGGGCGAGAAGAAAGGAAACACTGAAGATCACCACTGGCCTACCGCGGGAGGAACATAATATGCCAACAAGAGCCAGTGAGTCCACCCAAGGGAAGCAGGGACACCGGGGCATGTTGGCAGCCATGTCAAATAATTGTTAATGAAGCACATGAAAGAGAACAAACAAGCGAGTATTGTTTAAAAAGAAAGAACGGAAGTGTAAGAGACTTTCAAGTTTGTGAGTATATGCCACACACCTATAAGAGAAGCCCTGATGGGATAGTATACCAGGCAAATCCAAGACAGAACGTTCTAAACACAAAGAACTTTCAAGTTTGTAAGCATGTGCAGTGCACATATAAGGAAAGTCCTGGAAGGAAAGAATAAAAGTATAACAGGCAAATCCAAGTCAGAACAGAATAACCACAAAGAACTATCAAGTTGGTAAGCATGTACAGTGCAAGGAAATACCTGGCAGGAGACTATACCAGGTAGATTCCAAGTACAAGAATATATCTATGAGGGAATCCCTGACAGGACAGTATACCAGGCAGATACAATACAAGACAAAGCAAATATAAGAGATGTTCAGTTCTGGAAGTGTGCACAGAGCCCACGTGATAAAAGCCCTGGCAGGAGAATATACCAGGCAAATTAAAGGTGCAAAGAAAATACATTTATAAATAAATCCCTGTCAGGGGAGTATACTAGGCAGATTTAAGTCACACGAGTATAGATACGTATGAAAAGCCCTGGCAGGAGAGTACAGCAGGGAGATGCAAATTGCAATTGTGATCATACATGAAAGGCCCTGGCAGGAGAGTAGACCAGGCAGATGCAAGTTATGAGCATGTTTATGGGAGAAAGCCCTGGCAGAAAAGCACACCAGGCATGGGCAAGTTGAACAGTGTGGAAAAGATATTGCACTAGGAAGCCATGATAAGAGCACATCACGACTAGGAACAGGCTGTGGAAGTATATTAAAATGGAGAGGGCACTGGCAGGAGAGTACACAGGTATCCTACCAAAATACAAATTGACAGCTGAGTCGGTTGTCTTGTGTTATTGATCAAGAGAAATCCAGGTCAAGGGAACCACCCTCTGAAACAAGGAACTCTGTCCCCCTGGAACTTTTGTGATGGAGTTACACAATTTCCTTTTTGAACATTTATACACTTCTAAAGGCCAAAGACATTTTTCCTTTTCAACTTATGGTTGATTTTTAGAATGTGAGGGCCGGAATAGTAATTTGGACTCAGGCTGTTTTGCTTTGGACATTATGGCCATTGACAGACCCTTAGTTTTGGTTTTAGGTAGGGAAACAACTCTTAGAGCATGGACAGAGAGGCATTTCCCAACCCTCTTATTTTAATAAACGTCTTTGAACAAAACCATATGTGCCTGTGTTTCATTCCTGGTTCCTCACAATGACCTAGCAACAAACAGGGCATTGTGGATGTTGGTGGTATGCAGGCGCTGGGGAAACATCTGACCAGCTCTAGTCGAAGACTTGTACAGAATTGCTTCTGGACCCGGGAAAACATCTCTGATGTAGCCACTAAACAGGATGGTCTGGATGATGCTCTCAAAATCCTGGTTAACCAATTGAGCTCCAATGATGTCAACATCCTCACATGTGTCACAGGGACTCTATCCAACCGGACATTAATCTCACTTTTTTCAAACCCTACTTGGTCAGATTGGATCATTCTAGATAAGAAAGGCTCAATCCTATTCGCCAAAATGCTTGTGAAAATGTTGCAGTTCGCATGAATCAGATATCGATCTATCATTTTTAGGATATGTGGCATCCTTACCCTGTTGAGGAATGATAATTAATAATGCTTCCACAAAAGACCGTAAAGACTTGCCCATCCTGGAAAAGTATGAGAGTAATCATTCAAATTTTTGGGCAAGTGTAGATGTAAAATGAGCCAAATAAATCTATAGGAAGACCATCCAGGCCAAGCGCTTTACTTAGATGCTTTATGCCTTTATTTATTCTCACTTCTATGTATAGGACACTCAAGAGAGCTTAAATCAATATGAGGATAAGCATCCCTACCTACTTTAATGAAGAAGGAACTAAAATCAATCTGAGATTCATCCTTTTCAGATGAGTATAATGACTCATACAATGTATTTTCAACATCCAAGATGGCTTTATACATTTCTCTTGTACGTCATTCATATTTAGTATCGGATATCTTATCTTTTTTATTTTTAAATTATTAGGTAAGAGACAAGTGCTTTGCTCACTTCGTTAGAAGATTAGTATTTTTTAGATGTATATTTAAGAATATATCACAAGACTGTTCAGACAATTTTTTATTGATTAGAAAACAAAGACAGAATATCACGACAAATAACATCCCTTGGATTTTGATTATGTTTTGTTCTAATTTATTAAGATTTCCAAACAAAGAATTCAAATCCTTCCTTCTTTCCTTTTTCTTTTTTATAACATAAGAGATGCTATGGCCCCTCAAAGCTGCCTTACGTGCATCCCAAGTATTCACTGAAGATGTATCTGCATCTTTCTTTAATAAAAATATTTTCTGATGAATAAAAACACACCGCTTCAAAATTTCTATCTTGTAAGAATAAATTGTTAAGCCTCCACCTATTTGTAGATTTGTTGCTATCTTTAAGATCATAATTACAGTACCTGACAATGATTTAGAAATGCATATATAATCCATTATAGACAGAGTATTATATGGAACAGAATGAAATAGGACATCAAATTCAGTAGGATTAGCAAGTCACCAAGAGCCCAGAAGGCCCATTTTGGAAATGCAACAAAGACGTTCTTCATTCATGATTTTCAGTCCAAAAAAAGGGTCTACTATAGTATTAAAATCACCACAGACATGATTTGGTCAATCAGATTGCAACAGTATTTGCTTAATAGAGGACTAAAATTCAGGACAAGCATTAATAGGACCATAAATATTCAAAATAAATATGATTTCAGAATCTATTTGCAATTTAGGTAATGCCCATATTTCTTTATCATCACACCCTGTATGTAAAATCGTAGTATAACGCTTTATTATTTAAAATAGCAACACCATTTTTCTTGCATCAGCTTGACTTGAGATCCCAACCCAAAACCTTTTTAATGTCATTGTTTCCCACAAGAAGAAATATGTTTCCTGAATACAAGCTGCAGAGAGACTGAAACTTTAAAAAAAATAGTTAAGCATTTATTTCCTTTTAATTGGATTACTGATCCCTCTTAATATTCCCAATAATACTATTAAACGTAATTACAAAATAAGCCCATCACTCTATAAGCAGTTATTAAATTCAATACCCTTTTTATAAACCTGCCATTGCAATTAAAATATATAGCAATACATTTTTTAATAATGTGCCAATTACCTTGCTTGTTCAAAAACATGGGATCATATGAAGGGACAAACATATAGGGAAAGTAGTAGGGGCCACACATCTTCATCATTTGACATAGCTGTACATCAAACATGACATCAAGGCAAAAATATGGAACGCGTAAGACCAATATTACCAACATTGCAGAAAAATGTCATCAGGGAGATGTTGCGCCAAAACCTACCCAAGTACAAAAACAGACACCATTCTCACTCCTCATTCCTTTTTACACAAATAAGTTATATTAAGACCTACCAAAGCCTACAACCCTTCTTCTATAAGAAAGGTACTTATCTAGAATGATTAGATGTTGAGGCTTGTGTACTTGTTGAGGGTTTGGGTGTGTCAATTTCCTCCATTTGGAAAGATCTAATGGAAGTATAGAGATCTGCCGGTTCATCAAATACAGATGTTTGTCTTTTCAGAAGTACCTTGAAAGAGCATGAGAGAACCAGACCAAACCTAGCAATGAGCAGGCTATGCACAGGTTACAATGACAAAAATTATTTTGTTTGCTGTGCTGTTTTCTTAGAAACATATTGAGAAATCTAATGTATTTCACCATTACTCATTAGCTGGTGTAGCTCCTTCACTTTTTTAATAATCATTTGCAATCAAGTATATGCAACTAGAAGAAAATAGTGCTTAGAGCAGTTCTTTTTTGATTTCCATAATCTTTTAGGCCTAGCGCAGTGAGCTCTTTGACTGTTTAATCTTAAAGAAGGCTAACATTTTAGAAGAATTGGTAACATTTTTTCCAGGAAAAGAACAGAGTGCCCACCTTCACAACCTTCAGGAAGGCCTATAATATGGAAATTATGTCCATGGAGCCTATTTTTCAATTCTTAATTATGCTTCTGGTATTCTATGACACATCCAAATGGGCAACACATAGGGCAACATACTCTGCCCCACTAATCCTTCTCTCCACCAATGCAATCCTATTTTCAAACAAGGAGCACCTGTCATCCAGTTGTTGGAGCTGGTTATTAGTGATCTCCATGAAAGATTTTAACACCCAAGCTCCAATAAAATAGCTTCCATATCTGGATTAGGTGGTGATTCAGAGGGCGGCAAATCACTCTTTTGCTTTTTCAGCATGGTATGCTATAATATGATTGTTTATAGGCGCTATATAAATAAACTATGTGCTTCAAAGTAGTAGAGGTACTAGAAGATGTAGAGGCATCCCTGCCTACAGAGACTTGTTGCACCTTATTTAGCAAGACCACACTACCAGGGCTCAAGTTGAGGGCACACGTTTTTTCAGAGGGTGGACTAAAATGATAAACATTGAATGTCCAGTTTGAATTTATGAATTAATGCCAGCCTCGGGAGTCGAACCAAAGTCATCACATTTGCAGGCCAGACACTTCACCACTGCACTATATAACCTGATGAAAAATAACAAACTAAAGGTGGAATATCCCATTTCGGTACTGCAAGTTCCAGGGAAAACATTTGTATTGGTTGTTAGAGTTTAAAACATGCACACTTTTTAACATTTTAAAAAACACTATTAGAAGAAAATATCCTCTCTTGGTTTTGTGTGGGTGTTGATTTTATGAAAGGCAAATGCCAAGATTTCTAGTTTGTTAAAAACCTTTATCTTTAACCAAATTTTTCTTTCAAGTAAATCATAATATAAAAACAATTACGGGCATTCCTTGTTCTCTAAAAGTACATCTGGTCCAACAAAGAAAAGCAAACCATAAAGACTAACTCAAAAATCTGACACCCCAACATCTAATTAATGAACTGGCACCCAACTTCATCGAAAACACATCCTTCAAAAATTTTATCACACAAAAAATAGCTGCAAATGTTTCACCCAACAGAAGGAAAGTCCAGATTGCATCCGGGTCCAGGCATCATCTGACAGAGCATTTTGCCCACGTCCCTAGTTCTTAATGTTTTCAAGCCAGAGCAAAATAATATGATGTGCTTTAATGTTTCCTTCGCCCCTGTATTGGCACAGAACCGATATCCCTCATCAGCTTGGAAATCTGTAAAATGTGCTTAGTAAGGTAGAGGTTCATCCTAAATCGCATGAACTGGGGTCTGTACCATCAACAGGAGAATTTATCAAGATATTTAGGAAGGCAGTCACAGGATTTATCCTTGCTTTCAAAGAGATCTGCAAGCAATGAGTATTTTTTTCCTCCAGGGTCCAAATCCAGTCATGTTTCCACAATCTCTGTTTACCTTTTCGGGGTTGTTAATCAGTACCTCGGATTTAATTTCCAGTTTTTCTAAAATCAGCTGGCAACCCCCTCTCCACTGGTCCAAGAGGTCAGCCCTGTTCTTCTTTAGCATGATCCCATGAATTTGGTAAGAGGGAGCTGGACGTGGCATTCTGCCTTTACGATACAGAGCCAACATCCTCCACACAATTCTTGCATAGATGGAGATTAGACCTAACTTGTATCTAATCACTACAGTGGAGACTAAGTTAGCAAGCCTCATTATTTTTCTACAGAAGCTACCTTTCAGTGAAACCCAAAGTTCCCAGGGAGTGAATAAAAACCCCTCGGCTCCATATTTTAGCAGAGGGAGCACCTTTATTTGATAGAAAATCAGCACCTGCTGAATTGAAAACTTGCTATTTACTGTCAATCAGCTTTGCTTGAGATGTTAGGGGTTTCAGTTTAGATTTTGAATTAAGTTGTCAGGGTTGATCCTGCACACTACAGTTTAGTAGGGCCCCCAAGTATGTCACTGATGGAGTGTAAGTGGCTCCAGTCAAGCAATCCCACTAAGTCAGTTCCTTGTCTGGGATGCCCAAGGGAAGCCCTTATTTATATATTTTTATGGCAAGTTATAATCTGGATGATTTACCCTTGTCTAACACCCCTTTCTTAGAATCCTCCTGACCCCACAGAGCCAAGAAGTTGATTTGTTTTGCAAATTTAAAAAGTTTTTTTGAAAAATTAAACAATATATATGTTTATCACACTTCTATAAATAAATTGGTAATGGATAGCACACTTGTGAATATGAGCAGGAATCAGCAATAGGTAATCCTACAGTCGCACAGTTCTTGGTTACTTATGAATACGAAAAGAAAAATAAGGTGGTAGAGAATGCCTTTATGGCTTCAAGGACAATGCAATGATGAATGAAATGCAGTACAGAAAATAACTGGATATGGCTTCAACAAAAGACAATGTAATCACTTTTCCTTGACAATTCACTCCCCCCCTTTATGCAATATAAGGAGATGGAAAGCAGAATACACAGTTCTCAGGAATGCAATCAAATACAATACGAAATTCAGTTCCCCCCAGCAAGCTTAGAGGAAAACAGGTAGAAGTTTGAAACACAGGCCCAAAATGCTTTGAATGTGATGACAATGAAGTGATAAATGTGCTAAAAATGCTTTTAATTCCCTCTAGAGGTTCAGGGTGGGTGATATCTAGTTTATATTAGTTCAGGCTCACTTTAGCAATGCTCTATGAGTAACTAGCAGGTTAAAACGAATTTTAGCAAAGGAAAGCAAGGAGCTGCTGATTTTTACACGTGGCTGAAATTGTGCAAAATGTCAAATCGCGGCAAATTTAATCGCGTGCGTCCAGCGTAATTAGGGAGGCCCTATAAGGAGTAGCAAGTCAGTTCTAGGTTCGTTAGAAAGCCTAGAATCTTAGCTTTAAGATAAAAGTTTCGCTCCTAGCACAAACGGTTCCGGAGATACAGCCAATTTAGTCAAGGTAGTTTTTGCGGATTTGAAATTTTAAAGCTCAGAATGACAGATGACAGTTTTCAGTTTTAAAGATGACAGAATGACACGATTCTAGGAGGCAGTTCTAATAGGCTAAAATAGTTTGGATTAGATTATTTTAAACTAAGAGATTGGTTTTGGCACAGTGAGTACTCACACTATATTTTTGAAATAAGCCGTCAAGGTCTGGTCAGGTTGGACGAGACTTCCGGCGGGTGGTTCTGAAGTCCTGGCTATCTGGATCAGCTCTTCTCTCTGTGTCTGTCAAGCACCGGTTCTGCTCACAACGGTCTGGTTTGTGGTTCTCTCTGGTTCCGGATACAGCACTGCTTTCTGGATACTGCTACAGGTTCTTGCAAAAGTTATTGGCAAAAATTCAAACAGCTCGCCCGGCTGTTGAATAGTTTGGTTGGTTTTGAGGCCTGCTGAAGAGGATTCAGCTTGTGGATTCAGGCCTCTCTGCTACAAATTCTGGAGTTAACTTCTGCTACAGGTTCTGGAGATTGATGGATTTGAAGTCTGGATCTCTGGATGTGAAGTCGGAAGTCTCCCGGCAAAGCGTCGCGCAAGAAAGAGGAAAGTGAATGTCCCTACCTGTCCTGCACTGTCTGCTTTTATGTGTTTAGAAAGTGGGTGTGTGCGTGGCATAACTGAGCCTGCCCCTCTCTACTTGTCATTGGCCCAATTCTCCCCTCTCCCATGATTGGGGGAAGGAAATGGATTGTCATCATGATGAGGTCCGTTTATGGGTCAGAGGATCCTCCCCTGGTCAATTTGCCCACAAATCTATATTTGATTCAAATACATATTTCCCAGATACACAAGTGGTTGACATTACATGTACATATTACAGATGAATTAAGACAGGTCTCTGTTCAAGCCCCATGTTCCTGCGAGCTGGGATTCAGAAATGACAACATTTTGCGCTTTTTGGTCGGTTTACCAATATCGGACATTTACCAAAAATTACACAAATGTGTGCAAGGAGTATGGACATAAATTGATGAACTGTCAGATTTTTAACATGCAGACATTTGGAGTAAGACCCTTTTTTCTGCTAGCACCCCCCAGAATACACCACAGGGTCCTAACACCTCTTAAAATGTGCACGGAAAAATCCCAAGAATAATGATATTATTTATATAATTTTGACCAGTCCGCAGTATGAGTTATCTATCTTTTTAAAATTATGCCCTGGTCAAAAAGGGGTGTGGCTTCCCACATCACATGGTGGAATAACTGGTTTATCCACTTCCCCCAAGCTCAGTTTGCTAGCAGAGGCACTGCCTCTCCCAGTTTCTCCCAAGAGGAAGCCATTTACGACCCCCCCAATATAACATTTGCCTGAGTCCAGGACCGGGCTTTGTTCAACTTCCTGCAGTCCCCAGGTATCCTCCCCTAACCCAATCAGAGAGGTGTCATCTCCTTTTGGCAGGGGCAGCAGGATGCAGCTAGGCCTGGGAAGAGTGGCTGAGCAGGTTTCTCCTGTAGGGGTAGTTGTCAGGCAGAATTCAGCTAAATGTCACTTTAGTTCCCAGTTTCAATCAAACTTACAATTTTTACACATGCAGCTAGAATGCTGATTCTAAGTTCAAAACCATGACATTTAACAATTGCAACTATGTGACACTCAAAAGTAGGTCACTCATTTAATTTAAACATTTCGATTTTAGTGGTTTTAAATCCAACTTCAATTAAGCTGCTGACATCCACAGCTCAGCCAGTTTTGTTATAAACATTGTTTTGGGATCTTCATCTTCCCAGACTTTGTATGCACACAACACTTCATTCTGCCAGATGTCTGCTGGTGTTCAGTAAGATTTTGAATATCCTGCAATGTTCGAAATAGGCACTTTGAGCTTGCATTCAGGAAAACAAAGGTGGTTTTAAGGCGCTTTTGGTCTAACAACACTGTTATTTTTCCTTTGACACCACCTTTCACCCCTGGCGCTTCCGGTCCATCATGCTGGCACTGGTGGGTGGCAGGTTAGACAACCATTTTGGTGTGCGCACAACCGCGTGGTTTTCCTGGTTCTGGGATGGAATGATGGGTGGCGACAGCTCATCCCCACATCCACCCAGTCTATTGGTTTACTTTTGTTCTGGGATAGAATGATGGGCGGCGACAGCTCATCCCCACATCTACCCCGTCTAATAATTCAACATGGGTCAAAAGCCTTGACAAACCCCCCCGCCCGACTGCACTTTGAATTTGAGTCGAGGGGGAGTCGGGTGCAAAGAATGCTTTGATCCACACGCTGGTATGTCCGCATCATCTTCTCCCACTTCTGTAGATGGCACAGTTCTGCATCTTTTCCTCCATTCGGTTGGATCGATCGGTTCTCCTCGCCAGTCCTGATGGGAATATTGGGCGGTACCCCGGGCCCCTCTGATCTTTGCTCCCGGTCCCCAGGTCACCTTCCGTGGTCATTCTCCATGGTTTCATCTCTCCTAGGATGATAAAGCAAAGCGGCAATACACATTCCTAGACATTTTTCCACCACTATTAATGTTGTGGCGAACATATACATTTTATAAATCAGAAGATATGAACATATACATTTTTTTTTAAATTAGGAGACAAGAACATATATTCAAGAATCACAGAATTTTATATGCTATATGTGGAATATTTTAGGGTTGGAACTGAATTACTCTGGAGCGGCCACCTCTGGGATTCCAGTGGATTCCTCCAGTTGTTGCAGAGTATGCCTGGGATGGCAACACTTCAGCTGATTAATATGGACCCACTTATCTTCCCCTTCCGCCAAATTACCTTTGGGGATGCGGATTTTGTAGGTAACTGGGGAGATCTTGTCTATAATTTCAAAGGGTCCCTTCCATGTAGGCAAAAATGTTCGCCGTTTGGCCTGGTTCCTTTGGAAATTGTATAGATAGACCCGATCTCCCACAGTATAGTCCTTCCTGGAGGTTTTCAGGTCATAGTGGGTTTTCATGCTATCAGCTGATCTTTCTAGATTCCGCTGCGCATAGGCAAAAGCATGCTGAAGGTGTTTCCTTAGATTCTCCACATACTCATGAGTTGTGGAGGCATTTATCAGTGTCTGCTCTTGGGTCCTGTGTAGCAAATGCTGGGGAAGCATCATCTTGCGTCCAGTCATCAGCTCAAATGGTGACATTTTAGTTGCAGATGAAGGGGTAGATCTGATGGCCATTAGGACCGGAGGTAGTCGGAAATCCCAACTTGTCCCGGAATCTGCCACAAACATTTTTAAGATGCTCACAATGGTTCAGTTATATCTCTCCACTGCTCCAGAAGAAGCTGGCCTGTAAGCAATATGTAGCTTCCTTTTGACCCCCAGTATCTCCCACATCTTTGTCATTACTTCACTGGTGAAGTGGCTACCCCTGTCTGACTCAATCCTTTGAGGTAGACCAAAACGGGAAAAGATTTGGTTAATCATCAGGGCAGCTGCTGTTTCTGCCTTGCAGTTTGGGGCCGGGAGACATTCCACCCACTTGTAAACAAGCATGTAACGGTCAACATGTACTTGTTTCCTCTAGACGAGTGAATTACAGGGCCTACAAAGTCGATTTGCAAATCTGACCATGGCAGTGTCATCATCCTCTTTTGGAGAGGTGCACGGTGTGTGAGGGATGATGGCTGAAACTGTGCACACACAAGGCACCCCTTCAAGTATTGGTCGAGGTCCTGCCCCATGTGTGGCCAGTATGCAACCTCTCTTAAGATTTCCAGTGTTGTGTGAAACCCCTTATGACCGGCGGTGGCCGCATCATGGGCGTGACTTAACATCAGGCTTCGGAATGAGGTAGGAACCACCCACGGAGCGTGGACAGCTTTGGATTTCCTTACCAGCAAACCGTCTTGGATTCGGAACATCTTTGGACATTTCATCAACACTCTAAGGTCCTCCTTCCCAATGTAATCGGTATCCGTCAGGGGAAAGTTCTCAGGGTCCTCAATGTGTTGGTAAAACTTACCAATTATTGGATCCCCCTTCTGAGCTGTAATCAAATCAGCATCAGGGGTCTCCTTACTCCATTGTGCAGTTGAGGACCTAGTGATGGCAGTGACCTGGATTTCCCCCAACAGGGACTCTATTTCTATTAGATCCCCTTGGATGGCCCCGGTTTTGGCCAGCTGATCAGCTAAGTCATTTCCAGTTGTGTCTGGTCCCTCTACTTTGTAATGACCCTTGATCTTTTTCCAGTAGATGCTCATCCCATTCGAGGTGACCAGATCATCAATGTTTTGAATTAACTTCCCATGTTTCAGGGGTTTGTTATTAGCACATAACATGCCTCTGGTTTTCCAAATAACCAGGTGCTCCACGAACCCGTTCCGTACATAATCCGAATCTGTGATTATGACCAGTTTGTGGAGTTGATGTTGGACAGCAGTGAGGATGGCTTGATGCACAGCCATCAATTCTGCCACCTGACTACTTCGGGGACCAATTTTGTATCCAGTGGAGGGTTCTGGGGACTCATTCAGCCATGCATTCCCTACGCCGGCCACCAGTTCTTTTTCCCCGTTGTTCTCAACATGGTAAGAGCATCCATCCACATAGACAGTGGGCATTCCCTTACACTTGTCTTCTTCAAAGACTTTGTGTGGGGAATTAATGTATGCCTCCATGTTGTCCTTGATTTTTAGACTTTCGTCCTTGAGACAGTTTTCTCTGGCACAATCATGCAAGTCAGCCAGACCTTGCGCGAGGGGACTCTTCTTGTTTTGGCCATATCTGACCTCCACAGGAAAGCCTTGCATTGACAGAATCCAGGAAGTAATTCAGGAATTACTCACATTTCCGGCCCGGATTCTGTCACTTTGGAGATATTGCAGAGGCTGGTGTGGAGTCTCCACTATGATGTGTTCCCCCTGGATAAAAGGGCGGCAATTCTTCAATGCCCACACGTTGCCAGGAGTGCCTTCTCACAGTTGTTGAATTTTTCCTCCACAGAGGATAAAGTTTTGCTCGCATAGGAGATTACTTTATTGACCTTGTCATGCTTTTGGTATAATACTGCCGTCAAGCACGTATTAGAGAACCCTGTCTCCAGGAAGAACTCCTTGTTTCTGACAGGGTAAGCTAGGCAAGGCGCTTGTGAGAGGCTTCTTTTGAGCTGTCTTACTGCCTCGGATTGTTCTGGACCCCATTCCCACTTGACCCCCCCCCTTCAGGAGATGAATCAGGGGTCTAGTGATCTCTGCGTAGCCCTCAATGAACTTTCTGCTGTAATTAGTCAGTCCAAGGAGGCTCCTTAGTTCCCGCAGAGTTGTGGGGTCTTTCAGTTTCTGAAGTGCTTCCACATTCTTTTCCTGGGGACAGAGAGCCTGAGGAGTAATCTCATGCCCTAAGAATTTAACACGGGTTCTACACCACTGTGCTTTCTGAAAGGAAAGTTTTGCTCCGGCGGCCCTCAACTGTGTCAGAACATAACGGATCTCTGCTATGTGTTCTTCCACAGATGAACATTTGATGAGGACATCATCTACATAAGCCAGGTTACTCCTCGCACTCAGGTCGGGGATGGCCTTATGTAGGAAAATGTTGAATTCATTGCCTGAGTTGAGGTATCCGAAGGGAGTCCGGGTCCATGTGTACTGCTGGCCCCCAAAGTTAAAAGCCAGTTTGTATTGGTCCTCCCTACTGACAGGCACGGTCCAGTATCCATTGGTCAGGTCTATTGCAGTGAATACCTGTGACCCCTGAATCTGGGACAGCCCTTGGTCAATGTAGGGCAGAGGCCATCGGGAAGTATGGACCCATTTGTTGAGCTCCATAAGGTCGGCACAGTCTCTCCACTGGCCGTTTGGCTCCAATATTCCCAGCACCGGATTATTGAAGGTGCTGTGTACTGGACGGATTATTCCCCGGGACTCAAGGTTCTTAATTATTTCAGTAAGGGACTTCATGGATGCGAGAGGCAAACGATATTGCTTCACTAACACTGGAGTCATGCCAAGGTCCGTGGGAATTGTTGTGGTGTGGATGTCGGTGCGACCACAGTCATATGAGTCTACCGCAAAGAGATCTTGGAAATCCAAGAAAACTTGTTTCAACTTTTGCTTCTGTTCCAGAGTCACACAGGCATCAGCTAGGTTGACTCTCTCTTCCACCATCTGCCTGAAGCCTGGAAAGACTTCTGGTTTGGCTATCTCAGCGGCCTCTTCCAGCTGGGTGGAGGAGTCCCTGGTCAGAGTGCTGATTTGGACTGGAGGCTTCAGGTGGGAAATGCAGCCCTCATGGACCTGGAAAATCACCTCGTCCCCTCTGAAGTCACAAGTCACATCTTCCTTATCATAAGGGCAAGAAGTGTACACCAGGATGTTCCCCCCATGCCGGGTGAAAATCCTGTCTGGTGTTGTATTGTCCTCACTGTCACTGTCAAAACAGTCCTTGGGGATCGGTCCTAACAGTTAATTTCCTAAATCAATGGAGAAATGTCGGTCATCAACCGCCATTCCAATAATGGTGCCTGCGGCTAGAGTAATACTCTTTAAGTCGCTGTTATCCACCTCTAGTGGAATGGTGTCATGTTCTATGTTGACTAATGGTGTTGGGTTTACCCCCAGTCCTTGCTGTTGGAGAGAAGCATTAATATGAATATAAGCATCAGGGCTTTTCAATTTTTGTCCTCTTTTAACTTTTACTTCCAGGCAGAATTGTCGGGTCCTTTCAGGGATGGTGACTTCCTCTTTAATCTGAATTTCAACTGCATAAGGTAGCAATAGAGCTGACCTAAATGCTTTTTCTGAATCATCAAAGCCCATGGGATTATCCGCTAATCGGGACCAAGCTTTGAAGTTTATTAGGTCCAAAATAATGGCAAAGCGATTGAGAATGTCACTGCCTAAGTAAAAGGTGGCAGTGACGTCTCGCACGACCCAACAATTATGGACTATGCTTTTGTTGCCAATGGAGATTTTGAGCATACACCTGCTTGGTAGGAGATATTTGGAATTGGGTGCTTCCAGGTCCATCTCCCATTTATCTATCAGTTTGAATGTGGGAATGGCTGGATCTTTTGGGAGTTGGCGGAACATGGCTTCGCTGATGAAGCTCTTACCTTTGTTCACACACACTCGGGCGAGAACAGAGTCCTTCCCATCATTTAACTGAACAGGGATGAACAACTGCTCTCCAATTTGCTGAATATCAGCCAGGCTCTGAGCTGATTTTACATCTTTCTGGACTATAGGAGTGGGAGTGTCTAATTGCGGATTGGTAAAGAATTTCAGAGTGTTTCCTTCCAGTGTGGAATACCACCTTAAACTGGAAGGAAGGTTGATTTTCAGAAATAGAGAGGACCCCCCATCACCAGTCTGTTGTCCTACTGCTATTACTGTCACGTCTGGAATTTGGTTGTTCTGGAAGTGAAATTCTACTTGGTCAGATTTTTGTTCAACCATGTGGCAGGCGCCATTTAAGCTAACATGGTTGACACTCTGTTTTAATTTTATTGGTCAGCTAGTCTGGGTCCAGAGGACCTTGTTTACGCAATCTATTAGGGGTGACAACCTTCTCAGGAGGTCATTCCCTAGTAAACAAGAGGTGCCCTCTGGAGTCACTACTATGACCGGGTGTTTCACCTTGTGTCGCCCAATTTTGATGTCCAAACCAGTCCCCTCGATGGGAATCTCCTTCCCGTCAAAGTTCTGGAGTTGTCCAGGAAGAGAGGTGAGGGGAATTTGGTACTTCTCCCCCCTACCTGAATTCAGTTCATCAAAGGACCTTTTGGACAGAAGTGTAGCTTGGGATCCAGTGTCCACCAGTGCCAAAATTGTACCCTGCCCCTGTACTTGTACTTGTACAGGGGCATAATATCTTCCCTCCTTCTCCTCAAGGGGACACAGATAATACAAATTTTTGGACAACTGGTGGGCCCATTTTCGGTTTTGGACATTGCTAGCGAAGAGATTTGGGCAGAATTCTGGGGAGAGCCTGGGGAATCTGAAAGAAAAAGTTGGCAACTGGAAATGGTTTCGGGTTCTGGGCCACCCCCCCCCCCCTTTTTGGAGGCAGTCATCAAGATGGGTTTGACCCATGGGATTTTGGTATTGTTGGTTCTGGGATAGAATGATGGGCGGTGACAGCTCAATCCCCACATCTACCCAGTCTGTTGATTCGGTTTTAGGTTCCCCTGGTTCCGGTTCTGGGCCGCCCCTGCCTTTGTGGAGGCAGTCACCAGGATGGGTTTGAACCAGGGGTTTTTGGTTTTGTTGGTTCTGGGATAGGATGATGGGCGGCGACAGCTCAATCACCACATGTATCCAGTCTGGATTGGAATCTCTTGGGACCCATTTTTCATTGGGAGGAGTTCCCCCATCTCTGAAGGAGAAGATCCTTTTCCCAGCGTCCTCTGAGGATCCCTCTCCCTCAATTTGGACGATCTGTACCTCCTCCACAAAATGGGTCTGTTTGGGTCCTTTGTTTCTCCGACCTCCTCTTTGCTCTTTGGGTGGCAGACTTTCAGGGGTAGGAGATTTTGTTTCCGGTTCCTGGTTTTCCATGGGCTGTTTACAATTTGGGAAGGAAGCTTCCTCCAAGGCTTTACACCCCTCTTCCCCTTGTGCCTCCTCCCTGGGAACCGGTGGGTTATCGGGGTGCTGCCCCCATCATTGTTCTGGAGCACCAGGCCCAGAGTTTGGGGCCTTCTGCGGTGGCATGCTCATCTGAGGGTTCTGTTGAGCCCTCAGTATGTGACCCAGATCCCGTGCCATATTTTGGACCTGGCGCTCAAGTTGTGAAACCCGCTCAGGCTGATACGGGGCTCTATTTTCTCCCCTGGGCTGATCCCGGGAAGGGTAGCTGGTAATACCCCAGATTGGGAAGACTTGGGTACCCCTCCACCCTTGGCCTCCCCTCTCCCAGATTAGGTTGTCTGGGCTCAGGGAATTGGGGAAAGAAGGGTGGATGATTTTGGGGCTTGAAATTGGGTGGTTACCTGGAAAAAAAGTTCTGCCCAGGATTTGGTGAATTTCTGCCCTCCTGGGGGAAGTTAGGAGGGAAGTTCCCTGGGTCAGGTGGTTGGCTGGATCCCCCCCCTTGGGCTGGAGGAGTCCACACATAACCCAGGATGGGTCGGTTTCCCTTGTAGCGGGGACTTACATAATCAAGGGAGCGGGGGACCCCATTTGTGGGACTACCTCCTCGACTCCCTGTCTGTGACTGGCCCGAGGGCCTTCTGGGCTGTGAATTATTTGGTGCAGGCAGGTTTTTAGGCCCCCCCATCTCCAAATCTAAAACGGGGGCAACCTTTACCTCTGCCACCTTGGCAGCAGCAGGCGTGCTGTTGGTTTTGGGGTTTTTCTGCGCATTGCTTTTATTTTCTATGGGCTTCTGCACCTCATAGATCCGGGTAGCTTGTTCAATGACCAAGTCTAGTGACCTCTTCTCGTGAAAATCTCTCACTAGCTGGGTCATGATGTATTTGGTGAAGGCACGAAAAAAGTATTGACAAATTCTCTGCTGTCCGTGCGCACCCTTCTGGTGGTCTGCGCAAAGGCACGCTTCAATTCTTGCACGAATTCTTGTGGGGCCTGATCCTCCCCACATTGCAAATTCTAGGCTGCCTTGCGAGCCTCTTGAGGATTTCTATGAACAGAAAAATGTTTCAAGATGGCCGCCCTGTATGCGGACCATCTTGAATGGTTTTGGTCCTCCAGCCCTGCAAAGAAACTGGAGTATTCTGGGGAGAAAGTCCATTTGACGTACTGGATGCAGCTACCGCTGTCCTTCAAATGGAAAGTCTCCATCATTTGCTCATAGAGCTCCAAGTGTTCCCAAACAGAATACTTGGCGTTCTTATGATAAGGCGTGATGACACTCCTTATTGCCTTTATTTGTTTCAATGGGTCCTTAAGCAAGGCCCTTTTTGCCTGATTGGCCTTTCTGGTTCGGGTCACCCTGGTCCATTCATCCTCTGACTCCGAAGCACTGCTCCCAGAGGTGCCCGTCTGATCTTCCAGGTTTTCCTGGATTCTGCGAGTCTGGGAATGGCTGGCAGAATGTGGGGACCTGGTCTCCTGTGTCCTGTAACGCTCAGAGGAGTCTTCAGATCCCTCCTTGCTGCCAGGATTTGATGGGTACCCCCCCCCCACTGACCTAACTGGGCAGAGGTTTTCAGGATGCCCTTAATGGGCCTACTCTCCTGGGGTTCCCCACTAAATTAAACTGTGCTTGGGTGCCCACACCCGGATGCCCGCCCATCCATTCCTTGGTGGTAATGGCCTATGAACCCCATACTTTTGGCTGGATAGTAATCTGCCATCCCTGCGGCCCTGTGCTCATGTGCGCCAGGGGACATGGGGGTGGCAGAGTCCAGGTACTGAGAGAGATGAAGGCCTCTGGTACTAGGGCTTCTGAGGTTATGCTCAGGTGTTTCCCTTTCCCAGCGAACTTCATCTCTGTCAGCCCCTGCTCCCTGTTGCAATGCAAGAGCCTGCGCTTTCAGTTCCTCAGTTAAGGCCTTACTAGACTATCAGTCTCTCCTGCATGGCTACCTGTTGCTGGAGCCTATCATTGTGCTGACAGAGAGCCTCATTTTCTCTCTGTGCCTCCTGATTGGTCCTGGCGTACTGGGCCAGTCTCTGCTGCAGGAGGGTTACCTCCTGAGTCCCATCCCTACTGCCCTGCTCCTTTCTTGCCAGAGCCTCCTCCACCCTCCTGGTGTGCTCTAGCAAGTCGTGATGCTCTTTTTGGAGGTCACCCAGCCCCTGGAGGGCAAGGTGATTTTGTTCAATTTTTTCTTTTAATTGGCAGACTTCCTGGCCTAAGGTGTCCCTTTCCTGACTGAGAGCCTGCATCTGTGCTGCCAGGTCGTCCCTCTGCCTTTGAAAGGCACCAGCTTTCTGGCGCTCTTCCTGAAATTCTGTCTGGGTGTCCAGATCTTTCAGAATCAGTTTATTGCTCTCCTCTTTTTCTCTATCCAATTGGCTTTGCAGGGTGGCTACCTGCTTTGCGCATGCCCTGTTGAAATCTATCTGTTGCTCCAGCTTTTTCTGGTTCTGCAGTAAGGAGTCCAAACTGTCTTGGTACTCCTTCTGCAAAGCCAGATTTTCTGGTATCCTGGTCAGCCTTTTCCTGTTGCAGGATATCCATATCCTCCTTCATTTTAATGATGTATTGTCTACTCTCGTTTTCTGACTCCTGGCTTCTGTGCAGCCTCTGCTCAGAAGAGACCAGGTCAGATTGGGCCTTTTCTAACGCCATCTGTTGCCTATTTGCCAGATCTTGGCCTTCAGCACATTTGTCCTGCATGGCTCCCATATGTAAATATAAATATGCCGCTACCCTGGCAATCTTGTTGTGCTCATCCTTGGCCTTAGGGGCCATATATAGTTCACTCAGGGCCACCTGTAAGGGACCCTGATCTCTCCACTTCTCTGACCCTGTTTCAGTGACCTGTTGCGCAATTGCCTGCAACCAGATCGTTTGGTCCTGATGAGTCCACTCACCTCTCACAAATAGCTTATGTAAGAAGTGCTCTCTGGCTATTTTGATGTCTACCAGTGTCGTCATTCTGGAGATTTGAGTTCCTTCCTGACTTACCGACATTTGTATTTTATTTTACAAAACAGACCTTCTCCTTAGAGCGTTCCTTTGAGGAGTGCTTTACAGCGTACCACAGCGTGGTGATCCAACCGGATGTATGTATCCCATCAGTTAGCACACTGTATTAAGCTGCACAAGTGGTAAATCTAACCCAGAATTTCCCTGCACGAGCCCCCACTCTGTAAGTGACTCCAATCAAGCAATCCCACTAAGTCAGTCGAAGGGAAGCCCTTATTTATATATTTTTATGTCAAGTTATAATCTGGATGATGAACCCTTGTCTAACACCCCTCTCTTAGAATCCTCCTGACCCCACTGAGCCAAGAAGTTTATTTGTTTTGCAAATTTAAAAGGTTTATTTGAAAAATTAAACAATATTTATATATATCACACTTCTATAAATACATTGATAATGGATAGCACACTTGTGAATATGAGCAGTAATCAGCAATAGGTAATCCTACAGTCGCACAGTTCTTGGTTACTTATGAATAGGAAAAGAAAAATAAGGTGGTAGAGAATCCCTTTATGGCTTCAAGGACAATGCAATGATGAATGACATGCAGTACAGAAAATAACTGGATATGGCTTCAACAAAAGACAATGTAATTACTTTTCCTTGACAATTCACTCCCCCCCTTTATGCAATATAAGGAGATGGAAAGCAGAGCACACAGTTCTCAGGAATGCAATCAAATACAATATGAAATTCAGTTCCCCCCAGCAAGCTTAGAGGAAAACAGGTATAAGTTTGAAACACAGGCCCAAAATGCTTTGAATGTGATGACAATTAAGTGAGAAATGTGCTAAAAATGCTTTTAATTCCCTCTAGAGGTTCAGGGTGGGTGATATCTAGTTTATATTAGTTCAGGCTCACTTTAGCAATGCTCTATGAGTAACTAGCAGGTTAAAACGAATTGTAGCAAAGGAAAGCAAGGAGCTGCTGATTTTTACACGTGGCTGAAATTGTGCAAAATGTTAAATCGCGGCAAATTTAATTGCGTGCATCGAGCGTAATTAGGGAGGCCCTATAAGGAGTAGCAAGTCAGTTCCTGTTTTATAATCAGGGGCCCGTGCCAACCACAGTGGGAGGGTCTGTCTATTCGACTTCTGTGGTTCCGGGGGGGGGGGCGTCGATATTCTCTCCTCCCTTTGTTCTTGACAGCAGTTCCTAGATCGCAGTTTAATACAAGGTGAAAGACAGCAAAGGCAAAGAGGATTGCAAGTAGGGAAGTCCCCTTGACCTTTTCAATGAAAGACTGTTACTTTCATGAACCTTCGAGAATAGGAAACGTAAGACCGGAATCAAGGCTGAAGAATCCAGCATTGTGTGCTGGAGATAACTGGTGCTCTCCCACGCCAATAGTCAAGGCTGGGAGAATCGTCTTGCGCCGTGGTACTGTACTTGGCTCCCACAACAAAGCAGCACCAGTGAAGTCAGCACAGCGGGTGAGTTGGGGAGACTGATACCAGACTGGTCTGTGTTGAAGCCAAGGTTGCAAGTAGCAACACTGTATAGTGAAAACTGAAGAGAACAGTGTATGAAGCATATGTGGCAAGCATTGCAAGCAGAATTAAACAACAGACGAGTGATTGAACTTTGAAGCCAAGATATGATACTGTAGACAGAGTGGTTCGGCAAAACATGGGTGCTCATTCGAATGTTTCTGTTAGGCATTCAGCTGAAAGGTGGCAAATGTGAAGAGTGAGAAAGAATTGTGAAATCAAAGTGGTCCTGCAACAGGTCAAGCAAAACCCTGTGCACATTCGAAAGTCTTCGATAGATGATGAAAAAGTATATGATGTTGGTCCAATCTCCGAAGAGGGAGATCAGCTAAAAACTTTTGGTTAAAGCAAGTTTGTGTAAAGTTATATTGGAAATTGGAATTAGTCCAAGCCCGGCAGACGGAGACTAATTGAACATTGTCAAAGGGATCTTGAGCCCGACTGAGGGGGATCCGAGATCTGAGCTCGACTGAGGGGGATCCGAGATCTGAGCCTGACTGAGGATGATCCGGGGTGATCCGTGAGTCACCCAAGAAAGAATATCCTATGAGAAATTAGATGCAGAAAAAATTCACAAACATTTTGGTGAGAGGATCTGAATAGTGAATCGCCTAAGAAATTGAGTACTTGTGAAAATCTGAAAGAGGAAAATAACGTATTGTTTGTTTGTGCATCAGGCCCTCTGAATGAAGAGACTTTGAAAGACAGAGAGACTTGGCCACGGTAGGCCCTGATGCTAATGATTGAACTGCATCCTCCTGCTAGAAAAGGCGGAGACTGTGCTAAGCTCGTGTACTGCCTTGTCCCATGCTGAAAACGTGGAGAATAGAGGCCTGCGGCCTGAACAGCCTGACATATCATTTTTTTAACACGTTTTTCTTTTTTGAAACATTGTTTCCCACACTATTTGCATTTAGAGGTATGGATTGGCAATAGGTTTATTAGTATAGGCCCATTTATTTTGACAAGACACTACTATGACTGCGTTATTACTTTTTGGTGGACATAGCTTGCTCCCATTTGCAGATTTAGGATTAGATAGGTGTTTTCCAAACCCCCATTTTAAATTCTATAAAGACCCTTGAACTATGGTGACTTGTGTCTGTCTTACTGTTGATACCATGCCTTCCTTACAGCTGGTACTGGGATGCCCCACCCGCCATGTCGGTGGAGAATAATTTCTTGTAAAAATCAGTCCACTCCTCCTCAGAAACTACATCAATCAGGGAGGCCGAATGTCGTTGAGCAATTTCCATGTCGTTCTAGCATCTTTTTTTATCAAGGTAGATAGCATAAGTTCAGAATTCATCTGTGGAATATGGGTTTTATGGAGCGCTTACCAATTTGTTTACATTTGTTTTCTCTTTTTCATAAGCATAACTTGTCATCCCTCGTTCAAGTGACCAATTATCTTTAAGTCTCTTCGCAGCTGTTTTTTTTCAATCATGAGTTTCCTATCAAACTTGTGGGTCTGTGCTTGGGAAGCATTCAGGCCCTTTTTAGGTTTTGTGTTGAACTCTAGCAACAACAGCATATAGTTGTGATCCAACCGCCATTCCACTTGTCTGGCGTAGTTTTCCACTAATATATCAATGTCGTGATGGTTCATCCGAAGGCGATTGCCCCCCTGTGTGGATTCCACCTTCTTTTCCCAGCTGTCTTTATTACCCATACTGTTGCCACCCCAGGTGATTTATAGAAGGGCATGATTGCTTGTTTTTCCATCGAAATTATATCGTTGATTATAGAGCTGGAAAAAAAACGCTTAATCCAAGATGCTGGAGTAAGTACCGTTGGACCAGGAAGGTTTAGGCGGATGATCACACATAGATTGTCCATTCAGCATAAAGAGGTCCCTATCGTTCATCAGCTCTAACCATTCCATCACTCTAATCTTGCCTTTGATTGGTCCTGCCCCAGAGGCAAACTGTTCTCATTGCTCATAATGCACAGGCAGTTCAAATCACCCCCAGAATTATAAAATATACTCTGTGGAGCAGACCAAATTTGTCTATGGCATCCGTGATTGCGTTCAGAAAAGACTCATTAGATATGTCAATCGGGTTCCAATAGACGATTAATATTGGCCCCCATCTGTCTGGACAACCCGCTGTTTCCTTCACTTTTATAACACTATCTTGTAAAAAGGGATTTGGGCAGCTGGGTTCCATCACAGTTAATCCTCTCCCGTTTTTCACCAGTGTGAGCAATCCAGCCGAGGGGCACCATCTATCTCTGCGGTATGCAGGCTGAAGGTAAGCACTGAAGCCATCCAAGCTAGGAGTCGCGTGTAGCAAGGTTTCCTGCAGGCAGATTACATCCAGGTCACCAGAAAGTATGTCCTAATCTCTACAAAGATGAGAAAATCCCTGGGTGTTCCGAAAGGCCATCCGCCATGGTGTCACTCGTTAATTGGAAAGTGCTGCCTGAGCTTGGGAAGGATCCGGACTGCAGGTGCCATCTTGTGATATTTCGTAGTTGCACTAATAATCTTGTGTTTGCCCAATCTAATTTAATGAAATGTGCATATTTCACCTTGTTGTGCTAATTTCTGGCGACGTCACTTCCGATTGTGTTTGCTGATGATCCCCCTTGCCCCCCCACACTTTTATTCTTAGGACTTGACCTCTGCACGCTACTATTGCATTCATGAATAGGTGTACGAAATGAATAAATACACCATATCAAAAACATTTCAATGTGACTTACAACTTATAGTGTGAGTTATTAGCTCAGCTTGTCTCTGTGCATATATCCAGCCCATATTATATTAAATGTAGCACTATTCCAGAACATTATGAAAAACGCAGCATATTGTCTTAATAAATATATCCATTAGGTGGTGCTCATAATAAATAGTATTTAGTATTTTGGTGGGCGCAGGCCTCCGTGCTTCACACCACGTCTCGCTATTCCTCTGTTTCCTCACCTCAGAAGTCCGGGGCACCAAAGACACAAATGATTCCTTCAACGTCCCCACACTGATCATTTTCGACCAAATGGATTGCACGATATTGGATTATACTGCATGGCCATCATCACAAGGCTACTCAGAAATGAACCCCCAGTGCCCTTCTTTTACGGATTTCGTGCTTTTCCTCCCAGTAGAACACTGGAGCTCTGATTATATTGTTTGCCCAAGAGCACAAGCCTGAAAACCACAATAAATACCACTACCTATGAGTGCTGAGTGCTTTCCTTTCCTCCATCTTGAGCACAAGGGCACGGAATATGTATTGTTTGATAGGGGTCCCAGCCATTCATTACAGTGACTCCCTTCAACAACCATTACTGACTCCTTTTCTCCTTTTGTCTTTCCAAGCAGTTCTTAAAATCAATATTAACAACTCTTTCTGCAACTTAGGGCCTCATTACGACCCAGGCGGTAAATTACCGCCTGGGTCGTACCTTTACCACCATGGCGTAAACTACGTTTACGCCATGGTGGTTGGCGGACTTACCGCCCCATTCCGAGGTTGGCGGGGCAGTAAGTCCCCAATCCCCATTTACCCTTCCCCATTCCCATTTTTGCCCCATAGGGCATAATGGGAGTGGGGAAGGCGTTAATTACGCCACCGTAAATTACGGTGGCGTAATTAACATCAAGGTCCCTTAGCGCCATGGATTCTAACACCTGCTAAAAGCAGGTGTTAAAACCTCCATGGCGCTAAGGGACCTCGGAATCAGGCGGTAAGGGTCGGCGCTGTTTACGCCGCCGTAAACCCCTTACCGCCTGAGTCGTAATGAGGCCCTTAAACAGTTGGACTTGCATCTACAAAACAACCCTTTCTATACCAGACGGCATTCTCTCACGGCACATATTTACGGTGTTGTGTATATAAGTGCATGGCTGCACTGGGAAGAGGCAGGCACGTCATTGGTGGACTGTGTTTCTAGAAATAATTTAGCATGAACCAGTGGATTTTTTTGTCGTCTTCTTTCATGCCACAATTAGGGCCATTAATTGGGAATTCCCTGCTAAAGTGTAATGTTGATATTTGTATGGTGATGTTGGGATTGTTTTTTACACTGTTTTTGAGAATTCTGATATATTACATAATTTTCTGTTTTATAGTTGGCATGCCCTTAAGAAGATGTATCATAGAATTTTAAAAGGAGATGGCTAAAACTTGTTGCTGAGCTCTAGTCGTAGTCAATACAAAAATAGGCGGTAGTCAGCACTAGTAGACATTAAAATCAAACATTGGGATTAGGTTGAAATTGTGGCATTGATTTCAGGAAATAGACATAAAAAAACCACTCCCGTATCCAACAGATTACACATTCACTACATGTAAATGTAAAGCTGTTTGGGTGGTAATAAACCATGTTATGTACAGAGGAGAAGTTATAAGCGTATGCTGTTAGCTGAAATATGACTGGTGATAGTGGCCCCTGATGAAGTTCCAGGATGTATTCAATATAGAACGAACGAAACATGTTGGACAAGTAAGGGGTAATGTTTTCATAGTGACCATTTTATAGCAATTATGCACTTTAGAGGATGTTGCAATAGGGCACTTGGTAGCACACATGCACTTTAGAGGATGTTGCAAAAGGACAACGTATAATTAATTATGTGTTTAGGACCCTATTTTATTGAGTGGATCCGTAGGCTGCGAAGTGTGAAGAGGCCTACAGACTAGTAGCTGCATAGAAAGTGTTGATGTGCAATAATATTGAGCTCTAAACTAAATGCATATATTTGCTAATGGATAATAAAAGTAAATGTGTAATCTGTTATATGTAGTGAATGTGTAATCCGTTGCATAGAGGAGTGGGTTTTTGATCTCTATTTATATGGAGTAAATCCACGGACTTACTCCTATGATGTGTTCCCAGAGGCCTCTTAAATGTCTAAGATTGATAGAACTCATACTACCAGCAAGTGCTATGATGAGTGAGGCGTTGCCATTATAGATAGCAGATAGAACCTATGTTAGGTATCACTAAGAACAGTAGCAGCCATTATGCACATGTTATGTAATTTATGTAATGCAGGATAGTATTGTATGCATGAAGCTGACTTCATAATACTTTCATGAAAGGAGTGAAAAAAGGTTGTTTAATGTTTGTATCTTGAAACATTAAAATATGTATGTTTTTCTATTTGCTAGTTTCCATTTTTCCTCCACATATAATTGTCACTAAAACAGATGTTCTTGATATCTCACACCGTATATAACAGATCAATTCCGTATACGTAATGAGTAAAATGTATCCCAGGTGGTAACATTTTTTTAAAAATGTTTTATTGTGCACATACCCATACATCTCACGAGTTATTGGATTATCCAATTGTTGAATTAAAGATATATTGCACCATGATTAACTGTTTCTGCCTCACGCAGCAGCTAATCGAAACCAGGCCCCTCTACATACTGCTTGCTGCAAGGATCTAGCAGAGAGCTAACCCGGATCTAAAAGTAAATGGAAGTCAATAGTGAAGATGCAAGATGGAAGATGGAATTCCATAGCCTTCCATTGGCCAAATAAAAGAAACAGTTTAAGGCAGAGCAGCTAACAGAATGTTTATGAGGCCACACAGTCAATGGAGGGACTCTGGGATAGTCAATGGAACTAAATTGTCAATTTTAAGTTTTAGAACCCTTCTGTGGCTGTATGTGATTTTTCAAACATGCCGTAATATATGTTGCTGCCCATTTCTTTTAGAGGTTTCCACATCTGTATTACCTTAAGAATGCAGAAACGAGGCTCGCTTGCAGCTCCTGCGTTTGTCAAATAGAAGGCAATGAAAGGTACATGCCGCCCATATTTACAGCTGCCTGCTTTCCCTACATCTTTGTCAACGAAACCTTTTCTGCTGACTTTGAACGCACAGGAATGCAACATCGGTAAATATCTGCCATCCTCTCAGTGCTCAGAAAGTAAAACCCTTAAGGCAGTTGATTAACCGTGCCTGCACTCCAGAGCTCGAGCGGACAGCTCGTTAGGTTTCATGCAGGAGTGTACACCATCAATATGTCCTGCCTTTACTCCCGAGTCCTCTCCGTGCTCGAGGAGCCAGTGGTGCATTCTAGTGGATAAGTAATCAAACCCACCAGCGGAATTCTATGTGCTTTGCTGGGCCGTTTGCGAGGTTCTTAATTACAGGTTGCAGTTAAGTGATTTGATCCAATTTAAAAGGACATAAAATGCTATCCTTGATGTGTGTGTTCAGTGCTGACAGTCTACTGCTTTCCACCAGAGAGTAAGGGAGATTGATAGCAAGACTGAGGTAAACAAAAGGCGGGAAGAGTAACAGTAACACAGAGAGACAATGAAAGAGGCAGGTATTCTAAATTACACGGCAATAGAAGAAGAAAGGGGTCGAGGAGGAGTCAGTGCCGAAACATGAAAAGGCAACAGTGACATTCAGGAGGATATGAACGAGGAGAGGACAAGAGTGAGCCTTCCTGCCCAGAGCGGAATCGATAAATGAGTGGAAGGATGGAATAACCAGGAGGAAACACGGGAAGGCTAAGCAGTAGCGTCTTCAGGCGAGTTTAAAAGGTAGTCTTTGTTGGGGGCTGCCTCCAGTCTCCGGGGCAGCCCTCTGATGCCGTCGGGATCACTCGACGGCAGTGTGCACGTCGGTGGACAGCCGGCGTGCCTTGGGCAGGGAGGCACCCTGCGGCGCCCGGTATTACCGGGCGCAGGATCCGACGTGAGGGGGTGGCACCCCCTGGTTCCCAGCGGTCGCAGCTCTGATGGCACTCGGGCCGCGCCGCACACACAAGGCCACGACCACGTGGCAGGCCCACACATACAATAATCACAGACACAAGTTGCCACTTCCTGGGGCTCTGCTGCTCTGCCCTCGCAGCGCCAGCAGAGCCCCTTTTATTGACTGGGCACGTGAGCGTCATGACACAGTCACGGCGCTCACGTTGCCCACAACAACTAGACCCCCATACAACATCCCTCCTTTATTATAAACAATCAAAAACCAACGACACCCCACCGCAAACATTTGGTGCATTCCAGTCCGCGCACCAGCTAACAGCTACTCCAACCCAAACATATTTCTTTTGACACCGCAAGACAAAACAGGTGTGCTCCAGTCCCCACACCATGGGGCCCCATGACGGGGTCCTCCCACTCAGAAGATTCCGGGATCAAACTGGCCCTCGGCGCCGCTGCAGGACAAGAAGAATACATTCTCTTCGTACTCCTCCCCCACATCATACGGTGCTTCTCGGGGACTCTCCACCACCTGGACCACCGCCACTTTGGGGGTCCTTCTCCCCTTCACCTCACTCCCCCCTGACTCCCCCATCATGCCGGCTGGGGCTGCAGCGAGGCACACTCGTGCGAAGTGGTCTCCTTTCCCGCACCTTCCACAGATTTGTCCCATCGCCGGGCAGTCCTGCGGGTGAGGCAGATCCCACCCACACTGTTGACATATTGTGGCATTGGGGTCTCTCTTGGGCCTGTCTCCCCTCCTCATCACTCTTCCTCCTGGCCACCTTCTGACAGCCGCCACCTTCTCAACCTTCACTCGCTGCGTGGGAACCTCCATCTTTAGCTGGTTTCTGGAGGAGTCCATGACCGAGGCCCGCACCTCCGCCAGTTCCTGGGCCCGGCCAAGCTCCAGTATTCGATCAAGGGTCAGCGCTGGGTCCCTCAGAACCTACTTGCGCAGTTTGGTGGAGCTGCAGCCATAGATTTGCGCCCGGATCTCATCCTCCTCGAAGTTCCCCAGGTCACAGCCCAGTGCAATGCCGCGCAGCTTCCTGTGGAATGCATCAAGGCTTTCCCCTTCCTCCTGCTTCGCACACCTCATCCTGAACCTCTCATAGTCCCTGTTGACCATGGGTCTGAAGTATTCGTTCAGGGCTGCGACAGCTGCACCGTACGATTGATATTGGGGCTTTAGTGTCTTGAACAGTCTCTGGACGGCCAGCCCGGCAGAGTATAGGAGTGTCGGGCATTTGGCGGCGTCGTTGATCTCCATTGCCTCGAAGTACAACTCCAGGTTCTCCACCCAGGCCATCCACTGGGCCCCCAGGCTTGCCGGCGCACCAAGGACGTCAAAATGGGGTATTGGTGCCAGCTGACCCCTACATACCCCTTCATCGTCCGACATGCTGTTGGCAGGTGAGGACGTCATCCGCCAATCACCAGTGTTGGTGTGCGCTTGCCGTTGCCAGGCTCAGGTAGCTGTCGATGGGTGCCTGGCATTCTCCCTGCCCAGGGGCGCACGAGCACTCCAGGTGGAGCCGCAACCCCAGGGCTTGACACCGGTTTGGCCTGTGGGGGCACTGCCCGTTTCCCGGTGACCACACCCTTGTTTAAGGGCCTTCCTCTTCTGGAACCCTAGAGGGCGCACAAGCACTCCGCGTGGAGCCGCTACCCTCGGGCATGGCACAAATGCGGCCTGTGGAGGGGTTATTGTCCCCTTTTCTTCAAGTAGGCCGTTCACCGCTGAGGCCCGGGCATGGGGAGCCTTCCTACCGGCTCCGCACAGGAGACAACGACCGGGCCCCCGCCCCCTTTTCGATCGTGGGGCTCCCACGTGGGCCACGCCTCCTTCGCTCCTCCCCGTCGGTGCTCGGGGAAACACAGGCCATTGATGAGGCCCTTCCCACGATCCGGGGGCGAGCACTCCAGGCCACACCCCCTTTTCCTCCTGCGAGGAAAGGAAACCTCACTTTTTTTTTTTGACAACTAAGGTTTTCACCCGTGGCAGCCCAGGTGTTCAGCGGTGTTCTCCCCGCTCCGTGCCGCGTTGCCGCGGGTCGGAGTTCCAGGCCCCGCCTCCTTACGACTGGAGGGCCGCTCCGTGCATCCTTACACGGCCGCTGACTGCGGCCGTGTGCGCGGGTCCACGACTTCACCCGCCGCAAGCACCAGCTGGCGGGCGCGACTTCCTCGTCGCCAGTGTTGGGGGCTGCCTCCGGTCTCCGGGGCAGCCCTCTGATGCCGTCGGGATCACCCGACGGCGGTGTGCACATCGGCGGACAGCCGGCGTGCCTTGGGCAGGGAGGCACCCTGCGGCGCCCGGTATCACCGGGCGCAGGATCCGACGTGAGGGGGTGGCACCCCCTGGTTCCCAGCGGTCGCGGCTCCGATGGCACTCGGGCCGCGCCGCACACACAAGACCACGACCACGTGGCAGGCCCACACATACAATAATCACAGACACGAGTTGCCACTTCCTGGGGCTCTGCTGCTCTGCCCTCGCAGCGCCAGCAGAGCCCCTTTTATTAACTGGGCATGTGAGCGTCATGACACAGTCACGGCGCTCACGTTGCCCACAACAACTAGACCCCCACACAACAGTCTTTTATAGAACCTGTCTGTCACTATTGGTGGCTCTGCTGGGCTTCACAATTAGGGAGGGCAGAGGAGTGGGCGTGAAGGGAAACCTATCCTTCAGAGTTAGATGGAAAAAGGAGACTGGTAAAAAAGGATCCCTGTGGAAAAGAGTAAATGGAGGAGCAGAAAGAGGGGCTTACGACAGCAGAAGTGGGCCAGTGAGTAACCATAAGTAGGGAGAGGATCGATTATATTTCGCTGCAATCAGTAATGATACAGGTAAAGTGGTCAAATAAGAAGGAGAGATAGTAGGGAAATTAGTGAACTAATGTGGCAATGATAAACAGGAAGTAGCTGAAATGATAAGGATGTTATGGTAATTAATGGAGAATGAAACTGCGAGGCAAGTCACTATTTGAAACTGAGGCATGGGGCAGAAGGAACATGCCCAACAGGGTTGGCAAAGCCGGTGGTAAGTGTCAGTTCTGTGTGCGGCTAAGCACTGGAAAAGTGATAAATGATATAACAAGGGCAATGGAGAAGCAACCTCCAATTTTAACCATGCTGTTATAACTTAACTTTAGTAACCTTGTAAATGGGTTCTTTTAAAATACCCCACTTCCTCCTCCAAAGATGATCTTTCCTTCTACATTGAGCGTTGTTCCATTGGATAACTGAAACACGTGTGCTATATTCTACCAAGAAGCTATGTTTCCACAGCCACAAAAGCAAGAATGATGACAATGCCCCCCAGCCCCACAAAACATTGGGTGCCATCACACTTCTTAGCACTTCATGCCAAGGTACGTACCTCAATTTATAGAACCCACCTCACAGGACATTAATATCATGAGTCACGTCCCGAGAGAACTAAGTGACATACATTTATTGAAATATGTTTGCATTGCTCTCAGTAGCAGAGGAGGAGGGGACACATAATGAGATAAGTATACTCTGATCAAAGACTGAATCATCAAAAGCATTGTGTAGCTAATGGCTAATGGTGGGCCTCGTGGGAGGGGTAATGCTCCAGGGCCTTCGTTAAGGCCTGCGCTTCGCACGGGCCTGTAACTATGGACCACGGGGCATTAACTCAAGTGGTAATGCCCCTCTGCTCTGGGCTTATTTCTTATATATGAAATCTTTGGGATATGCAAATTGGAGTCCTCCTGTTCTCCAGCATCATTTGCCTTTCCGGGCCAGTGTTTTTATTAGTCTCTTTGTTGTTTGAGGTGTAGAGTACAGATCATAAATGGGGGATGCATTTGCTCCACAGAGATCCCCCTCTGCAGACCTCTGGCATCCTGTCTTTTGATCTGAAGGATACCACGCATCCCAGAACAGCTGATGCATTCCTGTAAGCGCTGCCTTCACCGCGCTATTTTCTGTAATTTGCCTCCAGGCCCACGCAGAATTGCATTCGTGTGATGCTAGATGCCACAAAGAAATCAGGGCGATCCGCAGCCCTGCACTCGAAATAGCACGCTCTGTGCTCCTTATCTCCATTGAGGTACACAAGGTACCGACCCCCCCCCCCAAGATGGCCGACGCATTCATGCCTGCACCTCTTGTTGTTCTACCAGGCTCCCATCAGTAGCCTCTGCCCCTGCTGATTGGTTGCTGAGCCCACTACCTCTCCCATTGGGCGCCGGCAGGCGAAGCCGGCCCTCTCCCACTAAGGTCCTTGGGAATAAGGCTGTCGCCTGTTAGCAGCCTGTTTGCTGCCGACTGTGCCGTCTGCAAGACCCCCTGGTCTTCCAACATACGTCCACCAAGGTAACTTACTGCGCCCGCAGCTCTACTGAACCTTTGCTGCAACTGACTTCTGCCTCAGCACACGATCTTCCTGCTTTACCTGGTCTGCCTAGTGCATTCCCACACTCCTAAATAATACTATCTACACCCTGAACTCTGCCACCCCACGCCCCCCCCGAGCATTGATATTACGTCTGCACGCACTTGGACCCTATGCTTATTGTGCCATCCCATTTTCGCTGGTGCAACACCATTTTGCCTCATTGTGATGTCTCAAACCCAGGTGCTTCCCTGAGTACCTCAGCCCAACTGCAATGCCATACCCTAATTAATGGTCAAACTTGTGGTCGACGCCCAAAGTATCTTTCATTTGGCTTGACTGCTCTTACTACTGCATTTAGAGTGCCACACTAGTAACTGCATTTAGACTGCTACCTCCTGTTAAACTTTTGCGCATACTACTTCTATAACAGCAATTCAGCCTGCCGTTGATAACTATACTTAGCCTGCCCTTGAAAGATGTACCGGGAAAGATGATTCTAGCCTACCTACGATAACTGCAGTCAGCATGCCTATGCTAGGTGCATTTAGCCTATCTATGTTAGCTGCATCCTGCCTGCTTTGAAAGCTGTATTTCGAAAGTTGAATTTTACCTACCTATGATAACTGTAGCCAGCCTGCCCATGCTAGGTGCATTTAGCCTGTCTATGATAGCTGCATCTTGCCTGCCTTGAAAGCTGTATTTTGAAAGTTGAATTTAGCCTACCTATGAAAACTACATTTAGCCTGCCTATGCTAGGTGCATTTAGCCGGTCTATGATAGCTGCATCTTGCCTGCCTTGAAAGCTGTATTTTGAAAGTTGAATTTAGCCTACCTATGATAACTACATTTAGCCTGCCTATGTTAGGTGCATTTAGCCTGTCTATGATAGCTGCATCCTGCCCGCCTTGAAACCTGTATTTTGAAAGTTGAATTTAGCCTACATATGATAATTGCACTCAGCTTGCCTATGTCAACTGCACTCAACCTACCTACGATAGCTACAGTCACTTCTAGACAATTGCTAGGTGCAACACCTAACACAAGTTAGGTGTTCCATATAAGTCAAATGCCCCATTGCTTGGAGCCACCTTGCGCATATGCGCTGCCTACTGCTTTTGAGTCAATTGTACTGCCCATCGTTTTTTAGTCAATGACCACCTTCCCTAACCTAGATGTCGCCTATCATACTTGAGTTATCTGTTTTAGCTGCACATACCCAAACCTTGACTAGGCTGGATTACACAGCTCTATTTTAGATCAAACTGCCACCCCCCCACTGTGACGCCACAAGATGCAAACCTTACAAGTCACGTTCGCCCTTCTCACTCCAACCACATTCCTAGTCCACATACCTAGACTTACTCCTACTACTGAACACATTACCCCCCAACGCTCAACCCACTCCCTTGCCATGACACAGACTCAACCCCAATCATTAATGATTCATAATGACCAAACTGAAGAACCTCAACAACATAGAACCCTCGAATCTAAACCATGCAATGCCATATCTAGAAATGCCAGACTCCGAGCCAGACTTGCAAAACTACATGAACCACGTGCCAGAACATTGACCACATCTAACCGTAGCAACCCACACCCATTAGGGGTTCAGAAAGACCACACAGCCTAAACCTTAAGACTCAGAATGCACGTATGCACACTTCTGCCACGACCCATGAAAAGATAGGCACACCCCCATCCACTAGCCCACACCTAAAAGGTGCACTAATTAATGCTAGGTCCCTGATTGCTCATGCCACCGAGATTGCTGATCTTATCCAGACCGAAAACCTTGACTTCCTGGCCATCACAGAATCCTGGCTACATGCCGCCGCAGGACCAGCCATCATGTTAGCAATCCCCAACGGCTACACTATCCTAAGAGCAGACAGAGGCGAAGCCCGCGGAGGGGGCATAGCCCTTATCATTAAATCCAACCTATCCATCAGGCTAGCTCCCTCGAATGACACCAAATCATGTGAAAGCCTTACAGCTAAACTAGCTATTAACAACTCCCAAACCCTCACCATTCACCTTATCTATAGACCTCCAGGGCCTATTGGTACCTTCGAGGAGGACATCTCTACCATTCTATCGCACAACCTAAAACAATCATCACAAGTTATCCTGCTAGGGGATCTCAACTTAGGCTTCAATGACCAAAACGACCCACAGGCAAGCAGAGTGGCTAACCTACTCTCTGAACTAGGCTTTTCACAAAAAGTACTTCACCCGACCCATAACAAGGGTAGAATACTTGATTGGGTGGCATACCATAACTGTAACGCCTCCATCCTATCGATCTCCCCACGAATTTGGACAGACCACCACCTTATAACATTTGCTCTAGAAACGGTCAAACCCACTTCCACCTCAGTCCAGTCAGCACCTTCCATCCCGACCAGGAATAAGAAAAACATCACTCCAGATAACCTACTCCCCCTCATCCTCCACACACTTAACTTGCTACCAGATACCCTAGACCCTGAAACCCTAGTGAACGAGTACAACAAAATGATGTCCTCTGCCTTGGACATAATTGCCCAACTCAAAGTGAGACGCAGCAAACCCAAAGCCCACCACAACTCTTGGTACACCCCCTATCTAAAAACTCTGCGTAACAAAAAAAGACAATGCAAGTTCGCATGGAAACTACAACCATCGGAAGAAAACAAAAACACTCAGAGAGATATCTACCCTATATAAAAAAGGAAATACTGTCGGCCAAACGGGAAACCTACAACACTAGAATAGCCCAAGCCAATTCCAGCATGAAGGAACTCTTCATCATCCTAAAGGAAATAGAATCCCCATCCCAGTGCCCGACAACTGTGTCAAAGATAAAACATGGTGCACCAACATTCAGCAAGCCCTAGCTAACAAAATAACAACTCTCCAATCTAAAATTGCCACGAAAAAATCCACGCTCAGTCTCGACTCTAAGCCCAAAACAGTTACCACCCCTCCTATAAATAACAACAACAACCCTTGCTTCAGGTTCTCCAATGTATCTATTACTGAGACAGAAAAAAATCATATTGTCACTCAAACCATCTAACTGTCAGGGGATCAATGTCCAGCCCAACTGATAAAGGACGCTGCTAGAGACCTTGCCCCCTTCATCTCAAAACTCATTAACACCTCATTCGCTACAGGGTCCATACCGAGTAACCTAAAAGAATCCTGGGTACTCCCTTTGCTCAAAAAACAGATGCTAGACCCTGCCATACCCACGAACTACCGCCCAATCACTACAGTGCCATTCCTTCTAAAAATCATAGGTAAAGTGGCATACTCACAAATACAGAAACACCTTGAAACCAACAATTTACTAGGAGCACAGCAGTCTGGCTTCCGTCCCCAGCATGGGACCGAAACTGCCCTCTTAGATCTAAAGGCGCAAATTGATGAGCTAAGGGATCAAGGCAAACCAGCCCTACTCCTCCTCCTGGACTTATCAGCTGCATTTGACCTTCATGAACACCCTGAGATCTTTACTGGTACAATCCGACTGGGTTAGAAGAACGCTCACAGAGTCGTCAATGTGTGAATAACATGATCAGGTCTTCTTTCTGTGCAGTGATCAAATCTGCATCTGGGGTATGTTTACACCACTGCATTGTTGAGAGTTCACTATACGCACTGTGAACTGGTGACAGCAGCAATTTGGATTTCCCCCAGCAGGCATTTGGTTTCTATGAAATCCCCCTGCAGGGCTCTGGTTTTAGCCAGCTGGTCTGCCAGGTAATTCCCAGTCTTATCAGGCCCCTCTATCTTGGCTTGGAATTACCTCTTATCTTCTTCCAATAGATGGACATCTCATTGAAGGTCATCAGATCGTCAATTGACTGGATCAATTTGGCATGCTTTAGGTGATTATTGTTGGCGCAAAGCATGCCTCGATTCTTCCAGTTAATCAGGTGCTCCCCAAAATCATTCCTGACACAATCAGTCAGAGTCAGTGATTATGACAAGATCATTGAGTTGGTGGTGCACTGCAGTGAGGATGGCTAGATGAACGGCCGTCACATCTGCAACCCAAATACTTGGTGGTCCTATTTTATAACCAGCGGAGGGTTCCGGGGTATCATTCACTGAGGCATTCCCAACGTCAGCCACCAGTTCTTTTTCCTCGTTGTTATCAACATGGTAGGAGCACCCATCCACATAAACTGTGGGTATCCCATGACACGTGTCTTATTAGTAGACATTTTGTGGGGAAGTTAAGTATGCCTCCATGTTGTTATTGGTCATTAAACTTTCATCCTCGAGACAGTTTTCTTCAACACAATAACGCTAGCCCGCCAACCATTGCTCTAGGGGACTCTTCTTGTTTTGGCCATATCTGACCTCCACAGGAAACTCATGCATGAACAGAATCCGGGAAGTATATCTGGAATTACTAACCTTCCCCGCCCAGATTCTGTCACTTTGGAGATATTGCAAAGATTGGTGAGGAGTCTCGACAATGATGTTCTTCCCTGGATGAATGGGCTGTCATTTCTTAACACACACAACGTTGTAGTCATGTAATGTTTCCTCCACAGAGGAAAAAGTCTTGCTCGTGTACGACATGACTTTGTTGACCTTTTGGCCTTTTGATACAACAACGCTGTGGGGCAAGTATCTGAGAACCCTGTCTCCAAGAAGAACTCTTTGTTGTTTATAGGGTAAGCCAAACAAGGAGCCTGGGAAAGGCTTATTTTCAGTTCTTTAACTGCCTCAGCGTGTTTGGGACCCCGCTCCCACTTGACTCCAGCCTTCAATAAATTGACCAAGTGTCGATGGACCTCTGCGTAGACTTCAATGAACTTCCAACTATAATTAGTGAGTACAAGAAGGCTTCTTAATTCTCACAGAGTAGTAGGGTAATTTAATTTCAATAAGGTTTTCACCTTCTTCACCTTGGGATTAAGACCCTCAGGGGTGATCTTGTGCCCTAAGAAGTTCACTCGTGTCTTACACCACTGTGCCTTCTGAACGGACAGGTTTGCTCCGGCTTTCTGCAACTGGGTTAGAACATAGCAGAATTCTGCTATATGTTCCTCCACAGTTGCGCTCTTGATCAGAACATCATCTACATAGGCCAGGTTTCCCCTTTTGCCCAAGTCAGGAATGGCCTTATGCAGAAAGATGTTGAATTCATTGCAGGAGTTTATGTAACCAAAGAGGGTTCGGGTCCATGTGTACTGATGCCACCCGAAGGTAAAAGCAAGCTTGTACAGGTCTTCCCTACTCACGGGTATTGTCCAGTATCCGTTGATCAGGTCAATGGCGGTGTACAGCTTCGACCCCTGGGGCAGTTCTTGAGCGATGTAGGGAAGGGGCACTCTTGATATGTGGCCCCTTTTGTTCCCTCAGGTCTGCATATATTCTTCATTGGCAGTTTGGTTTCAGTAACCCCAGTACTGGGTTGTTGTAGGTACTGTGGATCAGATAAATTATCCCACAGGATTATAAATTCCTAATAATCTCTGTGAGTGATTCCATGGTTGCGAGAGATCCCCAGTATTGTTTCACAAATATTGGAGCCATCTCGGGGTCCATCGGAATAGTGGTTGAATTAATGGATGTGCGCCCACAGTCATATGAGTCCACTGAATAGATATTTTGGAATTCCAGGAATATTTGTTTTAGCTTTTGTCTTTGCTCCTCGGTCTCCCAGGCATCAGCAAGATTGATACTTTCCTCAACCATCTGCTTGAAAGCTGGAAAGAACCCACGCTTGGCAATTTCAGCAGAATCGTCCAGTATAGTGGAGAGATCTCTTTTGATAATGTTGATCTGGACAGGTGATTTGAGGTAGTGGTCCTGACTACCTCCTGCCTCCTAATGTCACAGGTCACCACGTTCACCTCATAGGGCAGGAAGAGTACACTATCAAATTTCCCCCATGCCTAGTAAACATATTTTCTGGAGGAATACTGTTGCTGATGTCGAAACAGTATTTTGGGATTGGTCCCATTACTTCATTACCTAAATCAATAGAATAATGTTGGGCATCAACCGCCATCCCAAAAAAGGTGTCTGCGCCCAAAGTGATATTTCAAGGGTTGCTGTTGTCCACCAAAATTCGAAGGGTGTTATATTCTAGGCCTACTAGAGGTGTCGGATTTAAATACAAAACCTTGTTGTTGGAGATGGGAATTAAAATTTTTATAGGTGTCCTGGTGTTGAGGTTCTGTCCTCCCTTTATTTTGAGGAGAATGGTGAATTGCTGCACCTGTCATTGGATGGTAACATTGTCTCACACTTAAAATTCAGCGGCATAAGGCAGCAATTGAGCTGACTTAAATGCGTTTTCAGTGTTTGCTTAACCCCCAGTCATGACCAGGCTATGTTATTAATTATGTTGAAATTGATTGTGAATCAGTTAAGAATGTCACTGCCCAAATAAAAGGTGGAAGGCACATCTCTCGCTACCCAACCATTATGCTCTATGCTTTTGTTGCCAATGGAAATTTTTAGCATACACATGCTAGGCAGGATATGTTTGGAATTTGGGGTTTCCAGACCTTTTTCCCATTTCTCAATCAATTAAATGACAGGTACCATTCTTGCTTACATAATTGGTACTCATTCGTAATTTTATAGGGTGGTTAGTCTGGGTCCAGAGGACCTTGTTTACACAGTCAATCATAGGTGATAGCCTCCCTATAGGACCGTTCCCCAGTAAACAAGCTTTGCACTATGGAGTCACGACAATATCACTGGATCTTTTTCTCAATGCCCTTCAATTTTTATTTCCAGATCTGCAGTACCTTCAACGAAATAGCATTCCCATTGAAATTTTAGAGTTGTCTGGGAAGTGGTGCAATGTGTATCTGGTTGCCCTACCCGCGCCCTGAGTTTAGTTAGTCAAAGACCTTTTAGACAGGAGGGTGGCTTGAGATCCAGTATCAACCAGAGCTGAAAATTCATACTGACCCGGCACCTTGACAGGTGCATAAAATCGTCCTTCTTTCTCCTCCAAGGTGCAAAGAAAGTGTGAGTTATTTGACAGCCCAGTGGTCATTTTCTTAATATTTAACTCTAAAACCATGTGATCTTGGGCAATTTTCTGTGTCGGAGCTCTGGAATCTGCAGAAAAAACTGACTATTTTCCTTCTCTAATTGCCCGATTTGCTGTTTTGGGCTATAATGTAATCTAACAGCCCTCTATAATAAATAGTCTGATCATTTACCTTATGTTGATGTGTGCTTACATTTTCCACACACTCTTTATGTTTATGTTCATCTTGCAGTGCAGGAAAATGCATTTCATGTTCTGCGGATTCTTATTGTTGCGTTTTGAGCTCATTTTTGAGTTGCTCAAGTAGACTTTCTCGTTTTAATTCTAGGATGTGGCACTGCTGTGCTTTATCATCTATATGTTTAAGTTCTTACTGGGTCTCTTCCAAAAACCCAGTCTGATTCTGCACATGGGACTCACTCTTTTGGAATTGTCCTTCCGCCAACTGTAAATGAAAGTATAAACACACTGTGAAATGAGCCATTTTAATATGTTCATCACAAGCCACTTGTGTCATGTAAAAGTCTATTAGAAATTGATGTAACAGACCATTATCCTGCCAAATATCAGCACTTACAGAAGTAACCTCCTGCATCAATCTTGTTTGCCAAATTTCATGTTCTTCCTCCTCCTATTCCCCTCTAATGTATAATTTGGGTAGCAGGTGCTTCCTGGCATCTCTAACTTCAATGGTGCTCATTTTTAAAAATTGACTTTTTGCATTTTTGTAGTATTTGCTTTGCGCCGGGGAAAGATCACCCTGTTTCCCGCTTAAATTCCACTTACAGTGCCAAATTAAAAATCAATTCCTACTCAACCTTAATTGATCATCTATACACCTCTCTGGAAGGAACTCAGGGAGTGACGTCCTCACTGCACTTTAACAAGGCAAAGAGGAATTTCCCTCCACCTCCACCTTAATGCAAATGCAATTACATCAAAATAAATAGTCTGTCACAATGCACTTGTCATGATTCAAAAATAGCCAGCCAAATCCCGGTCCTGAGCCCCCAATTTGTAACAGTTTATTGAGAGGCCACCCTCAACACAGAGAGTTCCTTCCTTCCCCAATCTAGGTGTGTCACAATCAACAGTTTAATGTTAGTTATTTTTTTAGCCCTATCTTCAAATCATCTAATACCCCTTGGGTCCCTCCCTCAGAGCTACCAATGAGCCAAGACCCAGGCCAGTGTACAGAAAATATATTTATATTTTTTTTAATTAGATGTTAAGAAAATCTCACAAAAATGTCAAACACCACTTTATCCGTGGCACAACACAATTAACTTCTCTCAACATAAATAAATCACACAAGTGGGATGAAAAGAACACAAATCACAATTCTTTACTTTCTGCAAATTTCCCTTCAAGAAATAATTAAACTGATCTCAGAACAAAACAATTACGTATGAAATGTTGTGGTTTTTCTATTTTCATGCGTGCTTGAAAGGCTAGCAGTTTAGTTTTACAAATGTGTGCAAATGCTTATGGCAATTATTATTTCACCCACACTTTTACTTTAAAATAAACACAGGGTGATTTAGCAGTTTGGTTTTCAGACCCCCACCCTACTTTTGGTCTTTGTTGGGGAAGGCAGCCAGAAAAATATGGATGAGTTAAGGATTTTGGATTTCAGACCCCCCTCCACTTAAATGCATGTGTTAGGGAAGCTGTACAGAAAGATTGCCTAATTAAATTACAAGCTATAGTTTTCAGCGGCGCACATTGCGAATGAGCTTTGTTAATTTCAAATTTTAACACAAATCATCCTGTAGTTTTCTGCCAAATGGGTATTTAATTAAATTAATTGTTATAGTTATATAGGTTAAGGGTCTACACAGTTTTCCCCCCTTCCCGCTATAAAGGAAAAGGATTTAAGACCAGCATATCCTCCACCCTTTGGTTGCATAGAGTTCCATTCTACTTCCAGAGAAAACCTTGGTTTAAAATTCAGGAAAACCAGCTGCATGTCAGGACCCTATGAAAGGACAGGGGTCTGGTCACTCCTCTCTCAACGGTGGCCCCAGCTCTTCACCATAGAGTCTAGGTCAGCGTTTTTAGACTTCCCTTGCAATAGGCAGCTGCACCGAGATGCAATCACCTTTGGCGATTCCTTGCGGATGTCAGATGTTAAGTTTCATCAGCTCTGTCCCTACCTCATAGTGCATCCACTTTACATAGCAGGGATGACACTATCAAGTTTACAATCTTGGGGAGGTCTCACAAATAGGATTGGACAGTTACCCTTCTCTCTCCTCCCAAATCTATCCCCTCTCTAAGGATTGGCTTCGGAGCCTGGAGCAGACATATGGCAGTTTCCATTTGCAATCCCCATGTTTTCTTATGTCAAACACTAGTTACATGTCAAAAACTTTGTGTTTTACTAGTAACTGCCATAATACATATATTTTCTGATTCAGCGAATCAGGGGGAATTTAAAAAACATCAGCCGGGTCTGCACCACGTGCACGGCCATTTGGACATTTTCTGCCTTTTTTACAAGCATAATTGTTCGGAACATGCAATTTATTCCCCACATACCTAATTTTATGCTCCACCAGTTCGCCAACTTTCAAATTCAGGGCATTCTCAGAACAGCCAGAAACACATTTTAGATGGCCATTCGAGTTCCCTGAGTTGCAGGTGGATGCCTTTTATATCACCAACATCGCGTAGACATTATCTAAAAATAAATGCAGCATACATGCAATAAGTGCGACCTGTGATTGCTGACGAAAAAAGGCCTAAGGTATAATAGTCCTTTTAAATGAATAGCAAATCTTTGAGATATGCAAACTGGTGGCCTCCTGTTCTCCAGTGCCATTTCCCTCTCTGTGACAGTGTTTTTAATAATCCCTATATCCCAGACATGCACCAGACAGTGCATTTGGCCTGCTCAGAACTGCCCTTAGAGACAGCAGGTCTAGGGAAACTTTGTTTTTGGCACCCTTAGCAGGACACACTTTATAGCAGTTGTCAATAACTGGAGGGATGAAAAAGACAGGCTTGCAGTGGGGGAAGTTCCCTGTGAAGTTTGCCCACCAAAAAGCCAAAAGGGTCTGCCTTGGGCCTAAATTAAATCTTCATGTGACCCATAGAACAAAGATTTTCTTTTCCTTGTTGCCTGTATTTTGCATGTGAAGCATAATATACATTACATCTTGTTTACACGCATCATGTCCTTTCCCTGACATCTTTATGTTGGCAGGGGAACATTTTTCTCATGTTTTGCTTTAACTTGCAACCATGCATGCAAATCCATGTTGGTGTCAGTGTTTAAAAATCCTGTTTTTCATGTGAAATGGACCTTTGAATTTCTTCTGCCTTTGTGAATTAAAACTCTGCTTTTCCTTTTGTAATGACAGGTAGGCCTTTTTCACATGTCCCTTCAGTTCTGTTGGTTTGGGTGCCTTTCATTACACCCCATAGTGTTGATAGTGTACAGTTAAGCTGTTCATGGCCACAGTAGGAGGTTTTTGCTTGAATATTGCTTGAATATGTGTTATGTTATGTCATGTTATAAGGTTTCTTATAGATGAGACACTTGCTAACCTACACAATTCTATCTAGATGTGACACATACTAATCTCCACAATTCTAACTAGATGTGACACATGACAATCTCCACAATTCTAACTAGATGAGATGCATGATAATCTTCACAATTCTATCTTGGTGTATGCTAATCTCCATAATTTTGTGACACGTGTAAATCTCCACAATTCTATCTAGATGTGACACATGCAAATCTCCACAATTCTATATAGATGTGACGCATGCTAATCTCCATAGTTTTTTCTAGATGAGATGCATGATAATCGCCACAATTCTATCTGGGTGTGACACATGCAAATCTCCACAAATCTATCTGGGTGTGACTGTTGGCTAATCTCCACAATTCTATCTGGTTGTGACACACGCAAATCTCCACAATTATATCTAGATGTGACGCATGCTAATCACCACAATTATATCTGGTTGTGACACATGCAAATCTCCACAATTCTATCTAGACGTGACGAATGCTAATCTCCACAATTCGATTTAGATGAGATGCATGATAATCTCCACAATTCTGACTGGGTGTGACGCATGCTCATCTCCATAAGTCTATCTGGGTATGACACATGCTAATCTCCACAATTCTATCTAGATATGGTGCATGCTAATCTCTACAATTATATTTAGATGTGGCAACTGCTAATCTCCACAATTCTACCTAGATGTGATGCATGCTAATCTCTACACTTCTATCTGGGTGTGACGCATGCAAATCTCCACAATTCTATCTGGGTGTGACACATGGTAATCTCCACAATTCTATCTGCATGTGACGCATGCAAATATTCACAATTCTCTCTGGGTGTGACACTTGCTAATCTCCACAATTCCATCTGGGTGTGATGCATACTAACATCCACAATTCTATTTGGGTGTGATGCATGCTGATCTCCACAATTCTATCTGGGTGTCATGCATGCTAATCTACACAATTCTACCCAGATGTGACACATGCTATCTCCACAATTCTATCTAGATGTGATGCTTGCCAATCGCCACAATTCTATCTGGTTGTGAGGCATGGTAATCTCCACACTTCGATCTAGATGTGACATAAGCTAATCTATACAATTCTATCCCCTTTAAACTGCCCGAAATGCAAATTCTATCCGGGTGTGACGCATACAAATCTCCGGAATAAACAACAGGGCAAATTGTGGCCTCTTTAGGCCAAAGGAAAAATTATTGTCATCCCTAACCGTTAATCTCCACAATTCTCTCTAGGTGTGATGCATGCAAAACTATACAATTCTACCTAGATGTGACACATACAAATCTCCACAATTTTATCTGGGTGTGGCGCATGCTAATCTCCACAATTCTATCTAGATATGATGCATGCTAATCTCCACAAATCTATCTGGTGTGACTGTTGCTAATCTCCACAGTTCTATCTCGATGTGGTGCATGCTAATCTCCACAATTCCACCTAGATTTGCTGCATACTAATCTCCACACTTCTATCCAATTTAAACTGCCCGAAATGCAAACTGTGGGCCACTAAAACAATTGGCTTCTTGGCAAGTATGGTCTCCCTACAGATTGAGGTTAGATTCAAGGGCTGCCTTGTACAAGTAGGTTAAATGCTGACTATGGCAGATAAGCATACATAGGCTGAATACTGGGGGAATAGGATACTAGGTAATGCGGTAATGAGAAAGGTGGGGTACTTAATGGAATACAGTAATGGCTGCACCCCCTACTTACACCCCACTTACCTTATCAGTAACTGCTGGATGATGGCTGCAGGCTTCTCAGGCAAACATGGGCAAACACGGACTGAAGCTGCTTCTATAGCCCTGGTTCTTTTGGTTGAAGCCCTGGATAAAAGCTCAGGGGCTACAACCAAAAGGATAGCTAGTCCAGAGTCCTTCCGACATTATCGTAGCCCCAGATCTTTTCCAGACCTAGCATCACCCCTGGTGTGCAATTAATTTAATTTCAGCTCTACTGTATGTGCTCATTGCATATGGTTTCATATAGGATGCGAGAAAGGGAAACCCAGGGAAGAGAAAGAAAGCAGGTGTCCCGCCTTCCTCAAAAACTCTTTGTAAGAAAACGCTTAGAGATTAAACAGCATCATCGGTGAGGTAATACTGCAACAATCGTGCTGTTTGCTGGTTATTGCATTTCTTGTTCTGCCATTAGCAACAGTGGCATAACTCGTCATGCTCGAACAAGAAGAGTGACAAGGAGAGGGAGAGAAGCAGAAAAAGGGAGAGAAGAACAACCAGGGAGTCTAGCATGAACAACAAGATTGAAAGACAATTCAAGAGTGAGAACAGAGGACGAGAGGACCAAGTGTAATGTTACCTCTTCTTGATGCTACCATTATAGTGGTCGAAGCTCGTTCAAACATAGTTGGTGTATGGTTCTTATTCACTTACCTAACCCACCCTGCGATAAATACACCAACTTCTTGTCATGTGAATTGTGCCTCCTTCAACCCCTCATTAAATCGCAGCCGTCAGTAGATGTAAACCCCACCTTTTTTTAACCGACATAGTGAGTCTCCAGCAGAAGGAGACAAACTACAGCACTCGCTCCTGCCTAAAATAATTAAAACCCCAGTGCAATTCTATGGGTAAATTCCTTTCTCCCGCTTTTTGGAGCAAAATCACCCTCCCACCTGGTTGAGAAAATTGGCATGTCTGTGATATGGGGGAATTGTATTAGCATTATCCCATATACAAAATAACTTCTGGCTTTAACTATATAAAGAGTTCCTACTTGACATATAAATGCACTGTGTAAGGTGGACGAGAAATCGGAAATAACATACGAATTGCTAAAAGCACCACAACAACCTAACCTTCAAGGCTGTCAGAGAGTAACAGGATTGATTCGAGCTCCTGGGCATGGATCCGCACACATTCCAAGACTGGGCAATTAGATGTTTCCAAAGTATCATTTGGTTTGTGCATTTTGGTAAACTCACTTTAAAAACAGGCATTGGCAATGCCAACAGTTTGGGCTTTTCTGTAGGCACAATAAAGGCACTTGCCAAGCACTGCCATAGTGATATTAACTAACCATTGATGGTAGCAGGTGCAAAATGGTGCGAGTGCCTCCGCATCTAATAGCAGTGCCTGGCAAATGTCCAATATACACAAGTGAAAACTGTTGGCTTTGCCAATGTTTGTTTTTAACAGTAGTTTAGTAAAGGACAAGCATAGTGCTTATACATCGAGTGGCTGATGGAAGACCTGGTTAAGGTATTTGGAGGTGTTTTGGGTGGGGAGGGGCAGGAACTGGGTGGGAATGGCCATAGGGATTAGCAAGGCCATGGGAAGGGAATGGGTGGGTAAATAACCAAACAACACCTACTACTGTGTCTCTCCTCACATGCTATTTCTCTCCAACTGTACCCCAATGCAATAGTTTAGGCTTACAGGTGGCGCAAGCACCACCTAATAGCCAAAACTAAGACCGCCTGCCTTAAAGCATTCACACAGATTCACCACATTGCAAGAATACTTCAGAGCTTTGGATTCAAGTATCACATTTCTTTCAAGATGTATAGCGCACCAAATTTCAGTAAAACTGCTTTGAAGTGAGAGGGATGGGAGATATAGAAAGGGAGGAGAACGGGGGTTCATTACTGATCACAATGCTGGGAGGCAAATTCCTAATAATTAATAAATAAGCAAATACAGAGTATACTGCATGTAAGAAGAGAAAAACATAAAATAGAATCTGGCCACTGGCTGGGTCAACACCCGTTACAATGAACAAGGAGGCCTAGTCCCATAATGACAGGTAGTAGAGTTATTAACAGTGTCATAGTGCCTTGGAGGCCAAGGAGCAGCAAGCGCAAATGAGGTCCATCAACAAGAGAGCAGTGGCACAAGGATGAGGCGGCGTGCCTGAAATCTACATAATGTCCACTCCGACAGTCTTCGAACGTTAAATTCCTGTAAGTCATCTGTACATTTCTGACTGCCAGTTCCATACTGCTTTCTCTTGCCTCTTTGCGGTCACCACACTTAGGGTATCATTGCAACTTGGGTGGTAAAGGAAAACATGGTGGGAACATGTCAGTAAATGATTTACCACCACTTGACTGGCAGTTTTCTGCACCGCCGAATTCCGACTTTGGAGGTAGATTGTAGAATTAATCTCCAGCATATCAATCGAGGTAATTCCTCCATATTACCTTGAAAAACAGGTGGATTTCACAGGCGTGGAATTACCACACACGGTAAATCTGAAAAATACCAGAAGCAGCCCAATGGACAACAAAAAAGTGATTAACACCACCATGCCACCACTGGTAATGCGGCACTAAATCCCGCAGAATGGGTAGCATGAAGTTTGGCGTTATTTCCACCTAAATACTGCGGAAATACATACAAACTTATATTGAGGTCTTAAGTCCTCTCCCTCATGAACCTGGACTACAAAGTACACACTCTCTTTGTGCAACCGATCGCCTATTACCTTTAGAGCAACCGAGGGCTTCAAGCACACAAGCCACAAGGAGCCAAATATGTATTCATTATTTAGCTTGCATGCCATGCAGTTATACAATACCACAGGAAAATTTCGGGTGCAACAAAAAGACATGTAAAACAAAAGGGCAAGCAGAGGAAAAGAAAACCTAAAAAGAGGAATAGATCGAGAAAGGGAAAAGCTCTGTCATATTCTGAAAGATGAAGGTTTGGAAGCGCTACCTTCGCAGCAGCAGAGTATCCCGAAATATCCGCAAATTACCATCATCGGAGCCCTTTCTAGTAACGGCAAACACGGTGAGAGGACATGGAATCTCCCGCCCCGACCTACTCCTCAGCACTGGGGCTGGCATTATTAATCTAGTCACCAATAGCAGCGCCCCAGAGGCCCCTCTCTGACAGGAATGCTCATCCGTCCCAGAAGAACTCTTTGACAGAGCAGGCTGCGTCAGTTTGTCCACATACAGTACCTCCAGGTGACCGACATGCACACTGACTGTCCGACGCAAGTACCCCTTTCTCCCCAGGGTGAACGTCTGCAGCTAATGCAGCTCCATAAATCTTCCACCCTCTCTGATTTTTATAGCGAGGCTGCCTGCCTCCTGACCTTGCGTGCATCACCAAAAGGTGGCTGGCGAATGCTTGTCAAGGGGTATGGTGAAGTGCCAGTCGCAGAACGGGAGGATAAGGAGGGGGAGATGGGCTCTTCAGTGGCTGTTTCTGACACCTCGTCTAGGTGTTGAGCGGCATTCCAAATCCAGTCCTCTCTCTTCTCCCCCTACATTGAAGGCATACTTTTCTAAAGGATATATAGTTGTACCTTTACCCTGTGGAAAGACAGAAATATTGCTGTGTCACCTGTGAGCAGTGCTGGACAGGCCTGAGCGGAGGTGGGCCGCGCGGTCTGGTACTCCGGGGCCCAGGTTCCATAAAAGGAATAAACATTGCCTTATTTATTTTCAGAGTGGAGAGGGTGGGGGGGGGTGCTCACACAGTGGAAGCTGGTAAATGTTGCCAAGTAGATGCCGGAGCAACCGTGAATAGTGAGGTGGCTGTAACCAAAACCAAGCAGATGGTGTGGGGGAGAGGGTTCTGTCCCCCTCCTTAAAGATTGTTCTTGTAAATAATGGGTGAATATTTTGCATTTTACAGCACACTTTCTGTACAAAAATTGAGTAAAAAGCCACACAGTTTCCACTCAGTTTTGTATGGTACAAATGAAAAAATCAATACATCCCATAAAAAAAACAATAGATGCCAATTCACAAAGAGTGCACAGGAGCATTTTCCAAAGCATTTTCATAATGCCATTGACCACAGTATATGCCAGTATTGTGCCAGTGTAAGAAAACTAATTTTCCTGCTGGCTGTGCCCATATGTGTACGTGCTGGCTCCACCATTATGTGCCAGTAGTCCCACATAAAAGCAAGTTCAAGTATCGCTGACCTCTGCCTTAATGCCATTAAGACTGAGATTCTCCTCATTCGCACACCCGCTCCCTCCTTTCATGTAGCTCTCTGGTTCTCTGGCTGGCCTCTCTTCGTCCTCTTCCTGCTCCCACCTGCAAGGCTAAAAACCTCATGGTCATCTTCGATTCCACACTCTCCTTCTCTCCTCACATCTCTGACATCTTTAAGAATTCACACTACCAGCTGCACTTCCTCCGAGGTATTCTCCCCTTCCTCTCCTTCCCCCAGACACTCACTGTCGCCAGAGCCCTGGTTCTCTCTAGGCTGGAGTATTGCAACAGCCTCCTTCTAAATCTGCTTCTACCCTCCGCCCTCTGCAACTGATCCAAAACAGGACTGCAAGACTTGTCCTTGGCCTCAAGCCCAGGGATCATATCTCTTCAGGACTGAAATCTCTCCATTGGCTCCCAGTGGCTGTGAGGATTAAGTTCAAAACCCTCTGCATCGTCCACAAAGACCTCTGGGGACTGGAGCCTCAATACCTTCATCTCTCTCTTCCTAAATATCTTCCTTCACAAGCTCTTCGCTCATCCGCCTCCAACTCCCTCAGGGTTAGTCGCTTCTCCAAGTAACGAGTTGGTGGTAGATCTCTTTCTTCAGCTGGTGCCTCCCTCTGGAACAGCCTCCCTGCCTCCCTTAAACTTGACGAGAACCATCTCCAGTTCCGGAAGCACCTCAAAACCTTTCTCTTTTCTTCTGTTTGTTCTCCTCCGCTCCTCTGCTGACCTCCTAGCTGTATCCGGAACTGCACTGGTTACCTGGACATCCTCTGATCTCGGGCCAGGTCCCTCCCCAGCCAGCGTCTCACACCTGCACTGCCCACCTGGCAACCCCCGCACTTGGGGACTGTTTTCCGTATCCCTACAGTCCCCGACCGTGACACCTGATGTCTGCACTTACCCATGCACTTGCCACTTGCTGGCCGTTACTAACTATTGTTATTATCTATTCACATGTACTGCACTGTCCCTGCCCCCTTCCCACGCACCTGCGTGATCTGAATGACACCTGGCCTAGTAGGATCATTGTCCATCTTCCACTTGTTCCCCTCACTTGCCTCGTCGCGCCTTGAAACACTTGTGTATAGGCACGTTATAAATGTAACATCATATCATATCATATTCTTTGCCCGTAATGCAGTAAAAACATATTCTGCCAGTGTAAGAAAATGTGCATACTGGCTGCACGACTGTAGGCCAGTATCACCATGCAAGGACACTCATGTACGCTTTGCCCACAATGCCAGTAAAAATGCCAGGCCATTGAAAAAAAACAAGTCCATACTGGGCACACCAATGTAGGCCAGTACTGGCACGTATGAGCACTCATGTTTGCTTTGCCTATAATGTCAGTAAAAATGTCATTCCACTGTCAGAAAACATATCCATACTATGTACCCAGGCTATGCCTACATTAGTACACAAATAATGTCAGCATTCCCCATAATACAGAACACATTATATGCCCACTGTAAAAAAAACACACATGGCCATGCTTCCTCCACGTAAGTAGTACCCGCCCCCTCCCTCAGCACTGCCATATAAGAACACTCCTCATGTTGGCTACACCTTCAATGCCAGCTAAAAGGTCTGTCACCGTAAGCAAACAAGGCCAGGCCATGCTTACTGCCACAAAATAAGCTACCAATCAGAGGTTCACTCACCAGCCACCCACACATGCATGTACACAAATTAATGCATACACCCATTCAAAATACACACTGGGCCTCATTACGAGTCCGGCGGTAACCCTGCCGGAGCTACCGGTGGGTTGCCACCAGTCTTGCAAGATTTACTGGCGCCTGGCTTCCCAGTAACACTGGGGTATTACAACCCCGGCATTCCGGGAAGTCAGCCGCTGGTAAATTTTAAGGACTCAATGGGAATGGAGACAACAGAAGCACCGACACCATTAATAACGGTTCCGCTGCTTCCGTGTAACTCTGCAGGCGGGTTCAGTTCCGCCTGCCAGGTCTGACCCTGGCGCACGGGACGGCACCCACCCGCAGAGTTATACTGTGCCAGTCCGGTATCAACAGTGCCGGGAGGCTTACCGGCACCATTGTTACCGGACCGGCACCGTCGTAATGAGTCCCACTGTCTCAAACATGCACATCCATACACTGCAACACACTAACAACCCTCTCATTCATTTACGCAGACAAACCCTCACATGCCCACATACGTCTACACATACAGAAAGTTGTTATGTTTATTTACCTGCAACATGTTTGTCCTGTCGCTCCACCAGAACAGCTTGTTGAACACAGACCTCCATACTTGAAGGACATCGGACATCTTGCTGAAATACTATGACCACTAGCTCCTGAGAAGTCACTGCAGGTATCTCATCCAGAGTCTCACCTGTGACAACAGAAAAATACAGGATGCCATAAGGCCGAGAAGGCATAGGAAAGCAAATGCTGGTAGACTGCTGGAATTCTGGAAGAGACTGACCATTCTCGCCACGTTGGTGACTTTCTCCTCGGAAGGAAAAGCCTTCCCTTCCTGTGTGTCCAACACTGCTTAGATGAACTGGAGCCTCTGCGGTGGTGAGATCTGTGATTTTGGTACATTTATGGAGAACTCCAAGTCGTGCAGCAGCAAACAAGTGCCCTTGAGGTGCCTTGAAACTTGTCCTGGTGACTGAGCCTGGATCAGCCAATTGCCCAAGTATGGGAACACAAAGACGCCGGCTCTCCTGAAATTGGCCACTACTGCTGCCATCAGCTTGGTAAAGGCCCTGGGTGTGGAGGTCAAGCCAAAAGGGAGCACCTTGAAAAGATATTGTGTGTCCCCGATGATAAACCTCAGGAACCGCATGTGCTTCTGTGGATAGACATGTGAAAATAGGCATCCAGAAGGTCTAACAACTTCAGCCAGTCCTGGAACTGCAGAGCCTTGAAAATTTCCCTCAATGCCACCCTCCAGAATTCCTCTTTCCTCAGGAACTTGTCCAAGTCCCTGAGTCCAGAGAGGGACAGAGTCCTCCCCCTTCTTGGAGACAGGCAAGTATCTGGAATACCAGCCCCAGCCTTTTTCTTCAGCTGGCATCTCCTCTACCACTCCTTTCAAAATAAGGGCTTGCAGCTCTTCCTTGAGCTCCCCTTCTGGTTTTTGATGGTGAAGGTCTGCCCGCAGGTTTCTTCACAAATGGTAGGCAGTAGACCCACTCGATCAACTGAAGGACCCAGGTGTTGAAAGTGATCACCTTCTATTTTCCCAAGAACCCGGAGACTCTCCCTTTAAGCAGAGAAGCATGGGGGAGACCTTCAGGGGTTTTTTGAGGCACTGTCGACACTGGCACGGCTGCAGGAGTAGCCTGTCTCGACTCTCCATTGCCTCACCCTCCTGGCCATGGGAATCTACGTTGTCCCTGTTTGGCCTGAGGGAGTTGCGCCCTTCTTTGAAAGGTGGAGTACCGCCTGTAGCCTCGCCTTCTCGATCCAAAGGCAAAATGATGTCGTGGAGGCTGCTGCTGCACAGCCAACCTCAGTGATTTAGATGTATGCTTACAGTCCTTACTTTTCTCAAGTGACTCACTGGCTCTGCATCAAAGATCAAATCTAGCAGTTTTGACTGAATGTTCAGGGAATCCTGAGCCCCTCACGTAGGCTGAACTGAGCAGGACCATTGACGTGCCAATGGTACGGTCGATACAGTCCTCGATTTCGAATCACGCTTGCAGCACCTGACAGGTCATCTCCTTACCATCAGTTATGATCCCCAGGAAACCATTCCTGCCCTCACACTCAGGGAGATGGCCAGACACCTCCGAAATACTGAAATAGTGCTCCATAAGACATGCAGGAATTTCTCAAAGGCAGAAGAGGCATTAATAGTTTTAAGCGCCATGCTCCCTGAGGCTAACACCTCTGCCAAAGCATCAACTTTTGTTGACTCTCTGTCAGTGGGAGGTATGACATCGACTTTGAGGTCCTAGATGTAACCATAGTGGCATTCTCAAGCACTCTTTCAGTGTTTGGATGGGTCGTCAAGAAGGAAGATCGCCTCTTGCCAGCTTATATTTCTTTGCCAGCTCCGCATCGACTGCCAGTGTCGAACACAGGCCTTGCCACAAAGTCATGACAGTGTCCCCTATGGCAGCATTGAATGGTTAAGTATGTTTAGTCCGCAGCCCCCTGTCAGGGATGTCAGTAAGATCTTCTTGAGATACCGGCTTCGACAGAGCGCTGGGGCCTAGAGCTACGATGACTTGTGATATTGATTGTTGGGGTGTTCATACGGGTTTGATTGCTGGTACTAGACGTCCTGGGACATGCCCAGTCTGCTTGCATCATGGGAGCCCTCTGCTAGTTCCACTAACCCTGCCTGGTCCGCCACAAAATCGGGCAATGGCTCCAAGTCTTCACCCCCCATCAGTTCAAACCTGAAAAGGTATGGGAAGAACCTCCTCATCAAAAATTTGGTATGAAGGTTCAATCTTGCAGGGTGTCCACCCATCGAGGGGCTTCTTGGTCCAAAGGGGGATTTTAATGGTATCACAGAGTAGGATTCTAATTTGGAGTCTCGCTCGAGGGCGTTCAAACTCTGTTGGTTGCCTTTGTGCCGGATGGACTGGGCGCAGTAGGATCCGAATCCTCCTGTGGCGTCAAGGCCAAAGTACCAGCCGAGGCCTTCTCAAAGACCTACATCATCTGCCTTTTGAAGCCTTCCACTCCTCCCTAAATGCACCCTTTGCAGGGTACGACTTACCCTTGCCGTCCGATGAACCTGAATCGCATCAGTGCTTCTTTTTGTGCAACCGTGACAGGAAGGGTGGTGGGACTCGCTATACAAGTGCGTGTGCTTGTTAGACTTTTGCCTTCTTATAAATGTCCTTGCCTTCCCTCTAGACGTTTCTCAGGAGTAGGCCCTTCGTTATCATGCTCTGAGGACTTTGAGATCAACTTTGCCACGGATTTTGACCACGGTCTACTGAGTGCCAGTTTTGCTGAGCGTTACTTCACCAGTTTTGGGTTCATAGCTAGACAAGATCCACATTGCTCTGTATCATGTCCAACAGATAGTGTGTAGATCCGTGACCAACAATCTGGAGTTGCAGTCCTTGCAGCATTTTATGCAATATAGGCCACAACATACTGGCGTAGTAAGAAATTCAATTTGATTCAAAATAACGAGTGTGTTCCAAGTAGCGTGCTGAGACTGAGGAAAATAGGAACCGAGGTAAGGGTGTGTAAGTGTATCCCTTTAGCACAGCGATTAACATCACGTCTGGTATCGAGGAGTGGTGGGCCGAATATGAGGGAGCTGAGCAAAGATGTTGAGCGGCACTACGCCCCCTGTCGAAAACATTTCTGCCACTGGATGAATAGCTATCAAGATGAGGAATCTGTGGGAAAATACAATCCATTGAATCTGAACTATATGTTGGGCACACTGCCCCTAGAACAGGAAAAGGGAGAAACAACTTTACTATCAGTGTAATTGTATGAGCAGTAGTGGCTGACATCCTTTTAAATTGTATTGATTAATTGTAAAGTGCTGCACTACAAACAACTTTGGTCAGCTAGCATGAGATAACGTACTCCTAGTCCATAGTCCCCTTACCTTCATACTGTATGGTGTCCCTCGCGAGGGAGGGGAACAGAACCTTTTTCATGAGAAAAACCACTTTCCCTTTAAATTTACAGTCATGCAGGGGTGCCCACCACAGGTGCACGGGCTCCCTTAAACCCGCCCACTGGCACCACACCTCAGTCCCCTTTGACGCGTCGGCTGCATTATGCTGAACAACCTCACTGCTGTTTTTAGGGGGACGCATGGTGGGATGTATGGAGGAAAGGGGACTATGGACTAGGAGTAAGTTAGTCACTCCGGTGAGTAACACTTAATTACTTCTATGTCCCATCCCTTTCCTCCATCCTGTATGGGTGATTACCAATGATACAACTGCCCATGGGAGGAGAGCTTGTCATTCTGGGTGAAAAGATTATGGAGGACTGCTTGGCCAAATGCTGCGTCAGCCCTGGCACTGGTATCCAGGCAGTAATGTTTGCAAAAGGCCTATGCGGAGAACCATGTCACCTCCATGTTGCAGCCCTGCTAATGGCACATGGCACTGATGGCATGAGAATGCATGCCCCTTGGTGGATCCTTCTGCTGCACCTTGTATGCCTACTGGGTCGCTGCGGTCATCCATCTAGCTATGGAAGCTTTGGATGCTTGCGGACCCAGCTTAGAGCCACCGAACTGGGCAAACAAGGAATCCGTCTTGTGGAAGCCCTTCGTTATGTCCAGATAGAATTTTAGCACTCTTCTGATGTCTAAGCAGTGAACAGCCCTTTCTGCCTCTTCCTTGGGGTCTGGAAAGAAAGTGGGGAGCTCAATCTCCTCGTTAATGTGGAAAGATGAAACCACCTTCGAGTGGAACTTGGGGTGCGTGCAGAGCACAACTTTGTCGCAAAGAAAACTAGTATAGGGCTCTGTTGCAACTAAGGCCTGGATCTTGCTGACTATGCGAGCTGAAGTAAGCCCCGCTAGGAGTGCTGTCTTTAGCGTGACCAGTTTGATATCTACTGTGGCCATGGGCTCGAAAGGTTTGTGCGCCAGGGCACAGAGCACCACATTAAGATCCCAGAGTGGGTGCAGGTGTTTGACCAGTGGGTACAGCCTGGTCAAAACTGTCAGATGCTTCTTTAAGACAGGAATGGCAGAAGAGAAAGTAAACAGGTCGGAGTTCCTGTATGCGCCAATAGCCACTAGGTAAGTCTGGCAGGTATCAACCTGGACCCCTGATCTAGCCAAGTGGGCCGGGAAAGATAACACCTAGTCCAGCGTGCAGGCCAGTGGATCCACACCATTTTCCTTGGACGATGGCCAAAACCTGGTCCAATTGCTTTTGTACTGCTTTCGTGTGTATAGAATCCTGGCTCCCTGTAAGATTTCCAGGTTGTTGCAAGACATCTGGAGATGTTGAAGAGTTACATGCTCAGGTATCAGGCTGCTAGGGCTAGCCTCTCCGAACAGAGGGGTACAACACTGTGCCTCCTTGCTGCGCCAGAAGAGGGCCCTCACAAGTGGGGGGTGCATTTCTGGCTGGGCTGACATCTGACAAAGGTCAGACAACCACGTCCTTGCAGGCCTCCAAGCAGGTCTGAGGATGAGATGCAACCGCTGGGATTGCCTGATCTTCTCACTACCTTGTGAATGAGCGGTGTGGGGGAATGCATACAACCACAATCCTGTCCCAGGGTATCTGAAGTGCATCCCCGTGCCCATTCCAGCCCACGGATGCGAACTGCTGACATGTCTGGTTGCTCTCTGACTGAGCCTGTCCGCCTCCAGGTTGGATACTCCCGACAGATGGACTGCTGAGATCCATACATCTTGTTCAATTGCACACTTCCAGATGTCTAGGGTCAACCGGCATAGAGGAAGGGATATGGTGCCCCCTGCTTGCTTAGGTAGTCATGCAGGTAGAGATGTCTAATTGAATACACACTGCCCCTGATTACTGGAAAGAAGGACTTGAGTGCCAGCCAAACGACCATCAATTCTAGCCAGTTGATGTGATTCTGCTGTTCAGTCTGAGACTGCAGCCCATGCACGGCATTTCCCCTCACTCCTGTAGAGAAGAGTCTGTGGTCAGAGTATGCTGTATTGGAGGCGATCAAAAAGGCCTGGCCACCATGAGATTCACATCCCGGGCCCACCATCTGAGATCCCACCGTATGTGAAGGGGTATGGTGATTGGCGCCCACTGATGACCTGATTCCTGGGACCAGGAAGCCGCAAAATGCAGCTGCAGCCTCCTCATCTGCAGCCTGGTGTACAGAATAGCTAGGAGACATGCCCTTAGCACTCCCAGGAGGTGCTGGAACCACCACGCCATTGTTACTGTTCTGCTGAGGAAGTGAGCGACAGAGGTTTTGATCGCCGCCACCTTCTCCCCCGTAGGGAATATCCTCTGCTTCTGCGTATCCCACAGCAGCTGAGATTTCTGGTAGTTGATTGAAAAACCCAGCTTGTAGAGTGTAGCCATCAGTCTGTCTGCTGAGGACCTGACCTGCTCCGGCTAACCAGTCGTCGAGGTATTGATATACATGCAGGCTCCCGCTCGGAGCAGGGCCACCACAGTGTGCATGAGTCTTGTGAACACCCTCAGAGCTGGATTAAGACCAAAAGGTAGCGCCTTGTATTGAAAATGCAAGCCCATGACCGGGAACCTGATGAAGACCCTGTGAGGTTGCACTATGGGGACATGAAGATATGCGTCTTTCAAATCCAGGGAGCACGTCCAGCCCCGCCCCACATAGCGTCTCAGCTATGATAGCTGGCATCACCATTTTGAACTTCTGCAAAGGTAGGTACAGATTGAGGGAGGAAAGATTTAGAACCACTCGCAGGGCCGCCAAGTTCTTCTTTTAAATGGCGAAGATGCAGGAGTAAAAGCCCTGACCCTGTTGAGGGAGAGGGACCTCCTCCACCGCCTCGCTCTCCAGGAGAGAACAAATCTCTGCTAGGAGTGAGGGTATTCCGATCTGTGGGAGGGGGATTAAGAGGGAGGAAATGGAAGGGGAAGCCGTAAGCCTGTGGAGACTACCGAGATCATCAATGAGTCTGAGAAGCGTATGCGCCAAGCTTGACTGTGCAGGGGCAGCCTGCCCCCGACTGGGGTGCTGTGGACCTAAAAAGAGCCATCATTGCTTCTTTGGATCAGAGGCAGATGACTGGGAGGGGGACTGGAAGAACCCCTTGTGCGCAGACTTGTGATGTTTTTACCTATGCTGGCTTGGGGACCTGTCCAGTTTTCTGGTTCAGTGGTCCTGAAAGCCCTGGAATACACAAAGGATCGCCCCCAGTCTGAGTGGAATTGGCCCAGAGGGAAGGCTTTTGCTGCCGGCTTTGTCAGAATGTCCAGGGATTAGGCCGCCTGCGAACTGCTTTTCTTTTTGTCTAGCTCTTCGTCTGTAGTGGAGTGGAAGAGATCGCCACCCTCGAAGGGCAAGTCTAGTATTCTATCCTGGACATCTGGGTTGAACCTGGTGCCCTTAAGCCAGGCCGTCCTCCCCATGTCTGTCTCCACACAGATTGCCCTACTACCGGTATGTATGTGGGCCACTGTGGCCTCCATGATATCTTGTGCCACTAGTTTTGCCTCAGCAACGCAGCCTTGAATAAAGGCTTGCTTGTGGGCTGGAATGTCCAGAATAAAGCCTGCAATTTCTCTCCACAGTTGTTGATTGGCCACCGCCAGGATGGCACTAGCTTTGCCCTGTCAGAGATGCAGGCCCTTGCATTGGAATAGACCTTTCTACCATAGGCCTTTAGCATTTTCTCCTCATTGCCTAGTTATGCTGATGAGGAAGTCCTCGAGGAGGAAGCCTGAGGCTTGGCATTTACAGATACTGCTTCTATGACTGATGATATAGGCTGCGGGGTATACCGACATTAGTATAGCGTTGCCCTCCCCCTGCCTGAATTTTGCATCCTTGTTCACTGGCTGAGTGGAGTGTGACTTGAGCCAACCCTTTTTAGCCAGTGCCTCGAAATCTTTCTGCAGCAGGATACTAGACCTGGCCTCTGCTTTAATGTTGAGCACTTCTGCCAACAACCCTGATTCCGGCTGCTCCTTCTGGACCTGAGGGATGTCCAGGTATTCAGGGAGGCCTGCTATCCTGTTATGGAAAGCCCTCACAAAGGAAGGCGTGACTTGATCCTCTTCATCGGTGTCCTGCTGATTCCCCACATTACCAGAGGCCCAGGCATGGGTAGCAGTGGCAGAGGTGGTGGTAGTGGCGGTGTAGGCTGAGTGGGCACCGGCTATGGCAGCGGTGTGGGAGGCAGCATGTTATGTACTATGCGCTTGAGGATGTTTCCTCATGAGGGACAAAAACCTGTCAAAGAAGCGGTCCTCGCAGGCACGCAGGTCGTGTTTTTGCGCCAGAGGCGAATATGCCTTTTGCCTGCCCCCCTCCGGAGAGTACATGCCCTCATTAGTGAAGCTCCAGTGAAGGTCGGGTACAACGTGGTCCAGGTGATCGTAGAACCCAGTCTGCCCTGACCGTGGGTGCGCCTCTGCTGTTCACTCAGTTGGTGGGCTTCTGTCCTGGAAGGAAATATTTCCCACCTTTGGGAGTCTGGCCTGGCCGCAATCTTGTCTGCACGCACCACCATTTTGTCTGTGCCTTCAGTACGTGGGACCATGGTCGACGCAGGCTTGAGCATCGGCTCTGTCCCGCCTTGCACCTCAGGCGTGCGCGTCTGGTAGGCTGTTGGCCCTTAGCCATATGGCCTTTAGTGATGTTTGCGCTGCGGGGTGTGTCCCGGTACTATAGAGCCTGTGGGCTCCTCAGAGGTGGAACGGGTAGGGCCCTTAGACCCCTCGGCCATTAAGCTGGTAGCTGCAAGAATCTCAGTGTCCCTTCTGCTGGTGCAGGCCTGACTGACCCCTTCCAACAGCAGGCTGCCCCAGGAAGAAGTCACCTCTGAGGGGTGCTTTAAAGAAGAGTACGCGTATCTTCTTGTTCTTCCTCCTTACATATTCTTTAATGCTCTCTGGCGGAGTCCTGGAGAACAACTCTCTCCACCGCGCAAGCCGGTTTTTGGGGGACCGGACCATGAGAGCATCACCTGCTGAGCAGCCTTTCCATCCGTGGTCTTCGCCAGGGCACCGGAGGCAGAGCGCATGCAGATCCCATGTGGGGAAGGGACCGTCGCACAACAGGCACCTACTAAAGCCGGTCGTGGATGACATGTGCCAGGAATAGACTAGGGCACCAGTGAACAGTGTTTCCAAACTATGAAAAATAGATAATGCAAGATTAGGGACAGCATATGGAATGTCACCCAGGAGCGCTGATGAAATCAGTCCGCTCCCTTTGACGAGGAAAAAGAGGACTGAGGTGTGGCACCGGTGCGCATGGTTACGGGAGCCTGTGCTCCTGGGGAAGCGCCCCCGCGCACCTGTAAGTTTAAAGGGAAAGTGTTTTTTCTGTTGAAAAAGGGTTCTGTTCCGGTCCCTCGGGAGGGACGCCCACACAAGATGGAAGAAAGGGGACAGGACTTAGGAGTATGGTGGCTTCAGCGCTTGTCATGTATCTAGCTAAACCATGTGCTGGACCACCATACTGCAATGGACTGTGCATGACCTACAGACATGAATGAATACCTTTTCATCAGAATTATAAACTTGTACTTCACTTCTCAATTTTGGAGGCGTCTATTTTATCTACAAGACCTCATATTGCTATGAAGAAAAGGTTTCATCTTTCCAGAATTTCAAGACAGAGAGTACTCCTGAATAATCCACCATCCTGGTTATACCATTCTGCTGGGACAATTCAGAACACAGGGCACCTAAAGGTACAAATGGTAGTCTCACTTGTATTTCTTGGGCTACTACAGAGTACCTAACATTACTTCGAGAATTGAGCCTCAAGTGGAACAACATGTTCTTTATAGACCCTTCACCACAGACCTATTCTCCCTACACTGATTTCCCCATGAATACATTGGGTCTTCAAGGCTGACTGCCCAACCTACCCAGATATACACTTAACTCTCCCCAATAAAAAGCATAATTATTGTGAGGCTTGTGTGCTCTGCATAGCAAAAATGATTTACATGTGAAATCAAAAGTTTCAATAAGCAACAAATGTCAAACGCAAACTTTTTGGCTCTGCCAACAAAATCAAGAACGAGCTGACAAAACGTTCTGCCCAGCCCTGCCCATTGCCCTTTCCTTCCCCCTCTCCTAAAAAATAAATGAAATCATTCTTAATTTAGAAATTCCTAGTGACTAATATAAGAGGTGTTTAGACACAATCACTCTTCTTTCCGAATGCCAACATGCCAGGATCCAATTCCTTCTTAACATTTTCAGTAGCAGGTTAATTTTGACATGCATGTATACTGAGGATATTTCCATACTGTAGTCACTGGCTGAACCCACTACAAAAGCTCTGTGATGTCACAATTTATTGGGCGGTCACTCTCACGTCAGGGCAGTCCCCCCCCCCCACCTCCAAGCCAGGTGGCGCACAACAAAGAGCTTTGCAGATTCAACTTTGGACAGGCTTCCAACCTACATCATACCATTCAGTAAATAACCGCTTTACCACTAATGAGCTAGGAACCAGGCTGGTGTATAGTAGGAAAATATATATATTTAACCTTTTTACAAAGAATAATAGAACAGTCATATGCCATGGCCCAACACAATAGCACAATTTCAAATTTCTTGCACCAATTGACTGACCTATCATTCAGTTACTACAACAAACACAGGTTGAATTTGAAGACTTTAAATCAAAACACACATAGGATTTCTTTGCACATTAACAAGTAGGACATTTGAAACAACCCTCAGTGATTTCTTGGGCTATCACAATGCTTTACTCTCCCAGCAACCCTCACCACCAGGCATCAGTTATATATGACCCCTTAATTTGAAGTCAAGGTACAGGAAGTGGGAATACAAAAGGAACATTGTTTTGGATTTTTGTTAGAAAGGCAGGGTTTGGGAAAGGAACTCAATGGGAAAATCGTTTTGGGCATTTTATTTGAAAGGCAAGCTTTGGGAATGGGAACATCGTTTTGGGCTTTTTATTTGAAAGGCAAGGTTTGGGAAAGGTAATAATAATAATAATAATTTTGCATTTATATATCACTAGGAACCCTCAGGTATCTCAGCGCTGCTTATTATTACCCACGGTGTGTGGTGCTCATTTATCGACCTCGGATGGATGAAAGGCTGAGTTTGGCCCTGCCGCGATTCGAACCTGCGTTAGCAAGCTCTGAACAGATGTCAAAGCAAGTGCTCTACTCGCTGTGCCACTTGACTGGCTATAGGTATTCAAGCTGCCGCTGAACTTGCAAATTTTACCAGCACCAGGGCATTGGCAATTACCAGGGCATTCCGGCCCTTCTGGACCCGGTATTTGCCCATTCCCGGGCGCCAGAAAAAAATGCTCCCCATTCCCATTTGAGCCATATAGGGCTCAAATGGGAATGGGGCGGCCGGATGCACCGGCACCATTCGTGAATGGGGCCGGTGCATCTGACATGGTCTGGTCGCAGGTGCCGTTCCGCCCGCCAGGTCAGACCTGGCGGGAGAAAAGGCACCTGCGAGCAGAACTCGTAGCTGGCTGGTCGGGTAACAACGGTACCGGGAAGCTTACTGGTACCGTTGTTACTGAATTGGCAAACTTGGAATGAGGCCCATTGTCTATACCGGCTCTAACACACAGGGCATGAACTTTGTTAGTTTCAAACTCTAACACACTCATCCCATGATTTTCTATACGGAAATGAATTGATTTAATTTTAATTCAATGCACTAAGGGTCTACCCAGTTTCACCCCCTCTACACAATTTAATGGAAAGGATTAAAGCAGGCAGTTCCCAACACAATTCAATTTAAATGGATAATTAGAGTTATATTTAATGAAATGTGCCAACGATCTACCCAGTTCCACCCCCTACCTGCTCTGTGAGATGGAGATTAAGGCTGGCAGATCCCCCCCCCACAGTTTTGTTGCCATTTGGATTAATCTACTTACATGGGGGGCCTTGGTTATGGGGAATCCAACGAAACAGGAGGGATCCTCTGAGAACAGCGCTGATATAGTCAAAGGCTTTGGTCAAGGCTAGCCCCCAGCACCCAATCCTCCTCTGGCTCCTCAAATGCCAGGCCCAACTAGCTTCTAGATTTCCCAGCCTCGGCCTCCCATGCAAATTTTAAAGCCTTGGTAGCTCTCCTTCTCTCTCTGCTATTTGTTCCAAGAGTTCAGAAGTAGATTACCTCCAGGAATAGAGTGGAAAAGTCAGTCCCCTTCTCAGATTAAAAAACAATCTCTTATAGGGCTGGTGACACTCCATTATTATCATAATTCCCATTATACGGTTTGGCTAGCTCTCTCCCTCCAATACGCCCCTGCCTGCTGATAGGACAAGGAGTTGGGAGCTTTGGATGATGGAGGCTGAGGGAGGAGAAAGATTCATCATCCCAAAATGACAGGTGGGTTTACCTTTCCAGTGTTCCTAAAAATCTCATAACATGGCACCTACCTTAATTGTTCAGATAAATGCAGGCATATATATATATTCGAGTTCTATATTTTATGGTCAGTCAGAAAATAATAACCTTGTTTTGGCATGCCCTTCCTGGTAGGAGCTACCATTTTTTCATTTGCTCCAGAGCCAAAATAGTTAGAAATCTGACACTTCTAGACTCAAACATTAATTTCCCACTCTATCACCACACCAACTTTCCATTTCCTTAGAATTATGAGAAAGCTGGAATCATAATTTTCTTCATAACTCAAAGTGTATACATCACACAGAATACATATTTACCTGGTACCGATGGGCTTCTTATACCCTTTAATATGAATCTGGGATGAGCTCACTGGGGCACACAATGCTCTTTTTATTAAGGAAAATGTAGTCCTATGGTAATCAGCCAATGCTTCTCATGTGAGTTCATAGTTTCATATGTAGCCCCCACCTTTTCTTTTTTGAAGTTTAATTTCTCTTTTGTGACCAGACACAAAAATCTGTTTATCAGCAAGGCCTGTCCCTCCACAGTGTTTGAAGATCCATTAGTGGCTCTGAAGGCCATTACTTGAGGTTCAGTCAGCCCTAAAAAGGTAATTTCTGTTGGCCATTAATGCACAGTACATGGGGTTACCTGACCGTAAAGGTCTTTTATGCTGGCTGGCTTATCTATCACTCCACAAATCAATCTAATTCTTTATTTTTTGTGTGCATTTAACTGAAACCCAGGCCTGATTTCTCCTAGAGGGCCCCAGCCAAGGGCCTTAAGTTTGCAGTTTCATTTCAATAGAAAGACACAAGCTGCATTATTACTTCTGAAAGTAAAGCTTTTAAATTGACAAGATGTGTACATGTAACATTTAGCATTATATCTAGGCATGTTGTTTATGATACAATCTTTCTTTACATACAGTTTGGACAGATATAAGTTAAAGGAATAGTGCCATCAAACATTTTATTGGCTCAAAAGATGGGCCATCAACAAAAATATACAAAAATATACATAAAAAACATTTGTTAAGAAAGATTCTAATTAAACTTTTGAGCTAATGAGGCTCAATGTCACAGATTTAAAGCACTAGGAGGCATCCATTTTGAGAAATGGATGAGCATCCTGTGCGTGTGTTAATTTCTGCCCTTGCTGCACTAATGAAGCAAAAGCCAGCCAGCTGTAATAAACAAAAGCTAAAGCAGGTAGCAGAGATTGACACAAGCTGAGGCCGGTAAGTGCTTTAAATGTTGTTCTTTTTTAAAAGCACTGGAAAATAAATGCTGCGGTTTTCTTTCTACCGTAGAAAGAAAACCGCAGCATTTATAACATTGTATTTATGTTTGCTGTGGCTTCAGCTTTGAGTCTCCTGTGCTCCCCGGGTTGGGGGAGTCCAGGAGACGCAAAGCTGAAGCAACAGCAAACATGAATACAACTTTGTTGTATTTAAATATGGTGCGGTTTTCTTTCCACATTTCCCAGAGCCCGGGAAATGTAGAAAGAAAACCGCAGCATTTAGAAATACAACAAAGTTGTATTTCTGACTGTGGCGGCTTCAGCTTTGAGTCTCCTGGACTCCCCAACCCGGGGAGCCCAGGAGACTCAAAGGGAAAGCTGCCGCAGTCAGAAATACAACATTGTGGCATTTGTGATTGCAGTGGTTTTCCAACCATGGCAATCACAAATACAACAAAGTTGTATTTGTAATTGCTGTGCCTTTGCTTTTTGCCTTTCATTTTATGTTTTCTGTGCTTACCTAGGCTTGGGGAACACCGAAAACATAAAATGAAAGTGAAGGCAGCCTCCCAAGCTCAGGCACAGCTCTGCTCTGGCTGCAGTAAGCAAAAGCTCCCAGTAGGGGGATGTTGCTGCTTGTTTAGTGCCACCAGGGCAGAGCTTAACATGAGCTGAGGAGGCTGCCTGAAATGGCAAAATGGATGCTCCCAGGTAAACGCTTTGAGCCTCGTTTGCTCAAAGGTTTACATAGCAACTTTCATAAAAATTATGTTTAATGCATGTTTTTCATTATTGCCTATCTGTTGGGACACTATTATTTTTGAGTGCACTATTCCTTTAACTTTGGTATTATTCACACATTGGCCACAGTTGCATAGTAAATTCTTGTTCACTTCTCCAACAAGTAGGCCTTGCCATTTGAATGTCTGTTTATTTTTGGAAAGTGTCTTCTCCGAAATATGTCACTTGGCTTCACTTTTTAAATGTAAGGCACAAATGTATCTTTTCCCATGTTAACTGCTGCAGTTTTGAATCTATCAAAATGTGCCTTTTACCAGTTTAAACAAAGTCAGCATCTGCAGCACCACATGTCTTTTCCCATTCCTTGGGCATACCCAGAAGCTTTAAGCTATCAGGTAGATTCACTTTCACTTGAGAGCCTGTCCATTTTAACACAGTGGAAGGAGACACATTTCTTTCATTTTACTAGGCCTTATATCGGAAATCACTATTTTGTACTGGCTTTTATTTTTCAGTGGGACTCTACATCAGCCAGCTTCACTCTCACAATATATGGGCCTAGCATGGCCTCTCAATCTCTGTCACTCTGTGGCTCTATTTACCCCCACAGTGGTAATTCAGTCCACTGTTTTTAAAACTACAAACCCTCCATAGCAAGTGTGTGAAAAATGTAATGGTAGGGCAGTTGCAGAGAGAAAGAGACCAGCAGTTAATACAATTCTTAATATTAAAGTTACCTCTTCCTCTTTTAACATATCCACCCATCATGTCTAGGTTTTTTAAATGATTTTAGCAAAGCATATTTTTGGTCCTCTAGCACAAAAGGAACCTTTCGTTCTTCTTAAGAAATGTGTGCTTGGTCGGATGCACTATGAATTTTCAAACATTCCAGTTATTTTTAAATGACTATGAGGGCCTACAACGGCCTACTGTTTTCTGCAGCATTTAGTAGCAAAGTTACATGAAGAGTATAAATTATCTCAGTCTTATTTCCTTCTTCTTTCTTGATTTTGCGTTTTAATCTTCTAGGATTCGCAATTTTCTGATGTGCAGTAATCGCGTAGAGCCCTGAATTGTAGGTTATGGCCAGCTCAAAGAAGAAACATACTACTGTGAATTTCTTTTGTAAACTTTGTGTTCCCTCTTCGACCTGCTGACCCCTCACCCTCCTCATTTCCCCCTGGTCAGTACCTGGAATGTGGCCTCTGGGTGAGGTAGCTTTCAATTATCATGATGCCTCTCATTTTGTCCCTCCAGTCCTTTCTACTCCACCTCTCCTCACAAACGTACCTCTCCACCCCCCACTTCCCTTCACTTCAAGACTTAGAACATGGCTGTGCAATCTCGATTTGAATTTACCCATTTCTCCCCTCCTTTCTGCCTCCTCTTTTCTCCACCCTCATCATTCCCCAGTTAGGATCTGAAAAGTTCCCTCAAGGTCTAACCCCTATTACGCCACTTTTTCATCATTCACCTGCATGTGCTTTGAAGGATATTCCTCATTACAATGTAGCACAATAGAGAAAACCAAATAAATATAAACGGCCAGATCCTTTGTAACTTTTTTGGCACAATTGATGAAATTCACTAGCAGAGATGAGAGATGCACCAGGATCAGAGGTATATTGTGTACGATCACTTCTGTCAGCATCTGTGAGAAGTTAGGCCATCCGCGCGGTTAGTATGTGCTTGCCTGGGCTTTTTTGAAATTTTAAATGAAATTGAATCATGGTAGATCAACCTCCAGGAAATTGTCTGGTCCTGCCGACTTGTCAAGCTTCAGGCAAGTCAGGTGCTGCCACAAAGGCCCCCTTAATTCCACTACCCGTCGTTGTGTGGCCTTCCGAGAGAATAGGCATGGACATTGTGGGTCCTTTAGATCCTCAAACCAGCTCAGGGAACAGATACATCTTGGTGGTGGTAGACAATGCCACAAGGCACCCTGAGGCTGCCCCTCTAGGAAGCATCAAAGCCCCTGTGGTTGCGAACGCTCTGATTGGGATAGTCTCCCGTGTTAGATTCCCCAAGGAAGTCGTTTCGGACAGCGGGGTCAAACTTCATATCAGAGTACATGAAGGCTAAGTGGGAATAGTGTGGAGTCACCTATTGGTTCTCTACATCCTTCAATCCACAAACAAATGGGCTTGTTGAGCGGTTCAACAAGACTCTGAAAGGCATGATAGGTGGCCTGGAAGAGCACCCGAGGAGAAAATGGGACATTCTCCTGCCATGCCTACTGTTTGCCTACAGGGAGGTGCCACAGAACGGAGTAGGGTTTAGCCCCTTTGAGCTTCTGTTTGGAAACCCTGCATGAGGTCCCCTAAGTCATGTGATAGAAGGATGGGAGCGCAACACCTCATACCCAACATGAGATGTGGTGCACTATGTACTTGGCCTTCGGTCTACAATGGAGAAGTACATGGAACAGTCGTCAAAAAGAAATTAAAGGCCAGTCAGTAGCGGATGAAGCACTTGCATAACCAGAAGGCCACAGTGACAGTCTATTCTCCAGGCCAGTGGACTGGGCCTTTCTGTGTACTGGAAAAAGTCAGGGAGGTGAATTATCTCATTGACGTGAAAGGACCTAAACTGACGTGCAGGGTCTTTCATGTCAACTGGCTAAAACCTCATGATAGCCAGGATGACTTGGTCATAGTGTTAGTGACGGACAGAGAGACTGAGGAGGGGACCGATCCCCTCCGAGACATTAAACCCACAGATGGGTCAGTTAGTGTGTCAACTTTGCAACAGACTGTCAGAACAGCAACTGACAGACTGTCGCCGTTTACTGGGACAGTTTGCTGGTCTGTTTTATTTGACTCCAGGTCACGCAAAGTGGTGCACCCATGATGTGGACACCAGAGACAGTAAGCTGGTGAAGAGTAGGATTCACTGGATGTCTGTTAAGGTCAGGGACACTATCAAGGAGGAAGTTTCCAAGATACTGTCCCTAGGACTGATAGAGCTATCCCAACACCCCTGAGCTAGCACACTGCTACTGGTCCCTATAAAGACCAGTGGTGGGAAGACTGAAGTTTGCTTTTGTGTGGACTACAGGCGGCTCAATTCTGTCATGAAGTCAGATGCTCACCCCATTGCTTGGGCAGATGAGCTCATTGCCAATCTCAGCGCTGCCAAGTACATGAGTACCTTTGACCTCATGGCAGGTTATTGGCAGGTTGGCTTGAGAGATGGAGCGAGAGAGAAGTCGGAATGCTCAACCCCAGAAGGGCATTTTCAGCTCACTGTGATGCCTTACAGATTGAAGAATGCCTCTGACACTTTTCAGCGAATGGTTAACCCGGTTTTGTCTGGTCTGGAAAACCTCAAGTGCCGCATATCTAGATGATATTGCTGTGTTCAGCCACACCTGCGAGGAAGTGCTTCAGGTGCTGCAGAATGCAGGTCTGATTATCAAAGTGCCGGATAGTGCAGGGCACAGTGATTTATGTAGGCCACCTGGACGGTGGAGGTAAGAAACAACCTCTTGAAGCAAAGGTATAAGCTGTGAATGATTGGGACATCCCCACCACACAGAGGCAGGTGAGAGCCTTTCTAGGTCTCACCAGGTACTACCGGTCATTCCTCAAGGGGTATGAGACCATAGCCAAGCCCCCTGAATGATGTAACTTCCAAGAAAATGATGAAGAAGGTAACTTGGACCCCTGCAGTCAAACCTCCTTTCAGGATTTAAAGGATGGATTCTGCAGGGCCCCCATTTAGAAAGTGCCAGACTATGGTCAGGAGTTAATTATCCAGACAGATGCCTGTGATTTTGGGATTGGAGCAGTGTTAGCGCGGCTGAACTCTCAAGAGGAGGAGAAAACTGTTGCCTACATTAGCAGGTGATTGACAAAAGGGAACGGAACTGGGCTGTCATTGAAAAAGAGGCTTACACAGTTGTGTGAGTTATAAAGAAGCTGAAACCCTACATCTTTAGGTCACACTTTACAATCTAGACATACCACCAGCCTCTTCGATGGTTAATGGGCATGTAAGGGGAGAATTCTACGCTTCTGCGTTGGGCCATATCCCTACAGGGATTAGATATGGACACCCAGCACAAGCCAGGCTACCAGCATGGAAATGCAGATGGCCTAAGCCGGTATTTTCGCTTTGATGATGAACCAGAATCTCAGTAGGGTGGTGGCTCACATGTTGAGGCTGGGGAACATGTGAGGAGTTGGACCATCCAAACTTGTGGGTGTGTGGTCACCAGGGCTTTTTTGAAATGTTCAATTAAACTGAGTGATGGTAGATGAACCTCCGGAAAATGTGTAGGGCTAATCCACACACATTTTCCTATGCTCCCCGTACAACATGCACATAGACCCGTGTACTCTGGGTGGACAGTCTACAGGCACCGTCCTCACCGTCACATTTAGCTGGAATATGACAGCCAAGAGTACATCAAGGCATCTCAGAAGGGGGAAGGCAAAACCTTCCTGCTGCCATGGCTAGCCTTATTAACTAACAAAGGCTTCATAGGTCCACCCTATCCTTTGTTAGCTGCTGGTGGCAGGTTTGCATGCTAATCTGAGTTAATTCAAACAGTCCCACGTGAGGCCTGGTCCCAGGACTATCAAAGGAAAGGAAAACCCCAACAAACTTTGATATGCAGTGTGTCAGCCTGAAGCCAGCTCCTGACTTTCAGTACCAAGGGCAGTGACCTGTTATGTCTGGGACTATGCATTTACACTAGTCATCTCTGCAGGGGGGGCCCATTCAGAAGGTACAAGTATGTGGTTTGGCGGCAACCAATAGTCTGGTCTCGCCACAGCTTCAAGGGAGACCTGCCGCTTTAATCAGGAACCACAGAACACTCAATTAACCAGAGTCTCCCTTTATTACACAATAAACAGGACGATGGGTGGGACTTAGTATTACATGTTTTCACCACTTTACCTTTTCTATTGCAATGCACTCTGGTTATGACCTCACGCATCCAGGAGATTGTTGGTGGGGTCCCATAATTGGTTCATTAAGGCAGGCTTACACCAATCACTGGGGCCCATTTGGCTTTAAAAGAGGTTTGAGCCCTTCTTTTGGCAGATCATCTGAAGTCTTCACAAGGAGTAACAAGAAGAACTCATTTGGACCCTGGCTGAAGGTACAGTCTGCCTTACAGCTTCCGCAAGTGAAGGAAGGCCAGATTTCGAAAGAGGGAGGCAAGATCCCTCCCCTAAACATCTCACAGGGAACAGGGGGAGACACTGAAACCAGAGGACCCTCCAGCAGCTCCAGAACCGATACCCAGCCAGCACTCAGCATGCCCCGTTAGGCGCTGCAAGCAAGCTTCCTAGGTGGAAAGTGCCAGAGTCTTTCTGAACCAAACCAAGGACAAGGCTGTTGCCTGGAACACTCTCCTCAGCATTGGGATGTCCACCTTAAAGGATGACAGGAGCCCATTGAAGAAAGTAGGAACAGTGCATAGACAAGCATCAACCAGCATCAGCCTTCAAGGACATTTTTGAGCTGGTCGAGCCCTTTGAACTCCAACCGACTGCACTGCTGACTTTTGTTACGCCTCAGTTGCTCATGCCGTCCAAGACGCTTTGATCAGTACTTCAGACCTGCCAACAAGCACTGAGACAATGATTCCTGACCTTGAGCTGCCGTGTAGGCCAGCCTGCAGCAATCCGTCCAGCCTCGCTTGTTGAACTGCCTGCCACCTGATACCTGCAGCTGTCGCCCATCTTGAACTCTGTCACAGAAGTTGCAAAGCACCCTGAAACAGACTTGACGCTGTTGAGCACCAAGAACATCTACAAGCACAAGGTAAATTGTGGTTCTGTCCCCCTGGTCCTTCTCCGAAGGCCCCTACTGACATTTTACGACCCATTGCTCCCTTTGTGTCCTTGAACTACTGCAATTCATTACAGACTACCCTCCTGTCAGTATCCAGAGTGCATCCCTTTTCCTTCTTTGAAACGGTCTGTACTCTGCATTCCTTTATAGGGTGGGTTGTATTTTGTAGTGTGCTAGAACTTTCTGTTGTGATAAAAAAGTGTATATTTGTATACAACCTTGACTGGACAGTCCCTTATTATCATTGGGTAATAATTGTATTTTCGGTGCGTTGCAACTACCCAACTATCCACAACCTTGCGGATATAAGCCTGCCTTTCCGTTCACGTTACCAAAATTGGACAAGTAGGTTTATAATGTGCTTGTGTTTCCAATATTTTCAGATTCTTTCTGGTGTTTTCTTAGGTTTTGGGGCTGATTGATGGTTTAGAAACCGATATTCATCCCTTGACCACTGGTGCCCAGAAAGTTGATTCGTCACAGCATCTGATGTGCAAGTTCAGATGCACCTTTTCACTCCATTTGCACCGGTGTTTCTGCACATGTCATTTCTATTTTATATCCCCAATTCACAAAGAGATGTGCTTTGAAATGCCCAAAAATCAAAGACATTCATCTGCTCCTGTTTGTACCAGGGGAAGGCACAATGCATGCGAGATTCCTTTCTGATCCTTTCTTGCCTTTATGAGCAACATTGTAAAAACCATTAAATGCATATTTCTTTTTTTGCAGCATTTCAGCATGGTGAATGTGCAAGTCTTTTAGAGATTGGTGTAGGTGGCGTATGGAAGAGGGATGGCCAGTGCATCATTTGTGCTACTGTCATCTCCCTTAAATGTGCATGTCGGATTTGAGAAAAAGGTGAACTGCACATTTAAAAAAAAATGCAAAGGAAAAAGCTCATATGAGCTTTTTCATTTGCATTCATTTTTGGGAACCTGCTCCAACGTCTCCAAGGCTGTATGCACTGGAGGGTCCCCAAGTGCTTGCGACTTCTCTCAAGCGGACACTTGCCTTATTAAAGTTGCGCATCTCTCCCCTTGCAACAATGACGTGCCTACACCAAATTCATTTTTTAACCTCATTCCACAGCCCTACTGTGATTGTGCCCATAGTGCGCCTCACTCCACCGTTAAACAGTGTTCTTTTTAGAATGTGCTTGTTCTTTATTTCGTTTAGTTTTCTATAAACTGCTAACTATCACACCTAAGAGGGCAATAACGCTACCCCCTCCCCTCGCTTATCCTGAAACACCAGTTTCCACTTTACTTTGCTCACTATATCCATGATATAATAATGCATTTCTAGTCTTACCAGTACCGTTTAATGTTCACATCCATCCTTTTCTCTGGGCATCCAATTACATACTTCTGACACATGGGTATATATTAAACTCCCCCTGCCTAAATCTACAGGATTGTCTCTTCAAAGAGAAGGACTATACGAAAAACGGCTGCCTTCAACTAAAACAATCAAGAGCAAAGCCAACAGTTTGAGCTTTTGTGTAGGCATGAGGTAGGCATTTACCAAGCACTGTGATAAAGGTACTACCTAGTCATAAGGCTGCAACAGCTGTAAAATAGTGTGAGCACCAGAGCATATGGTAACAGTGCCTGCTTAATGCCTATACACAAGCCAAAACATCTGGCTTTGCCAATGTTCATTGTTAACAGGATTCTAGAGACTAGTTTTTAATAGGACTTCAGATACAAGGACATACATACTGGTTATAGATAAAGTGGGTAAATGCATGCCTCGTTAAGAAACTTTTATTACACTAGTGGCACATTTAGAGCTGCAATGAAACCCATTAAGAGAAGGCTGCTTTGAAATAACGCTCACAATCAATACTATGGAGAGTTTCACAAAAACAAACAATCCATTCTACCTGCAATGTAGTAGAAGAGGGCATTTCCGCTCAAATTCCACACATTCACAGAATCTTTGGCCGTGGCCATTGTAGATGTCTTTTGGGCCCGCTAGCCAGGGCTTTCGGCCACAAGTACAATTTTGTTAGCAAACTTTTAGCCACATCCATCATACGAGCCAAAAGTTATTAGCAATTCAGTTTTCGGGTTTCCTATGGTACTTGATATGCAACTATATTGCACCAACTACTGCATTATATTATGCATATATGTGCATGCCTACACAGGATTTTCTTGTTTCTAATGGGACTGATGATTTGAAATAATACATTTAGGCTCTTCACAGAACAAAGACTGATGTTACTGTTTTAAAAAGCTAGATTAGAGAGATCCCAGTGGGATGTGTTTTAGTCAGGGGGTGGGAGGTAGTGGATTGAAATAGACATAAGGAGCAGCATGGCCATTCAATGGATGGATGAATAACTAAACACCCATAGGGTGTGTGTCCCTTCTCAAATGTCGCCTCTCTCCCATCTTCACTTCCCGTGACAATAGTTTTGGCTTATAGGCAGCGCTTTTAGCGCCACTTAACAGACAAAACTAAAAAGGCAGCAAGTCATAATTTTTGGGATCCAGAATGCATCAGGCTTGAGGGATTTCTCTGTTACACTGCTTCTAGGCTAAAGACCATGCCACACAGCCAAACTCATTAACGTATGGGTGTCCTTTGATCCAGCAGCTGTTTCTTTCTGCTTCCAAATAGCATAAATTGACACCACTTTCCTATTTAGTCCACAAAGAGCTAGTAATTGGGGTTGGTGCTAACCAATACATCCACTACACCAAAGCCCTCTACAGAGGCTTCTAAAAGTGTCCAAGTGGAAAATTACAAAATGCAGCTGTTCGGTTGGTCTGTGACCTAAAACAAGACCTTGTAGCAGATATGCCAGACGTTCACAACAATGGCTCCCTATAAAGAAGCAGATTTCCTTTACAATTGACTACCGGTCTTCCAGATATTAGGCAGGTCTCACCCACATATATTTGAGATAAAAATGTAAAAATATCCACAACCTCCTGCTCCCACCAATTTAGCAGCATCAACTGGCTCCTGTTGGAATGCCACAATTTCAACCTGGGAGAACGAGGTTCACTATTCAGGTGACGAAAACTTGGATCACATTGGGCCTCATTACAACTCAGGCGTTAAGGGTTAACGCCACCGTTAACCCTTAACGCCTGATTCCCACCTTAACGCCTGCTTTTTGCAGGCGTTAAGTTCCATGGTGCTAAGGCACCTTGGTGCTAATTACGGCACCGTAATTTACGGTGCCGTAATTAGCGCCTTCCCCACTCCCATTATGCCCTATGGGGCAAAAATGGGAATGGGGAAGGGAAAATGGGAAATGGGGATTTACCGCCCCACTCACCTTGTAATGGGGCGGTAAATCCGCCATCCACCATGGTGTAAACGGAGTTTACACCATGGTGGTAAAGTTGGTGCACTTAGCACCAAGGTTGTAATGAGGCCCATTCTCTCTAAGCCTCTGCACACACCATCTTCAGAACGCAAAAGAAAACAAGCCTATTCTAAAACACAATAGCAAAGTCACCAGCATCAACTCAATACAAAATTGCAAGATACGTTAATTAATGCAGATTGCAACATGTTAAAGTCAGGATAGTGATTTAAGAAGACCAGAAGGCTAAAAAAACATAATACAATTGATGGGCAACAAGGTCTCATTAACATTAACAATTTGAAGTATTTATTTTTCATATTATTATTATTATTATTATTATTATTATTATTATTATTATTATTATTATTATTATTATTATTATTATTATTATTAAAATACCTAAGGCAGAAGTAAAACTGTCTAAGAAAATTATTCCACTTGTTTAGTTACAATGTTAAATGTACAGAATTCCCCATATCAAAAACAAATACATAAGTCCCTTAAACTGAATAACAATTGCTTAACGTGCCAATACTGAACTAAACCTAGCTTCACCATGTAACTCAAGACACAAATTGTACATCAAAATACCAAAGGCATACGTAAACCTTTCTAAGAAAATTATTACGTGTCCTAAGTTACAATGCTAAATGTACAGAATTAATAATTTCAAGAACAAATACATATGAGAATGCAAATAAAAGAGAAAGGAAAAATGACAATCCTAAGGGTGTATAATTCAGTAATTACACTTTCGTAAACATAATTTCCACAATTAAACAAAGTATCAGTGCTTGCAGGACGCCAAGCCACCACTCGGTTAGCATGCCACTCATATGAACTCCCAAAGAAATAAAGAGAGCCACGTAAAAGTGAACTAGTACCAATAGGTCTTTTGATGTACATTTTGTGTCATGAGTTTGAATGGAATGTGATAAATCAAGCTCAAAAAAACAATGGTGCCTTTGTTTGATTTTGACAATGCATGGCATCAAATGCTTGTTACTGTATAATTGTGTAATCTCAGTAGCCACTATGTCAAAACCAGCCATGGTTTATGTTTAGATAGGCCAGCAGATTGCAAGGGCACATAATTACTATATGTTGAACTAGAATTGGCCAACTAAAATGTCACCTCTGTCTGATGGAACTTGGTTTGGAGCAGCTGTGTTCAGTGCATATATAACCTTTGAACATGCCCTGTTGCCACTCGGGTTGTCAGGAGATTGTCACAGCAAGGTACACATGTGTATTATCGTTTTTGACATGGGGCATTATGAAAGTGGTGTCTGATTAGCAAATCTCACTTTCAGAAACAGAATTACTTACATAATTGTATTATTAAAAGTCATAAAATCTCGGGCTATCGGCCCCCACGAGATGGCATTCTGTTACAGTATTAAATACAGGCTAACCAAAAGTAGACTCAAGAGCACCTTTGGCTGACACCACAGGTAAGTGCTACCAGAGCTTACACATAATGTATCCACCGTCCTAGAAAAGAGGTCAACCAGGTCCATGCTTTTGCTCTGAACACATAATGTACTAGTTGACCCAGTTGACCTAGTTGACCCAGGAGAATGGAATAGTGGACACTGTTGAAGGCTGCCAAAAAATCCATACCCGATCAGATCTGTTCTTGTGGTACTGCTGGTACAAAGCACTTGCACTGTGTATGTTGTGATAGACTCAGCTTGCCCTGATATATTTTCATTTCTAGTATGCTTAGCCTGAGTGTGTTGTGGAAGGTTACGTGGTTCCTGATGGCCCTGTCCTATGTTACGCAATAATGTTTAGCTTTCAAAGGTTTGTGAACTGTGATGTCATCAGGAGAGTTAATGCTACCCTTTCCCTTGGTTGGTTTGGACATGGTACACAAGATTTTGAATGTCACCATCATAATTAAAATGGCTCACTTTTATATTGTCTGCACTTATAAACAATGCTGTCCATAAGTGTCACAGTTACGATGCATCAAATGCAAAAGTAGTCTAGTCAGGGTAGTCCAGGTGTTGTATAACTTGGAACAACGTTGCAAATGGGCAAATGGAACGAGTAGCAGCTATGGTCCCAGAATTGATTGTTTCGTATCAGCCCATACACCTTCTCCTGCAGTACACTAAATGTATGAGGCTTGCAACAGTGCTTGATAAAACAGACACCCCCTTCAGGATTGCAGCTGTGCTTGCAAATGCACTTGCTAAACAGAACTTTGCCTTTCAAGATGTTGCAGCACTCCAATCGGGGCCTCAAAAGGATGAACAGAACAAGTTTGGCCAAAGAAACACGCCTACTACAGTCTCTCCAGGCCTTTTCTCCTGAATTTCTCATGCAGTGTCACATTTTGCTTCCCACTGTCTTGTGAGGAGAATCGAAAAGATCCTATTCTCGTCAGTGACAAGATGGGGATGCCTGGTTTCTGTACAATGCTTCTGGAGCAGGTGGCTAATGGTGGTAAGGCTGTGTCTTATGCCCAGGAATCTAGTGTTTATGTTTCAGTTGCTTATGCTCTCTGTATCCATCTTCTCTCTTCCCAACAGCTTGTGTGCGCTCTCTATTTCCTGCCTTCTCTTCACTATTTTTTTTTTTACTCTCTTGGTCACACTTCCCACCAGTGCTCCCCTACCCTAGAGTGTTCTTGCTTCCACTTGTGCGGTCTTCCCCAGGTCCCTACTCGAGCATTTTCTTCTCGTGCAGTCCCCCTTGAGCATCTCCCTTCGGCTCCTCCCAAACCTGTTCGTTTTCAGTTACTTCCATTCTCCCAAACTGAAAAAAGATTAAGCCTTCAAGTGATAAGAACCAAGCAGCCTCCGATTGTCTGCCACTGCACCTTCTGACAAGCCCTCGGTCACCTGATGTCGTCATTCAGGCTGGATGCCATCGTAAAAGCATAGTAAAAGCGTTGGAGAAATCGAGTTGCATCAGAAGAAAGCACAGTGATGCCAAGGCCCAGCATATGCTGGTATTACAGATGTAGTAAAAGGGTTTCTGTCTGTCATGGTGGATCGAAGTCTGTTTACTTTGTCTATTACTGTTCTTCTCTGTATGAACAATATCGCTTTGATACTTTTGTAACCATTAAAATGACTTAATGACTGGGGATGCAGGGTCAAAGCAGATACTTACAGTAACATGACAACATATTCCTAAAAACTCTGCAAGCTACAGTTTAAAATACATTTAAAATAATGGGCATGGCATGAAGACTTCCATCCATCGGTTGAAGGAAGCATTTTTTTACTATGCCTATTAGTAATCCTACATGTGCAAACACAGAAATCGTCACCATAGACAGCAAGGAAAACAACAGCTTTCGTCAGGATTCACTAGTTGTGCATGACAAAGCAGCTTACGTGGCACCACGGTGCATCTCCAAGATGTATCTTCAAGGGCACTGGCTGTGAGTAGACCTTGATGTAGGCAGACCTAACAACCGTCGTCTCCATCGATTTTAATAGATTGTGCAGTAGATGTTTTTTTTTTTTTTTTTTTGCAGCTGTGGGACAACATGCCACAATCTGTCAAAAATCATCAGATTCCACAGGAACAGGCAGGAATATATACACTGGGAGTTCTTTCTTGTGAAGTGTTACTTGGCCCAGGTGCAAGCACTCGAAGCCTCACTGAAAAGAGACTTTGATGAGGAACGCAGAGAATGTGTATGCAATGTTGTTTTATTCAGATCTGAACCCCATCTACATGAATCAGAATGAGGCTGTACGTGTTAATAAACCAGCCGTAAGAGCGGGCTGCGCGAGTCCGATTAGCACTTGTAGTCCGCCACTGGCTTTGCGCCTTTTATTTGGCTCGTATACACTGGTCATACATACCTCGACGTAGCGTGTTCCGTATATGCGCCAGAACAATAATATACCTGTCAAATATGGGTCAATCCGAGAGAAACCAAGTCTCAACAGCAAGTGTTTGCTCGCGTGGCTGTCGCTCATGTCATCACAGTAGTGCTTTATCAATTGGAATATGCTTCATTGGAACACAAGAATGCCTAACAGTGTGCACATCCGGGAGAAAGTTTGCACATTCAAAAAAATCAAGGAAATGCGATGGAGCTTCAGTTAAGTAACTACTTTAAGAGGTAATTAATACACAAGACATTAAACACCTGCCTTCATTATCTCCTTTTAATACTTGGCGTTGATGCACCATAATTAGGAAAGGCTTTATCTCGCTTCCAATGATTGCTTTATGGCTTGGATAATGGTGGCCAATCTGCAGCGTGCCTCCCTCCCACTCGGAAGCTGCTGGTTCCCCCACTCACACCTTCTCTCACACTTCGGACGCTCGAGGCTGGTTTTGCAGATAACTAACAGCAGGCCCAGATAGATAGCAATGTTTGCCTCTTAATGACCTTCTCGCGAAGTCATCTTCACAAGCCTGCATAGAAGTACAGTACTGGCAAAGCGTTATTTTTTAGAGGAGTTCGACGATGAGAAATATGGATGTTGAGTTTAGGAATAGCTGGCCCGTGTGGAGTTCCGAGTAGGACCTATGGCGCTTGCAGAACGCTTGCATCTATCCGTTAATCACGATCTATGAGTATATCTAGCAAACACATAAATAGCATTTAGCAAGCAAGCACACACCTGCGTAGTGAAGGCACGATGGTGTGCAACTACCTTTTGGGATCAGTGGTATTAAGACTGCTACACTTGCCCGCAGTCGAATTTTGTGGAATGGCTACAGAACATATTTCGTATGTACATATGTACCTAACTATTCTGCTTTTATAAATAAGTCATATTGGAATGTGTATTTGGGATCAGGGGTGTTGCTAGGTCTGGAAAAGACCCGGGGCAATGTTAATGTCTGAACTGTCGGGACTGGGGGCTAGCTGGCCTTTTGGTTGTAGCAAATGAGATTCTATCCAGGGCTACAACCAAAAGACCAGGGGCTATAGCCCCCTTAGCCCCCCCCCTAGCAACGCCTCTGTTTGTGATGATAGAGGATGGACTGATCAGTACTGCAGCACTACCGACTTCTACCAGCTCTGACGAAGATGAGTGCCTCCCATTGCTGCAAACATATGCATTCCAGCTGCAAGGCATGCTGGTTGCCAGGGTTCCGGAATAATGCCTTTCGTACATTACACATCAAGCTCGCAGGCATCTTGTTTCTCCTTATCGCCCCAAGTTAATCCTGGTCACTGACTCCAATCTATGGATTTCTGGGTATTCACTTCAAACTTGGTGACAGTCAGCAACCCCGAACTGTTGCTCTAAAAATGCACAAACACCAAACTAGGAAATAAATAATAGAATGAATACACTTTTATAGCACAACTTTGTGAATGGAAACGAGGTACTTTTTGACTTGGAGGAGCAGGTGCATATAGCATTAGGAAACTTTGAGGAGTGATCCCATTACTAGAGTAAGCCATGTACTCTGATCATGGGCAGTAAGCAGAATTGTTGACCACTACTAACATTTTGCAGGCGCTACATCAACTAAGTGAAGCTGATGTCTCCCAAGTAAACACTCGTGATTTACCAATGATGTCTGCAAAGCAGCCCCAACAGTACCTATGATACATTTCACAGTATGAAGTACTCACCCGAGGGCTTCTGAATTGAATCACTTTGGGTTGAGTACTCCCGACATAGAAAGGTCTGCTCATTCTAAGGTTCTAATCCTGGTACTCGCAATCACTGAAGCGAGACTGACTCCCCCAGTACAACAAATCCACTGCACACAGCAGGGGCTACCCACACTTCTTCAGTGTCTTCCCATGACCTCAAACAATGTTTTATGGACATGCAAACGATACATTACAAATCGCAAACAGAATTGCATCGTGCAAAACCCAAATCCTAATCCAAATCCTTTGTGCAGACAGCGCTGATGCGTTCTTTTATATCTGTGTTGCACGGTATTATGGCGGTGAAAGTATGTCCCAGTGCAGAAGAACTCCAGTGATCTGTGGATTTATAAATGGCATACAATTCCCAGAAGATGCTTAATCGCTAATAAAACAATGCCCTCCTCTCCGCTCACCTGCACATTAATAAACTGTTTTTTATTCAATGCCGTACAAGTTCCATGGTCACTCGTAAGGTTATTGCTGGTTCTTTATAATTTGTTTTATTTTAATTTCATGAATGCTTTGTCAGTCACAATTAGTCAGGTCATTGCAAGCATTAAAGATCTTGAATAAACGTTATAAAGATCCTTTAATTGTACTGTTTGCTCTTTCTATTAAAGTACTTACTACATAAAGTACTTCTACAACACATTTAAAACTCCACTCTTTTCCCATGCTTTTCCATTTTGCTGATCAAATTGCTGATGAGAATGTTATGTACAATGTCATCATTTGAAGTCTCTAAAGAAGCGGCAGCTTTATTCCACATCTCAGTCATTTTACTGGAAACAGCATTAGTGACAGACAAAGTCCAATATCATCCTGTACACAATTGGTTTCCTGGGTCATTAAGAGTGTTCTGTATTTTGTCAAATGATTCACACTATCTTTGCTCTTTAAGATTATGATAATTTGGAGCACATTCAAAATTTGCCATACCGCTCGCCTCTTCTGTTACTAATTGTTCTGCTGTATCCTTCACTCTGAATATCGAACAATAATTTCTACAAATATGGTGACATGTAAACCTGTATTGTATTATAAGGGTAGTGTGCAATGCGTTATGTGTTCTAATGCATATAACCTTCCAGATTGTAATTGAAAATACTTCGATGGCTTGCCTGCTATTGTGTGGTTTAATCACAGCCCCAGAAGACATCAATGAAAGGCCAGGTTAGGCCTTTACTGCACAATACATTGGTCTGATGGAAAAAGATAAACTGGAGAATACATGTCAGCCCAAACTTAACACAGCAAAGGGGCGTAGTGAATGCAGAGAGTGTGTTTTGCTGAAAAGGAACTCGAGAAACATTGTAACATGGAAAATGCACATTGTGGATGACAAAAGGAAGGGCTGCATGTCAGTTCCAACTGCAATAGGAAAAATAGTGGCAGTGCAAAGCAAGAGAAATACACTGATTCAGAAGTGCATTAAACAATGATAGCAAGAAGCAACTTATTAAAAGGAATCAAGGCTGCAAAAGGAAAATGAACGTAATAATTGAAAGGTTTTTTTTTGTTTTCAGATGCAACATGTAAATCCTGTATGAGCCCAAGACGGGTATGCCCCTAGCTGCTGGGCAGATTTCTCAAATACATTCCCCCATTGCAGGTCTGCTTGGCTCCTTATCTAGAAGCCAGATCTCTGTGAGACTTCCACTCAAGCATACCAGGTATTTACGATGGGCTGATTGACCATAGAGCCAGCCTATGTGGGCGCAGTGCTTAAAAATACAGACTATTAGATCTGAATTGTGGTGGACTTCAGACTGTAATGACGAACAGCAAATGCCAGCATGGTCACAGGATGTCAGAGACCATCTGGTGCGAGAGATACATTCTCTGCAGTATCACTTAGCTCAGCTTTTGACATTACAAGAGTGATTGATCACTATATTGCAGGCTAAATTAACATTGAGCCCAGAGACTAGGGCAGTTGCTTTGGACCCCATGGTTTTGAGGGAATGGAAGAAATGAAACTTCATATTATATATGTTAATTATGTGATCATTGACTTGCATTACAAATGCCAGTTTATTCATTAACGTTTGAACTGTGAGCCTTACAGGGTTAGGACAGATGCCATTTTGAAGCTAATTTCCAGGCAGTGGTGTTAATGTGCCTTTCATTCAATTTGGTGAATTTTAGTTACAACGTAAAAGGTGTTTTTAGCTACCCAGGAAACGTCCTGAATTTGAAGATTGGGGAGCAGATGACTTATTAAATTAGATACCTGGGCTGGAAGTTTCATTTTCCCAACTATGTTAGATTTTGCAAAAAAGGTAAAAAAACATAGCTCGCACATGCTATAACTTGCTGAAACGAAAGGGAGTTCCACCAATCCGTAATGAGTAGGGGAACATTAATAGCTATATATTATGGCACTGGTAAATTACTAAATGTAGCCATGTAGGGACATTTTGAGTGCAAAAGTTGTCATGTTTAAATAGCTGTAAATGACAGAAGGTATGTACCTCTCCACTTCACTTCAATCATAGAAATCCAACAACCTATAGGCAGAGAGGGGTTGAAAATTGGGGGTGAGAGAGAACTGCAGATGTCCAATGAAAATTCGAGGCTAATAAGTTGACACCTCAAGATCTTAATATTTCACGGGGGGGAAAATCCATTGCTCTATGGAGAAACTGAGAGACAGACACAGAAGAATCCTACCTAAAACCATCTAGGAGAGAGAGAAATGAACCTGCCTAAAACCCATCTACGAAGGAGACTTACATAACATCCACCTGGGTGAATCCTAAGACAGCTGCCTGACCTTACTTGGGTGGAGAGGCCTTAACATTGATGGAGCCCTGACCTTTCATGGAAGACAGAAACTGGGAAAACTAAAAGCTGAATGGGCCATATTATCAGAGCCAGATGAGGGATGGATGCTGGTGACTATCCTTGACAGATGCCTTTGACCATACCTTCGCTGTCCCCAAAGAGAAGCCTTGCTGATCTTTCCTGAGTGCCCAAAAACAGAGGTTTCCAATGTAAGTAGATTAATCCAAATGACTACCAGTGTGTGTGGGATCCACCTTAATATTTCCCTTAATAGTGGGATAGGGGCAAATTGTGTAGACCCTTAGTATATTTGACTGAATAACCAATTGAATTAACTCCCAAATAGCTTGTTGCAGGCGGGAGCTCAGAGGAGTTCGAGACCTCTGCCCTCTTTCCTAGCATTAAGTTAATGTATTTTCATTAAAGTAATTGGGTGCATTTATTTTTCCTGTCCACCCCAGACTTTTATAAAGAACAGGGGTGTTCTTGTTCCAAAAACTAAATTCCCAACTGTCACTACTCCTTAAACCTTGCCTTCACACAAAGGGGTTTTCTTGTCCCAAAATAAAATTCCTAACTGTCCCCACTCCCTAGACATGGCCTTTAAACAGAGGTGTGCTGCATATAACTGAGTGTTGGGTGCTGGGAGAGAAGTGCTTCGCAAAGTGAAACCAAGTGTAATTCTCCATTGAAACATATATGCTCTTCCCTGAGAGTGAGTAGGTGACCCTGATAGCAGAACGATTTTGTATTGCCTTTGGGGTGCAGAAAGAAAGCTTCTATCAAAAAAGTATCTTCAAATTTTGCATGTTTTTAAAGCTTCTAGCATTTTCAAGTGTGCAGGAAATTGACACGTATACAGGACTGCATCTGTAAAGTATAACTTCCTCTAAAAACAACTGTGCTTTGTGTAAATCTAAGTCTTATCAAGTGATATCTACCTGTTTATTACAAAAAGGAAAATGTGTGTTACATGGAAGCTGTGTTTTGGGCCACAGAGAAGGTGGTGTGTGTAACCATTAAGGGCAATTAATTGAACATTAATTGAACAAGTTAAATAAATATATATTCTCCAAATACGCCCGGCCTGGTTCTTGGCTCATTGTTGGTCAAGGGGGAGGTATCTGTGTGGCTCTAGAAGAGTCATAAATAGGGCTAGCTGAACCCATGAATAAATGGTGTATTGTGGGCCATCTTAGATGGCGGGGGAGGAACTCCCTATGTTAGCATTGTGTCCTAATATAGGGTTGCAAAGTGGGGGCTCGTGCCAGGATTTAGCTTACTGTCTTTGACTCATGATAAGTGCATTGTGACAGACTATTCATTCTGGTGTAATCGCATTGAGGTCGATAGAAAGTTGTTTATGCTTTCTTAAAGTACCTCTGTGACTTGACCACTGAATTGCAGGGATGTGTATAGGTGAGAAATAAGATAGTACCAATGCAAAAAGTAGATTGTGCTGAATTGATTTTTGATTTGGTATTAAGTGTGGAAATCAAGCAGGAACAGGGTGATGTTTGCCCCTGCACAAAGAAAGTTTTACAACATTGCAAAAAGCCATTTTTAAAATGACTACCATAGAAGTGAGTGATGCAAGGAAGCATCTCCTAGTTAAGCCATTCTTTCGAGGTGAATGGCCTGAGACCGAAGCAGGGTGCTGGCCAACAAGATTGGTGCAGGAGGTTAACTCAGTAAGCAATGACATTTGGCTTGAAGATGGGATATAACACAAAGCTTTATGATATGATGACGCATTTATAACGCGTCTATACAAGTGTTTCAAGGTGCGACAAGGCAAGGGAGGGGGAACAGAGGGAAGACAGACAATGATCCTACTAGGCCAGGTGTCATTCAGATCGTGCAAGTGCATGAGATGATGGCGGGTAGGGGAGGGAACAGTGCAGTACATTGGATAAAAGAATAAATAACAATAAGTAAAAGTACGACCAACAGGTGTCAAGTGTAAGGGTAAGTGCAGACAACAGGTGTCAACTGCTGGTAGTGGGACTGTAGGGATAGAGAAAACAGTCCCCAAGTGCAGGGGTTGCCAGGAAGGCAGAGCAAGTGAACAACTGGTGAGGAAGGGGATCTGGGCCTGAGATCAGAGGGTGGCCAGGTAACCAGTGCAGTTTTGGTTTCAGGCAGGAAGTCAGCAGGGGAGAGGAGGAGAAAAGGCAGAAGCAAAGAGAGCTTTTGAGGTGCTGCCGGAACCGGAGCTGATTCTCCTCAAGTTTCAGGGAGGCAGGGAGGCTGTTCCAGAGGGAGGCCCCAGCTGAAGAAAGAGATCTACCATCAACTTGTTACTTGGAGAAGCGACTGACCCTGAGAGAGTTGTAGGTGGATGAGCGAAGAGCTTGAGAAGGAAGATATTTAGGAAGAGAGAGTTGAAGGTATTGAGGCATTTTATATGACCCAAACCTCTCATGAAGAACTGATCCAAATGGCTCAACTCACAGCTGATTTATATGTCCACTTGCAGTAAATGGAAGAGTGCGAGCAAAATAGTGAGGCTTGTGTGTTGAATCAGACTGAGGTTTTGAGAGAGGCCCAGAAAGAACTCCCACAGTTAGAAGATAAAGCACAACAGAGCCATATTTTTGAATAAAAACAACACAATCTTATTGAACAATTACAAGATGAAGCAAAAACCCACTTACAGGCTATTGCAGAGTGAGAGATGGCGTTCACTGCACTGCAAGACACATGCAAATAGAGTGCCGAAATTGTGAGCCACCTCCAATGTCAATTAAATGACTGGAATTGGAAAGGGAAAACAGCCAATTCATCAAAGAGATGGACTCACAACAGGAGTTTGATAAAAATGGATCAGGATATAAATATTCTGAAGCAACAGAATTTACAACTGAGTAAAGATCAAGATGCATTAAAGTTAAAAATGGATGGAGAAAATGGTCAGTCAGTTTCTCAGGAAATTAACAGAATTAGGGAAGAGAACATGGAGCTTGTGGAGCATGTGAAGCAAGCAGAAGCTGACCCGTCACAGGCAGTGCATTGTAGGGGCACCCAAGAGAAAGAGATTAGTTCCTCGACAGACAAGTGCCTGGAATATGCACAAATAATACAGGACTCCCAAAGAGAAAATACAACAATTCAGGCCGAATTTAGGGAAATGTCGGGTCAATTAGGTGCTCAGAGCAGGGTGCTTAAGACTAGTCAGGCTTTGGTGTCAGTATTAAAAAGCCAGCTCTCTGAATATCAATGGAAATAAGGACATAGAGAAGCAGGCGTGAGAGTTTCATAAATTACATTGAAAAATATAAACAGGCCTTGAGGCACCCTGACAAATCGGTATGGGATAGGGCCCTCTAATCGTGGAGAGATACCCCTGCCATCAGGGACCTCAGGCCAGGTATACACAATTTCCCCTATACAAATAGGAACAGACCTCAAGCAGACCATCTATAGAGAATAGGATGACATGAGGCAGTTGGAATTACCTATGGCTAGCCAGACTGATCAAGAAGGCCAGTCCTTTTGTGACATTGGAGAGTATTCATCTCTACCACACAGAAGGGAAAGGGGCCAGATCGGTATGTGTCCTGAGAGACTAAAAAGAATCTTGTAAGTACTTCAGACCCTGAAAGCTGATATGAGAAAATCATGGAGTTAGATTGGCTGAAGATGTGACTACAAAGAGACCACCTAGCCTGCTTCGCTGGAGGAGAAAAGCCAGAGCTTCAGCCTAGGAAGTGCATACTAAAAACCTCCATACAAAACCTCCATACATTTAGGGGAAGGGAGGATTCCCCAGACTCCCAGGAGGGAGGGATGAAGAAACTGAGATTTATCCTGGGCCTAAAAGTGACCTTGAGAGTTCACTGCGGCCCTTGCAAGAGGAGTGAAGATCCTACGAACCTGGGAGGTATCTTACGGAGATAGGGAGTGCCTAGAAGGCAGGAAATTTGGAGTCTAAACAGCAGCTCTGATTCAGAAAGGGAATGGACCTGGTGCAGAGAAAAAGAAAGACTGAGAAACAGAGAAAGGGCTTTGCTAAAGAAGGCCATAAAGAGCTTCCTGACCCCATGCCATAAGAATGCCAAGTACTCAGTGTGGGAGCACTTGGAACTTTATGAGCAGAGTATGTCATTGTTATAGATCAGAGTTGATGTGAATTGCATAGCTTTTGCTAAATGGACACTCTCACCTAGGTACACCAGTTTCTTGGATGACTGCTGGACCAGGATCATTATAAATGGTCCACCTATAAGGCTGCCATTTTTAAAAATGTCCCCACACTTAGGAACACACAAGAGGCCCATAACGCTGCATAAACTTGTCAATGTGGGAGCCTAGGGAGTTCGTGCAGGAATTAAAGCATACATTTGCACAGACTTCCCGGTGGGGGAACGAAAATAGCAGGGAGCCTGTGACCACTTATTTCCATGGGCTCCTCAAATACATTATGACTCAGTTGGTGCGTGATTTTCACGAGCACAGGACCCTGGTTTGGGTAAATGAGCAAGCAACCAGGATCCATAAGGTCCAGAAGTCCACTGAGATTAAAAACACACCAAAACCCTAAAGTCATCTACCACACCTGCCCCTGCGAAAGTGGCATTGGTGAGAACTACCCCTCCTTTGGACCTCCTGCCAACAAGCAAAATGGAAGGCAGAAGCGACACCCCGCCCCGGCCCCATCAAATGGTAGTCAGGCAGGGGTCCAAAACAATGATCCCTCTGACCCTGTCACCTAAGTAAGCCCTAGGTATAAGGGTACCAAACCAATTCTGGTGTATATGTATACTCTCCTGACAAAAGGGGGGCAACCAGGTAACTACTGCCCTGGGAAATTTCCCTTCAAACTTCCCTCAGGAGAGAAGTATCACTCCACATTCCAGATTATTTTCCACAGATACTCTCCAAATCAGAACCTCCAGAATCATCATCCTCTTTTTCCCTGGTTCCAGGGCAATAGATCCCTGAACCTGAGAGAAGGGAAGATCAGGATGGAAAGTTATGGGGGAAAGTTCCTGTACCATAGCTACTGCAGGAGAAGAGACAGTTACCCCTTTCGGGAGCAGCAGAGGTATGACTTGAGACCTCCCTACAACCCAGAAAAAGTCTCCCAGCTGAAGCGACAGGTCCAGCAACTAACCGATGACCTGGGGCGCATGCTGAGGGCACAGTCAAACCCTCAACCTAACTCCGATTCCCAGAATTCCCCAATTCCTGGGTTTGATGCCCCAGCGTGGAAATGAGGGGAGGAAAAGTCAGACAAGCCACAGGTTCCTGAGGAGGGGGCCATGGTGGAAGGGACATGCCAAGCCATAGAGGAAGCTTCCTTTCTCACCCAGACAGAACCCCTGGAAACCTCATAGCCTGAAAGTGACTCTTCTACCCCAGGGAAGTTGAAACCCAAAGAGCAAAGGGTAAGTAGGAAAGAACAAAGAAGAAGCCACTTTGTGGAATCCCCTCTTTCAGGAATAGGGGTTCCCTCCCAAAGAAAAATGAGTCCCAAAAGACCCTGAGTATCACAGTGTAAGTGATCAGGTAAAGAAGGACGAGGAAGAATCGGGGAGAAAGAGGATCGTTTTATGAAGCAAATTGCCTGATGCAAACTTTTTTCTTACAGATTCCCGATCTCCAACATGGAAAATCGCCCAAGATCACACAGTGGGCCTCATTACGAATGTGACCGTAAGGCAACAACGGCGTAGCTAGTGCTACCAGCACCATTGTTACCTCTCTGCCACATTACGAGTTCTGCTTGCCGGTGCTGGACTGCACGCGTGGTCTGACCAGGCATGCAGACAGCCACCCGGGAGCAGAACCCGTGATTGCACCGGCACTGTTATGAACGGTGCCGGTGCAACCATGCTCCTGACCCCCATTCTGTCCTATGGGGCAGAATGGGGATCGGGAGGCCGGCCATACAGGCATCTGCGAATGGGCAATTACTGGCTCATTCATCTCATAATGGCCCATTCACAGGTGCCGGGGCCGGTAGCGAATTTGGCACGGCTGCTGCCAAACTCATAATGAGGCCCAGTGTCTGAGTTCAATACCAAGAAAATAACTGCTGGCTGTCAAATAACTCACCCTTCCTTTGTACTCCTGAGAAGAAAAAAACGAACTCCCCTCATACCTATTCCAATACAACTCCAAAATGTTGATGGGACTGACATTTTCATTGAAGGGACTGCAGATCTGGAAATAAAAATTGGGCAATATCGGTTGAAACATCCGGAGGTAGTCGTGACTCGAGAGGGCACACTTTGTTTACTGCAGAGTGATCTCCTGAGGCGGTTATGACCTCTGTTCAACTGTGTAAACAAGGTCCTCTGGACCCAGACTAGTTGGCCTATAAAACTAAAAATGACTACCAATTATTTAAGCTTGACTGGTACCTGCCATTTAATTGACCAACGCTTTGAGAAAGTGGAGTTTCATTTCAAGAATAATTAGGTCCCAGACATCACTGTTATCTCAGTAGAACAACAACATGGTGATGTGAACCCTTTTCCATTCTGAAGAATCAACCTTCCCCCCCAATTTTAAGTGGCATTCCACACTGGAAAGGTACACTCTGAAATGTTACACCAGTCCAAAGTGATAAGAAACATGGAGCCCCATGAAAAAGACAATGAAGATCCAGCTCAAAGTCTGATGGGCATTCAGAAAAAGGGCGAAAAAGCCTTTTTTCCCCATTAAGATAAATGCACGGGAGGAGCCTGTGTTCCCCAGAGAAGGTCTGAATAATGGAAAAAGCTTAATCAGTGAAGGGTTATCCAGGGAACAACCATATGATCAAGCCATTCTGAGATTTAAACTGATTGATAAATGAGAAGAAGGTCTGGAAACCCCAAATTCCAAACATTTAATGCCTAGTAGATGCAGGCTAAAAATGTCCATTGGCAACAAAAGCATAGAACATAATTGTTGGGTCACGTGAGATGTTCCTTCCACCTTTAATTTAGGTAGTGAACGATTCACAATCAATTTGGACCTAATTAATAATAAAGCCTTGTCACGACTGGAGGGTAACCTCATGTGCTTTGGCAACACCAAAAAATTATTCCGGTCAGCTCAAATGCTGCCTTATTTGGTTGAAGTTCAAGTGTGAGAAGAGGTTACCATCCCAAAACAGGTGCGACAATTCACTATTCTCCTCCAAATTAAGCGAGGACAGAACCTCAAACATCAGAATTACTATATAAATTTTAATTAATATCTCTAGCAACAAGGTTTGTATTTAAAGCCAACACCTGTAGTAGACCTAGAGCACAACACCATTCGAATATTGGTGGATAACAGTGACCCTCAAAGTATCACTTTGGGTGCAGACACCTTTATTGGAATGACGGTTGATGCCCAACATTTTTCTACTGATTTATGTAATTAAATCATTGAACCAATTCCAAACAACTGTTTCGACATCAGTGATGGTTTTCCTCCAGAAAAGATTTTTACCAGGCATGGGGGGAATTTCTTGGTGTACTCTACGTGCCCTTACAGGGTGGGAGAGGTGACCAGTGATATCAGCAGAGATGAGGTAGTATTCATAATCAAGAACAACTACATAAAATCCCTGGAACCTCCTGTCCATGTAAACTACATCAAAAGATATATCTCCACCCAACTGGACGATACCATTGAAATTGTCAAGCCAGAGGTCTTTCCAGGTTTCAAGCAGATGGTCAAAGAATGGATCAATCTTGCAGATGTCTGTGAGACCGAGGAGCAAAGACAAAACCTGAAAAAGGTATTCGTGAACGTCCAGGATATCTTTTCAGTGGACTTATATGACTGTGGAAGCACAGCTATCCATTCAACCAACATACCCATGGACCCCGAGATGGCCCAAGTATTTGTTAAGCAATATCGGTTACCTCGCTTGTCCATGGAGTCACTCACAGAGATTAAAAACTTAGAATCCTGTGGCATAATTCGTCCGATCCACAGTACCTTAAACAACCCGGTACTGGGGATACTCAAACCAAATGGAAAATGGAGACTATGTGCAGCCCTAAGTTGAGCAAATGCGTCCACATGTCAAGATGACCGCTTAACTACATCGATCAAGGCAAGGGCTGGCACAGATCCAAGTGTCAAAGGTGTTCACAGACATCGATTTTACTAACAGCTACTGGACAATACCCGTGAGTAGGGAAGACCAATACCAGTTTTCCTTTAACTTGGGGTGGCAGCAATACAGGTGGGCCAGAACCACCTTCAGATACATAAACTCTGGCAATGAATTCAACATCTTTCTGCATAAGGCCTTGCCGATTTGGGTGAAAGGGCAAACCTGGCCTATGTAGATGATGTTCTGATCAAGAGCTCAACTGTGAAAGAACATATAACAGAAATCTGCTATGTATTTGTATTTGTATTTATTAATCTTATATAGCGCTTTATACCAAAGCGCTGTACAGTTACAACAGGGTACATTTAACATAACAAAAATTGTAACAACAGAAGCAAATTACAAACATGAATCAGTCACCAAAAACAGAATGTAGAGCAATTATTCAGAGGGGGAAGGAGAGAGGAGGGGGAGGGATAGGAAGAAGAGGGAGGGAAGGTAGGAGGAGGATGGAGGGAGGGGTTAGGGAGAGGATAAGGGGGAGGAGGGAAAAGGGTTAGGAGAGGGGAGTGAGAGGAGGGGGGTGTCATGGCTGGGAAACAGGAAGGAGAGATTTGAGGGAGGTGCAGAAAGAGGAAAGAGTTGGAGAAGAGCTGATAGAGAGAGGCAAGGAGTTCCAGTGGAGTGGGGCCAGGAGTTGGATCGAAGGGGACGAGAGGGCTTGTAGAATGAGAGAAGGGAAGAGAGATAAGGGGGAGCAAGATCGTGGAGAGATTTGAAGACCAGACAGAGGAAGTGAAATTTAAGTTGAGAATGAAAGGGGAGCCAGCCAATGGAGCCAATGGAGGAAAGGGAAGCAGAGATGGAGTCACGGGGGGAGAGGAGACAGAGAGTACGGATGGCAGAGTGATAAATCGATTTGAGGGGGGCAAGATGAGAAGTAGGAAGGCCAAAAAGTAAGGAGGAGCAGTAGAAGAGGCGAGAAAAGATAAGGGAGGAGATTAAGAATTTAGTAGTATGAAAAGTAAGAGGGGCGAACTTTGCGAATATTGTAGAGGTGGTAACGACAAGCACGAGAGGTGAGTGAGATATGGTGGGAAAAAGTGAGAGAAGAGTCAAAGTGAAAGCCTAGGCTACGAGCGTAGGGGGAGAAAGTGAGAATAGAGGGAGGAAAATTAATGAAAGGGGGAGGAGAGGAAGGGGAAAGGGAGTTGGAAGGGAAGAAAAAAACTACTTCGGTTTTGTCAGAGTTAAGGGAAAGAAAGCGGGAAGCCATCCAGTTTTTAATAGCAGTGAGGCAGGAGGAAAGTTTAAGGTGGAGGTCAGGAGAAAAGGAAAAGAAGGAACGAAAGAGCTGTGTGTCATCGGCATAGAAATGGTGAGAGATGCCAGAAGAGGAGATCACAGGGGCAAGGAGGGAGGTGTAGAGTGAGAATAGGAAGGGACCAAGCACAGAGCCTTGGGGAACTCCATATACAAGAGGGTGGGAAGGAGAGGAGCGGCCGCCCCAGGAAAGAGTAAAAGCGCGGGAGGAGAGGTAAGAAGAAAGCCAATTGAGTACAGAGCCTTTGAAACCAAAGGAGGAGAGACTGTTGACGAGAAGGGGGTGACCAACAGTGTTGAAGGCAGCCGAGAGATCAAGAAGAATAAGGACAGAGGATTGCTTAGTGTGTTGGGCAGAGAGGAGGGAGTAAGTGAGGGAAGTTTCAGGAGAGTGTTTCTGGCGAAATCCAGATTGAGAGGGGGGAAGGAGAGAGAGATTAGTGACAAAGGAAGAGAGCTGCGAGTAGGCAAGGCGCTCAAGAAGTTTAGAGAGGAAAGGAAAAAATTAGATAGGGCAGAAGTTCGAGGTGAGCAGGGGATCAGCGGTAGGTTTCTTCAGAATCAGAATGATAGTGGCATGTTTGAAAGCAGAGGGTAAGGAGGCTGAGGAAAGGCAGATATTGAAGAATGAGGTAAGGTAGGGAATAAGTAGAGGGAAAATCTTAGGAATAAGAAGGGAGGGGAGGGGACAGGGTCAGATGGGGCAGATGAGGGATGGGCTTTGGAGAGGAGGATAGAAACGTCAGAGGGGGAGACTGGGGAGAATTCAGTCATGCAAGTAAAGGGTGAAGAGGGAGAAGGGGGAGGGGAAGAGTGAGGAGGAATTGATTGTCTGTCGAAGGGCAAGAATCTTTGAGGAGAAGAAGTTTGCGAAATCAGAGGGTGGAGGAGGTTGAGGGATCAGGGGTAGGGCAGAGAGAAGACGAGAGAGAGTTTGGAAGATACGACGGGAGTGGGAAGCTTGGGAATGAAGAAGGTTTGAGTAGTAGGAACGTTTATGTCTCCTGTCTCACCTCAGCTAGAGGGAGTGATAAAAGAAGTAGGAGGATTGGTTGGAGGGTGATGGAGATTTGTATGTTCTGACCTAGTTGCAGAAAGCCAGAGTGGCAGTGTTCTTTCAGAAGGCAAAGAGGTGTAAGACCTGAGGGGACATCTTAGGGCATGAAATCACCCCTGAGGGTCTTAATCCCCAGGTGAAGAAAAAGGAAGCCTTATTGAAATTAAAAGACCCTACTATTTTGTGAGAATTATGAAGCCTCCTTGGACTCACTAATTATAGACGAATGTTCATTGAAGACTACCCAGAGGTCACTGAACCTTTGGGACAGCTATTAAAGGCTGCAATCAAGTGGGGGGAGGGGTCAGAACAAGCTCCTTGTTTGGCTTACCCCATCAAGGACAATGAGTTCTCCTTGGAGATGGGGTTCTCAGATACCTGCATAATAGCAGTGTTGTATCAAAAGCATGGCAAGGTCACTAAAGTTATCTTGTACGTGACCAAAACATTGTCCTCTGTGGAGGAATAATGTAATGACTGTGAAAATGCACTACTGGCAACGGTGTGGGTGTTGAAAAATTACTGCTCATTCATATAGGGGGAGCACATCGTCGAGACGCCTCATAAACCATTGCAATATCTACAAAGTGACAGAATCTGGGCGGGCAATGTCCGTAATTCCAGAATTACTTCCTGGATTCTGTCACCAGGTCAGAAACACATGCCAACAGTGAACTCTGGACTGCGCAGTGGAGTAAAGATACCCAGATGCAGATTTGATCACTGCATAGAGAAAGGACCCAATTATTGAAACATTCTATCAACACATTAAAGACTCTGTGAGTTTTCCTCGAACAGAATTGGATGATTCCGGTAAAGAGGATCTCCGGGTGGTGATAAAGTTTTCCAAGATGTTTGGAATCCAAGATGGTATGTTGGTACAGAGAGCCCTATCTCGATGTGAACAGTGGGTGGTACCTATCTCATTCCAAATCTGATGTTGAACCATGCCCATGATGCAGCGATTGACAATCATAGGGGGTTTCATACGACATTGGAAATCTTGCACAAGTTTGTCTACTGGCCACACAAGGGCCGGGACCTCATCATTTATCTAAAGGGGTGTCTTGTGTGTACTCAATTTCAACCCAGTTCTCTCACACACAGTGCTCCCCTACAAAAAAGGGGAATGACACTGCCTTGGTCAGATTTGCAAATTGATTTCATCAGGCCAGTGATTCACTCCTATAGAGGAAACAAGTACTTGTTGACTGTAATAGGCTTGTTCACAAAGTGGGTAGAATGTCTTCCTGCCCCGAAGTTTAAGGTGGAGACAGCTGCTGCACTAATGTTCAACCACATCGTCTCTCGTTTTGGCAAACTGCAAAGGATTGAGTCAGATTGAGGAAGTCATTTTACCAGTAAGGTGATGGCAAAGATGTGGGCAATTGTAGGGTAAAAAGGAAACTGTACATTGCTTACCGCCCAGCTTTGCCCGGGGGACTAGAATGATACAACAATACAATTGTGAGCATCTTAAAGAAGTTCTTGACAGACTCTGTACCCAGATGGGACATTGGATTACTGCTTGCCCTGATGGCTATTCGGTCTACACCATCTTCTGCAACAGAAATGTCTCCATTTGAACGTATAACTGGATGAAAAAAGGTGTTATCTCAGCATCTGCTCTATGGAACTCAGGAACAGAAACTGATAAAAGGGTCGACCACCCATGAGTGCATTGATCATTTAAGGAAGCAGCTCCAGCATGCTTTTGCATATGCTCAGCATAATTTAGAAAAATCAGCTGAAGGAATGAAAACATATAATGATCTAAAGACCACAAAGAAGGAGTATGAGGTAGGTGCCAAGGTTTACCTGTACAATTTTCGGAGGAATCAGAACAAGGAGAAGAAATTCCTTCTGTCGTGGTGTAGCAGTTTTGAAATTGTAGATAAAGTATCATCTGTTGCCTACAAGATCTGCACCCCTAAAGAACAACAGACGGTAGATAAATGGGTCCATATAAATCCATTGAAAAGCTGCAATCACAGACCAGCTTTATGACTGAGTGAGGAGCCCAAAGAAGGTCTAGCTGAGGAACCATCTGAGAAATGAGAGGTAAGGATGAAAACCCAGGATGGACACATAACAGGTCTGTAGTTAAATTAATATTCAATGGAAATGTTAAGAAGGAAGTTGTAATGTATTTTTTTATTTTAAGAATGCTTTGTCCTATCATCTGGGGAAATGTGTGTTTTGTGTAAAATACTGAACCCCTCGTTTTCTTCCTATTTATAGAAAAATAACCTCCTTCCATTCCAGCCTGGGGAACCAGAGGAGTGGGGTCTGGGGAGGACCACAAGGACCAAGGAAATGGAAGGGGTTCCAGGACCATACCTCAGTATGAAAAAGAAAAATGGAAGTGGAGGTCAGAGCACCCACTCCCTAAGGAAGGAAAATAAGAAGGACGTACTCCAATGAGAATGGACTTTGGAGGAAAACCCCACTGTCTGCTGCTCTTTCCCATGGCCAATCAGTATAAAAGAGCAGGGGAGAACTTGTGGGGTTTAATGACAGCCCAAGAAGATATCACTGAATGGCCAGCTTAGGCCTTTCCAGCGAAACACATTGGTCTGATGGAAAAAGACACACTGCAATATACATGTCAGCCCAATCATTAACACAGCGAAGGGGCCTAGTGAATGCTGAGTGTGTGCTTTGCTGAAAAGGAACTCAATGAACATTGTAACATGGAAACTGCACATTGCGGATGACAAAAGGAAGGGCTGCCTGTCCGTTCCAACTGCCATAGGAAAACGAAACTCCTAACTGTCCCCACTCCTTAAACCGTGCTTTTACACAAAGGGGTGTTCATGTCCCAAAACGAAATTCCTGACTGTCCCCACTCACTAGATCTGGCGTTTAAACAGAGGGGTGCTGCATATAACTGATTGTTGGCTGCTGGGGAGAGATGTGCTTTGCAAAGTGAAACCAAGTGAAAAATATATACTCTTTCCTCAGAGTCAGTAAGTGACCCTGATAGTAGAACAAATTTGTGTTGCCTTTGGGCTGCAGAAAGAAAGGTTCCATCAAATAAGTATCTCCAAATTCTGTGTGTTTTTAAAGCTTTTAGCATTTTCAAGTGTGCAGGGAATTGACACGTATAAAGAGCTGCATGTGTTATGTGCAAATTCCTTTAAAAATAAAACTGTGCTTTGTGTAAATCTAAATCTCATCAAATGATATTTACCTGTTTATTACAAAAAGGAAAATGTGTGTTACATTGAAGCTGTGTTTTGTGCCACAGAGAAGATGGCATGTGTAATCATTAAGGGGAATTAATTGAACATGTATGTTAAATAAATATATATTCTTCCTATACCCCAGCCTGGTTCTTGGCTCATTGTTGGCACAGGGGAGGGATCTACGTAGCTCTATAGGTGTCATAAATAGGGCTAGCTGAACCCAAGAATAAATGGTATATTGTGGGCCATCTTAGTTGGCGGGGACTCCATATGTTAGCGTGGTGACCCAATATATTGTTACATTATGCAATGTAAAATACTCCTTCATATTAGCTATACCACTATCATTTGCCACATCACCATCATTATGTCAACCATCTTTATTCAAACCATCATTCACAGCACCACAAAAAGTGCTGCATTTGCTCAAGTTCTGTGCCAGAATTCTTTAAATTAGCACATATCACACTTCCACTGACAAACCTTCAGATGACCCAGTTGAAATGTACAACATTTGAACTAATCCCAACATGTCATGCATCCCAAACTTCTTAAAATGGACAATCCTTCAGATATAGAAATATTTAGAGTCTCCAATTCTACTAAATATTGTTCTGGGTGGTCATCCATCAGCGACACATCCAGCACAAAGTCCAAGCCACAATCACTGCCAGAAAGGAAGAAAGTTGTGAGTGGTGGCTATCCAGGACAATCATAGCCTAACCAAGAAAAACAACATCAGAATACTGGTCTTGATAGATCTCCAGATAGATTAGCTATGGCAGATCATGCCATGCCCAACAACCGGATGTCTGACACAGTTATACATTGAGGTATGCCATCCTTATTGAAATGCCAGAAGATTATCAGCATGGCAACATTAATGTGCCATAAGGTTGTAGTAAATTGTGAAGCACCAGAGGCTTCAGCACTATTTCCAGTACTCCTTATCACGTACATTCTACCCTTATCCATTTGATAGCACAGAGGGGTTTCATTGTATACAAGAATGCTTCGGCTCCCAGGACACGAATAGTACCTCATAGATAGTAAAGCTTGGAATGTGGCTCTTCCCCCATGTACAGATTGCTTCCAAGAACAGAACCACTGTGTTCTAAAAGATGCCTCTGCACTTTCTAAATTGCACATTGTTACTAGAATAGACATCGAAAGCATTATGATCGTCATATTCATCGGATAAGTCCATCGTCATCTCGAGTTCAAAGGAACTTAGTACAGAGGGGTGTTGAACATGACTTTGCTGATTGTATGATATGCATTTTGTATATATGTAACTGATGTACGTAATTCGCTCTCTTGCATCCTTCGAGGTCTAAGAAACTCACGTCGCGGGGCGTGAGATCAGAATTGACCAATTGATACTATCTTTTGCTTTCAATAAACCCTAGCATTGGGAGTTTGAAACCTCATGTCTGGCGCATCTTTTCGTGTATGGTCATTGCTTTGTTTCCATAGCACGAAGGACCCCTAGGGGCCCCTTTCAAGATGGCGCCCAAACAGGGACCCTCCCCCACTTGCCCCATCGTATACGTTGTAACGGAGTAAAGGCGGAAGAACGGCGAGGACGGGACGGTCGAGCCAGGATCAAGAACTGTACGGGGCGCCCTGTAGAAGAGAGGAGAGATTCCTTCCGCAGATCTGCACACATCTGATCCCTGATCGACGTACCGGGCCAGAGGGCAAAGGAGGCCAGGGTCCCGAGACGAGGCAGAAGACAGAGAAGCGCAGACACGACGTGGGGAGAGGGTGCGTTAGAACAGGCGACTTGTTTTATCAGGTAAGTCATTCCCCGATTCAAAGAGAACCCTGATTTTTGGCAGAGTGTTGATTTTGCAAACTCAAACGTCCAGGTAAAGTTGGCTAACCAAAGGGGAAGGTTAAAGAAACATGCCTGGAGCACTGTCCACTTTAGCGGGGCTTTTCAGCTGCGGTAGACAGTCCTTGGAATATGGCCAAAGTGCACCGCCTGGGGGAACGCCGGCCTATGATATGTATGCAAAATATGGAGTGGGTGCGATAATATTTTGTGAAATTTGGCATAGGCAAACTAGAAAGCAACCCGACCATCAGTGGCCGATTAATGGTAGTTTGGAGATGGGGAGAATAGATAACCTAGAGAGGGTGCTGATTAGAAAGAAAGCGTGACCTGCAGCTTTTGAGACCGTCAAAGATTGGAGGAGGGAAGCGATGCTCCGATTAAGGAGTAGAGAGAAGCATGCGCATAGGCATAAAACGAAACATGAGATAGCAGAAGAGAAGGAAGAGGAGGAGTGGACTGAGTCTAACACGGGAAGAGAGACGGGACCAGATGAACATAGACAGAATATACCCGCTGCGGGAACTACACATAGCAGATGAATTAATGGAACATTTGTTAACTAACACGAGTCGAGGCCCAAAACCAGAATCGAAACCAAACATGCCAGCAGTGACTGCACGGGCCCAACCAATAGCTCTCATACCCCCTCCCATAGCCCAAGCACTTCCCCTCACTCAAGCATTAACCCAAGCCCCACCCACAGCTCGAGCCCTCCCACAAGCGCAGACCGCGGACACACAATTTCCCAGCACCCAGCAAGGCCCTTCATAGTTGCCGCCTGTGTCACTTGTCCCATCCGCACCTCCCGCTTTAGAGACAGATTCAGCACCATCCACCCCTCCCGAAGTCGAGATTGAGACTGGGGAGGCGAGAAGCGGGGCTGAAGGAACAGGATTTGGACGGGTAACTCGAAGCGCGATCAGCAAAGAGAGGAAGATTGAATTACGGCAAGAGAAGAAATGTACATAGAAGGAAACGATGGGACGGCAGCATTGGCCTCATTGTATGGGTACCGAAGAAGAGACGAGAGACAGGTAGTGTTGGAATGCATGGGGGAAATTCTGGTGGGAGAGTGGAAAAAGATACTTGGGAATTTACTGCCACAGCTGTTGTTAGATTTGAATAAGTTAGCACGCAGTGAGCAAAGAGATGAGGATGTAAGAGAACATGTTCACAAACTGATTGAAGTAAAGAATGAAATGGAAGACAGATATGCTGAAATGTTTGCAAACACAAGAGAAACCGGAATTGACTGTCGAGCTGTGAGAATGGCTTTTAAGGTTGTCTTTTAGAATGGACCGGGAAAAAACACTAAATATGGTCAAAATTGCTGAAAGTGCTATAAATTCTTATTGGAGCCGCTTTGGATAGTTGCACACAAACACAAGCAATGATTTAATACCAAGAAACCATTTTAAATCTTAGAACACAAGTCGGAGGCAATTAAAAGCTGTTTTACAAGTGTAAGAATTTCCCAAAATGAAAATTCGCGACAAACTTTTCACTGCACGATATTCGCGATAACGGTAGAACCGTATTGATTTGGAATGCGGTTTTAGATGCAATTTAAAGCTTTGGGTGTTAGCTACAAGAAGACGTTTTTAGCACAAACAATGAGGGAGTTATAGGCAGTTTAGTAGAGGTTGTTTTGTTCGAGATAGGCACAAGAAGGAAAAACAGGAGTGCGCTTTTAAAATGACAAAAGGATTTCTTCCACTAGGGATGACTATGAACAAAACGAATACCACACAGGAACACAGCCACTTGATCAGAATGATTTCCTGCGGAAGAAACTTGCCTTCTTAAAATGAGAAAAGATCAGCGCAAAGATAGTTTTAGGAAGACTAGTTGTGGAGTAAGATAGGATGGTTTGGATAGAGCATTCTGACAGTTCAACAATACTCCTAACAATACAAGTTCTGAATACAAGATAGGATGGGTTTAAGATAGGGATTGACTATGCAAAATACATATGCCAGCACGGCACAGGACTGGATTGGATCTGCCCTTCTTGGTTCTGATGATAATTATTTTCAGCAGGCAAGCAGTACAGCACAGCCCGGCTATATTTTGATGCTTCCCCTTAGGTTTGTGGGGTTCTGGTTCTGGAATTTTGAGGCCTAGCTGATGGTTCAGCTATGCAATGAGTTTCTGCTTTGCCACGTTTCTGGAGTCTGGAGCAAGGAACATGCAATAGGTCAGCAGCAGGATGCTCCACCAGCATCAGGACAGTGAATGAAACTGTTTGTCTTTCTGTGTGGGCAGCTGTCTCTATATGGTGTGATTTTATGAGGCTGAGAATCCACCCCTAGCCCCTGGAACTCAAAATCTACTTTTGGCACAATACATATTTCCACATGTGCGACCTCTATAACAATCACATATACAGATTACATATTTTAAATGGCAGCTACTCCTCAAAACCCCCGTAGCTTCGGGATCTTGTCTCTGCTTTTCACAGAATTTTGCCATTTTCATCCGGAACACAATGTCCAATTTTTAAGCAAATTTCTACAAGTATGCGCGTTTAACCTGTGCATGAGTGTATAAAGTTTCATATTTCTAGCAGAAATACATTTTGCGTAAAATCACATTTCTTGCCATTTCTTTCCAGAACATTTCACACGATTTTGCCACCTCTTGAAACGGGCAGCCAAAATTTAGATTCACATATCTGTTACTTTTATATTTTTCACAATTTTGACTGGCAAGTTATAAGTCTTTTAAAAAAGTGTTCTTTGTTAATGTTCAGCCACAGATGGTTGTTTGGGTCCGCCTCATTTTGTCTCCCTGCAGTCCAGGAGCAGTCTCCTCCCTGCTTGCTCTTGGCAGAGGCCATTTACGACTGTCTTCACACCTCGCATTTCCTTAGTAGCAACTGGTCATTGTTCCTCATGCCTCTGTAGACCAGGTTCCTTCCCAACCCCATAATTAGAGCTTTTTGTGATTTCCTGCTGGGGGGAAAGACCTTCCTTCTGTGAGAAAAACTGTTATTCCAGTGTGGTAGCTTCAACCAGGTTTATTTTAATTGTTACTTCTGTTGAATTTTTCCTTAGCTTAAAACAAACTTTTTGTATCAAATCACAGCTAGAATCCAAGATTTTAAACCATGGGATCAAAACAACTACAAGATGGGTTACTATCAGTAACAGGCCTCTTAGATTGCAAACATTTGATTTCAGTGTATACATCTTAAAGTTTGATCAGGCAGGCTCCTGACAGCTGTCATTCAGGCAGCCCAGGGTACTGCACATAGATTTTTGACAGATCCACAGACAGGCCACTTTTGCTCTGTAAATCCCTTTATGCTTTCAGCTTTTCAGGACCTTGTAGGTTCACAATGATTTCTTAAACTAAGTGAATTGTAGCACCCAGCAAGAATTTTGTATGTTTGAGGGTGTTCTGTACCAGCATTCTGCAGTTTCAGCAACAAAGAAAAGGGAATTTAAAGCAAGATTTTGGGTTTCATTTAGCAAAGCACTGCTTTTTCCTTCTGTACTCCATTTTCAATTCTTGTGAAGCCCAGTGACATATTTCAGGAGTGAGAGCTCTGTTCCACCACTGACAACATGCGTGGCAGATTGGGCAGCCATCTTTTGTGCGTTGAGAAGCACAATTTTCAGAGGTTTTGGCGCGCACAAGGGTTTTGCAGCCATTTGCCTATTTCTGGCACCATCATAACACAGTGATGCAGCATAGCAGAGCTGAAGTGCGTTAAGACATCCCACAATTTCCCAAGGACAAATCCAGGGCTGACTCAACCATTCCTTCTTCTGAGGATGATAAAATCGAGTACTATCAGATGGACTAACAATATCACCTTTTATTACAGCATTTAAAAATTCAAAGAATCTTATATAGCTCATACATTGCTATGATATAAGAACACAAATTATACAATGGAAAACAATGTGTTTATCAAATGCTGCATAACTTAACCGACATATACCAAACAACCTCTTAATGAGTCTGCCTTCCAATGTCTTACAATGATTCTGAATCCTGAAGGTTTCAAAATTCCACCCTGTGAATTTCAATAAAGATGCCAAAGACAGCATAACCAACACAAGTGTACTTCTGTGGAACCTTCCATCTTGCTGACACAAGCACCTAAGTGGATTCCACCTTACCGAAATCAAGCTCACACATGCTCACACAACTGACCTCTAGATGGCTACACATTATGTAGTTTCTTTGAAGGCTAGTATTTGAAACATCAACTTTTCTTTACAACCTGTTAAAATCTCTTACCACAATGACTCTTCCATTTCACTTCTAAATTCTCCCACACAGGGACATGAGCCTCAGGTCATCCAGTTCTCTAGCGACTCAATATTATGGTGTAAGTCAATAATGCATCTATTACTAAGGCACCCAAAGCTTACAACGCGTGCTTTGCATTGAGATTCTGATTCATCTCATGGTGTATTTGTTTCAAATCAAACAGCATATAAGAAGTGGTAAGAATTAGAGCTGATCGTCTGTAAAATATTGCATGACTTCTCCCATACCCATTAACTTTCCTTTCTATTCATAATAATGGTGAGGACTATGAGATTTCTTTGTGAGTCTACATCATGAACAACGTCAGTAAACCAATGTTCTTCAACAAAGACTATAAATGGACTTTGGCATGACTTTCCATTTTTACCTTCAGGGCATTTGCATCTGTAGATACATTGGCACTGATGACATCTGACATGTAGAAGGGATAAATCCTATTTTCGATTGGGCTGTAGATGATATGGTCTACAGGTTTGTGTCACCTGGTTGTGCCTCTTCAGGAACGCTATATCAGTTTCCCTTCTTTTGGCGTACATAAGCAGTATATGTAGCTATGCTGGGACTTCATTACCTTTCACCTTCGATTCTTTTATCTCTGTACTGAGCTTTAAATGGGTCATATGCATACAGCTTTTCTTAGTGCATTCTGCATATGACACATCTGAAATTAATGTATGATTATGTTGCACATATTTCATACCCTATTCTCAGTAATGACCTCAAAGGCAGGCGGCAAACACAGCCCATACGGACACAAAACGATTACATATGACTGATCCCCTTCTGTGATGGCACAGGCAGGCTAAAAAGGTGGATTGAAAGTTGCAGAGAGCAATGACAGTAGTTATGATTAAAAGCGATCCATACATCACTTATTGGCATCTATATCCAGCTCACGTGAAACGAATATTCCTATAAGAGATTGGCTTTGCTTTTCTTTGCTCTTGACATCTGTTAGGTTCATGTATGTTCTACGTATGTCTGGTCCAAATATTTGATTTAACGTCACTTGGTCTGACGTCAACAGTGCTCATTGAAGGAAGACATTCTAAGTGGACCGTGATGGTGCCTGGCAACAATAAGGCAGTATCCACAGTTTGCATTTGTCAAATCCAGACTGGTGGACACACTCTAGGGAACACTATGCAGTGATGCTACACGATGACACACAAGAAAGAGGCTGTGATCACAATAGGCACGAACATGCACTGGTCTCAGGACACTAGGAGTTAATGTACCAGATAATAACACTTTCACCATGTCACCTTTACCCCATGCGCTCAGCCAGAGGCATGTTTGGTAATTTAAGACTATGCTTCCCAGCACTGGTACTTTGCACCTTGTTGATGTTTTCACTATTTAGTTTGCATTACTTTCGCGCTAAGCTTCACATACTTCACTCGGGCCTATCATGGCTCAGGTTAGCAGCCCATTACTAGCCAAGGCCGCCCAGAACATGGGGTTTAATGCAATTAGCAACCAGCTCAAAATAGTTTTTAAAAAACTAGGTTACCTTTGATTGATGGGGACACCATGTTGGGCCCATCCATCAAAGGAAAGTTCATCCCTACCTAAGATGGCTACCATGGTGACGTAAGAGTGGCTCAGGAGTGAGTGATTCTTTGCTCTCTTTCTCACCCTTTTTAAGGGTTGGGGAGGATTGGCCAGCAGGTAAATAGGGGCTGGGTGGGAGAAGGTAGAGTGTGCAGTTGGCAGTGAAAAAGGGAGAGCCCATCACGGAGCGGAACGGCGAACAACTGCCATGGAATGTGGGCTTATACCAGAGGATGCAGTCCAGTGTTCAAAGATGCCGATTGGCTGGCACCCCTGCACCGGGTAATAAGGAGAGCTTTACATTCTACGCCTTTGCTTTGACTGCCATCTGATTCTGCCGTCTCATCTGCTTGACCTCCCCCCATATTTTACTGAAACAAACGGCTGAATGAACATTTGACTACCAATTGCTTTTCTTCTGGCACCAGGAGTTGGAAATTCTTTTCATCTTGCTGAAAGTGTTGTGCATTTGCAGTGTTTCTGGACTCACTTTTTAGTCCACAATTCTTTTAACAGAAATTAACACATCCATGTGTTCTCTATTACAAGAAAACGCCAAGTTAATTCTTTCTTTTTTTTTTAAATGTACGCATGCATATAGAGTCGAAATGGTAGTCATTCTGTTTCAATTCGTTGACTGTTCCATGTCTTATGCATGGCTCCCCAGCCTGTCAGACATGCCTTGAAGGTCAATGAGTTTTCAAAGTGGCACCATGGAAGGGGTAAACAATAGGAATTTTTGTTTTCTGTTGAAGCCAATCTCCATGTGTGCTCTGTAAAAAAACAAGCAGTTGTAATGCCAACAGTTTTGGCTTTTGTGTAGGCATGGGAAAGGCATTTGGCAGGCACTGCTATTGTGGGATTAACTGGTAGCAGCTGCAAAATGGTGCGATTTCCTGGACACATACTAGCAGTGCTTAGGAAATCAACTATCTAATACTTATACACAAGCCAACATTGTTGGCTTTGCCATTGCTTGCTGTAAACAGGACTTCAGTACAGGACAGTCGAGTGGCAGATGGCAGATCTGGTTGACATTCGTATGACACAAGCAGCGAGTTTAGAGCTCCAATAAAGTCATTAACTCTCAGAATACTGCTTTCAGAAAACACTTAGAGGCAACTCAAGAACAGAGTTTGAGGTTAAGTCTTGCCAAAGGCAACTCAACGAGATTGCAGGAAGATGTGTTTTGGGTGGGGAGGGGCAGGAAGTGGGTCAGAATAGCCATAGGGATTAGCACGGGCATGGGCAGTGAATGGGTGGGTAAATACCCCCCCAAAAAAACCTACAAGCTTTGTGCGGTTCTTCATATGCAATTTATCCCTGAATGTATTATAATGCAATCATTTCGGCTGATATGTGGAGCTTTAATAGCCAAAACTAAAAATGATGTACGTTTGTAAATGATATAGTTTGTGAGAAATAAGTATGAGACTCTCTAGGCAAATCATACCATCCAGGCCGTGGCCCAGCTACACAACCCACCCTGTGGCACATGGCACGTCGAGTTGGCCAGGCCCCATGCAACCAATGTTCTGTCTGACCACAGACCTCCAGGTCTACCACAATTGACCTGGGTCTAAAAACAATGTGGAGGCAACTAACTTTCACCAGCTGTAACACTAGTGACGTAATTTACCTCTTCACATGTCCGTGTAACTTGGAGTACATCGGGATGATGAGCAGATCGATAAAAAAAAAAGAATCCAGCAACACCAATCCTGCAGAAGAACAAAAAGAGCTAATGCACCTCTGGTGGAATTTGTTTTGAAAAACCCCTCAAGGAGAGTGACTTTTCTTGTACTATTGTAGAAAAAGTGACACGTCCACCTAGGGGTGGAAATATGCAGTCCGACCTTCTCAAAATAGAACAGATGTGGATTTTTCATCTTAAAACAGACCAAGAGTGACTTAATGAGCTGATAAACTGGCAAAAACTGGCCCCCTTGTAGCCCGTTTCCCAGTACATCATTGTGATCCGGGTTCTTTCATTCACAGGAAATTAACCACATGAGCCATTCTGGCCACTCCATGAATACTGTCCTAATGATTGGGCGCCTCTTCGGTCACACCAGGTGGATCATCCCTCCAGCCAAGTAGCTGAGACTAATGCCAATAATACCCATTATCAAACATGAAGTACCCAAACACACTCACTTATAAAATGCGAACAGGCAAATATATAGGGTCTCCTACCCACCAAAACAACATTACTGGTAACAACACTGTGAAATCAAAAATCAAATAATTAGAATACAAATTGAAGAGGCATCACTCCACCATGATAGATCCTTTCTACAGACAGGGTACTCTGCATCTACACTGTTCCAAGATGTTGTGCCGCGCGGTAATCAGTAAGATCCCATTAAACGGGGCTTGCAACATATGACCGCACAAACGCCACATAATCAGGAAACAAATAGAACGGTCTGTTTCCATATGCTGCCGCTTTTTCGAATGATGATCGAACGCGACACATATACAGGTAAGCGTTACAATTGCAGATTAAGACTGCCCATATCGAAAAACTAGAAAAACTAGATGTGGTACATACTGAGAGCAGCCTTAGAATGTTTTAAAAGCTTTGATGCATGTTTGGGACAATGCTGAGTGAGGGTGAAATCTTTAATACATGAGCCATCGTATAACACATATTGATGTAAGGTAGCTAGACCTCACTTTGGCAAAAAAAAACTCTTTTGGAGAGCCCTCTGTTCGGGAATTATTAAAGACAAGAATGCACCGTCCATGAATGTTGGGGAATAGCTCCAGGTCCAGCATTGGTAGCAAACACTGAACCTTTGGGAAGACAGCTCTCAGCCACCACAATAATCACAGGCACAGTGTGCTTTGTTTTATCTTACACACAATTCAGTGTCACGATAACAAAATATACATCGCTTTATACTGCAAACCTGTAGGATTAGTGCATCTGTTTGCAAAGTGTGGTGTAGCGGCGCACTTCCAAGCATCACATGATGGGAGGGAAGCCCACCCGACGTGGTGTGAGGAAAAGGAGGGGAGATAAGGAATAAAGGATGCACGCATGCCGAAAACAGGGCAGTGTGAGTAGACACTAAACACGAGTGTCCGTGTGTTTTGTTTGACCTTTGTTGGCGAGCCGGTGAAACATTAAAATGCTGGCAGGCCTGGCGTGATTAGCACAACACATTGACGACGAGTTGTGAATGATCCTGCGGTACGTCATTGAACCCCGAAATCCAGCCCGCTGTGCCTGGCAGCCACGCAACACCAAGGGACAGTGTGACGTTGGGACGCAACAGTGCGCAAGCTCTGCTCTGCTTCTGCCTGTGCTCCCAGCAGCACATGCTTATCGCACAAATGGCGGGCGAACCGAACGACAAAGGAGGACATGGCGGCCGCCGCCTCTTAGTGGGGGCTCCTGGCCAGCCTACCCTTCCTTCTTCTTCTTCTTCTTAATTATCGGGTGCGTGGGCGGACCCACGCAGGCGCTTCCCCATCCTAAAGGATGATGTGCACCAGACCCACCAATCAATACTTGTCTCACATAAACTCACAACTCTTCCCACCGCCCCGTCTGTCTCACAAAATCCAACATCACACTGTTCCTCCTCCTGCCTCTCACCCTGTCACCTCCCAGCAAAGCCTTCCCACTCAGCTCAGCCACACCCAGCGTAGATAACCAAACCCTCATCAATTCTCTCTCCTCAACATGTCTCTCACATCTAGGCAGAAAATGTCCCACGGTCTCAGGTACCCCACACACCGCACAATCCCTCGTCTCACGCTTCCCCACTCGATACAGACAGTCATTCAGCCCCACATGCCCTATCCTTAATCGATTCAGCATCACCTCCTCCCCATCTCCATTCCAGACTCCCCGCATCCACCTTCACCAACACTTTCCCACGAACACCAAACATCCACCTGCCCTTCACCCCACTCACCCACCTCTCCTGCCACTCATCCATGACCCGTCTCACCACCACAGCCTTCACCTCATCCACACTCAAAGGCAGCCTCACATCAACCGCTCCCCTTCTCATACCCTCACCCGCCGCCAGATTCACCAACTTATTACCCAAAATGCCACTGTGACTGTGGACCCACACCAACTCCAAATCCATTCCCCCACGCACACACCGATCAATCTTCCTCCTAATGTCCAAAATCACATCCTTCCTGTCGCCATCCCCTGCCACAATCGCCTGCAACCCACTCAATGAATCTGAAAACGTCACCACCTTCTCTAACCCCAACTCGCACACCCTATCAATCGCCAATGCAATTGCCACCAACTCAGCCATACAGATCGACACATCATTCGTCAATCGTCCCACTCCCCAGTGCTTTCCAGATAATACGCCATACCCACTCTCCCAGACACAGGGTCTTTCGAACCATCCGTGAACACCGTGCATCCTTCCTTTCCTGCCACATAGGCGTGACCCAAAGCTTTGATCTCACCCGCAATCCTCTCTTCTTCGAAACCACATTCGCCAACCCCAAACACACCTTTGGAGACCCCATCATCCACCTCGGCCATCTCTCCAAATCCGTACCCATCACAGTGATCAAATCGCCCACACCCCACTGCACTCCCTTCTCCCACATGTGAAACCCAAAAGTGCGCCCCCTTCCTCCTCCACCGGTCCCTATAATAGTAAAACCTCCAATTATACTTCAAACATTCACGCACCGGATGAGCCACACTCTTCGCACTGCACTTCGCCCACCATCTCATATTCAATGCATCCCTCCTCAACCCCAACGGCATCTCCCCCACAAGCACCTGAACCGCATTCACTGAAGAGGACCTCATCACACCCGAACACACCCTAAATGCCCTCGCCTGTACCCTATCCAACCGCAACTTCTGACTCGCCGTGAAACCCACTGACACCTGGCATCCAAAATCCATCACACTCAGAATCAACCCCTTATACAACATTCGTAGACACTTCTGCTGCGCACCCCACTCTTTCCCAGTCACCACCAGCAGCAAATTCAACCTACGTTTACACTTATCCACCATACCATTCACCTGCAAATTCCAGTTTAACTTCCTATCCAAGATTACCCCCAAGTACCGAAACTCTTCCACGCTTTTCACCCTCTCACCTTTCAAAACTAAGTGCAACCCTTGCTGCACTCTCCTCCTTGAGGAAACCATACTCACACTTTTATCCACAGACACCGAAAAGCCCCATTTCCCACACCACTCCTCCATACGCACTATCGCAGCTTGCAGCCGATTCTGCACCAACAACAAACTCTGCCCTCTTACCCATACCACACCATCATCTGCGAAGAAATCCACCTGACACTCGAAACCAGCTTGAATCAACCCATCCACCATCACATTAAACAGCATTGCACTAATCACACTCTCCTGCGGCTTACCCATTCTCCATCTTCCAAACCTCAGACATCAACCCCCTCACTCTCACCTGAAAGGTCCTGTCAGCCAAAAACGCCTTCATCCACCGAAACATCCTCCCGTTCACACCCATCTCCAACACTGTCACCAACAACCCATTCTTCCACACCATATCATACGCCTTCTCCAAATCCAAAAAGAATGCCCCCACCATCTCCCCATCACACAATGCCTCCTCCACTCCAGTCACCAACCTCACTAACGGATCTGCCACCGACCGATTCTTCCTGAACCCACTCTGAAAATCACTCAAACACCTATTCGACTCCAAATAAAACCCCAAACGCTCAACTACCATCCGTTCCATAACTTTACACAACACAACAGTCAGCGCAATCGGTCTATATGACTTACACTCCGTCGGGACCTTGCCACTCTTCAAAATCGCCATCACAATCGCTCTCTTCCACAACCTCGGTAAAACTCCACTCTTCCAGATCTCATTGAACAATGCTAACACCTCCAACTTACATTCCACTGACAACTTCTCCAAAAATACATACATGACGCCATCCACCCCTGGACAAGACCACTTTCCCTTCTGAATCGCCCCATCGAACTCCACCATAGAAAACGGAACCTCTTACTGCTCTTCCCAAGGCCCAACATTCGCCAACAACTCCCGCATCTCCTCGTCAACCACTCCCATACTTATTCTCACTGCCTTTGGGAAGTTCCCTGAACTGTGCACTCCCCCAACAAATTCAACTTCTCCCCATCTTCACTGACCACCTCCACCCCTTTCAACAACACAGACATACCACCCTGTGGCCTCATCAACCCGGACATCCGCTTGAACTTCTTCCAAACCTCACCCATGCCAAGATTACTCCCCAGAGACCCACAATAGCCCCTCCAATATCCGCTCTTTCTTTCCCTAATCACCCTCTGCACCACCGCCTTCGCCTTCTTGTATGCCACCAAATCCTCCAACATTCCCGTTCTCACCGCCCTGGCCCTCGCCTTCTTACACGCTGCCACAGCCCGTGAACATTCCACCGACCACCAAGGAACCTCAACCTTCCCACCCTTCCCCTTCTCAACCTCCGGAACTGCAGCCACCGACGCCGCTCTCATTCCCTGCATCAAATGCTCATTCCATTCATCCACCCACCAATTCCTATCCCGAGGAACAATCAATTCCTGACACAATGGGCCTCATTACGAATCAGGCGTTAAGGGGTTAACGGTGCCGTAAACGGCGCCGACCCTTAACGCCTAATTCCGAGGTCCCTTAGCGCCATGGTGAGTTTAACGCCTGCTTTTTGCAGGCGTTAAAATCCATGGCGCTAAGGGACCATGGTGCTAATTACGCCACCGTAATTTACGGTGGCGTAATTAGCGCCTTCCCCACTCCCATTATGCCCTATGGGGCAAAAATGGGAATGGGGAAGGGTAAACTGGGAAATGGGGATTTACCGCCCCACTCACCTTGGAATGGGTGGGTCGTAATGAGGCCCAATCTCTTATACAACTCCCAATCAGCCTTCCTAAAGTTCAACCGGCTCCCAGACATCCGTGGCCTGATCCCTACCTCACCCCTCACTGTCACCAAAATACCAGAATGGTCGCTCCCCATATCCCCATCCTCACGCACCTCCCAATCACATTCTCCCGCAATCGCAGAAGACACCCAGGTCAAATCTAAACACGGCAACTTCCCAGTCCTCACATCCAACCGCGTACCCGAACCATCATTCAGCAAAAACAGACACAATTCATCCACCATGTCCTCCAATAGTTCCCCATTCGCATCTGTCCGATCACTACCCCACAACGTGTTAGCACTGTTAAAATCGCCACACAAAACACAAGGTCCCACATGCCCCCTTATCACTTCAGACAGCACATCCACCTCCACCACCTCACACGGATTATAATAATTTAACACCAAGACTTCCGATCCCCCTACCCGAATCCCCGCCCCGATAGGCTCCACTGCTCCATCCACCACAATCTCTCTTTTACAACCAACCCTTTCCGAGCTGCCATAGCCACACCCCCCCTCACCCCTCCAACCTATCCTTATGAAACAACTCAAAACCCGGAATCACAAACCCCAGATCACCCCTTAACCACATCTCCTGAATACAAACCACATCAACATTCAATTCCCCACACAGCGCCGCTTTCAACTCCTGCCCATTCCTCAACAAACTCCTCGCGTTCCACTGCAAAATCCTCAGGCCGACACCCCACTCTGCTTCCACATTTTAGTAACCATCCTGAACACATCCTTTTCCAACACATCCACAACATTCAAAAACCTCCTCCCTGCTTCCACCACTCCTTTCGTAAGATCCGACACACTGACTGACAAATTCCCCTGAACCAGCTCCAGCACACTCACTATAAAGCACATAAACTCAGTTTTCGGGACAACCATCATTTCTACGCCTTTCACCTCTCCCACCACTCTCTTCCTTCCCGCAGCCTCAACCACCACCGGCTCTCTCCCACACACCTCATTCACTACTCGTACCAGTTTCACCTTTGCCACTGCCTCTGCATAAGACAAACCTTCTGCCGCCCTCACCTGCACCACCTCTTACACCACCGTGTGGCTCTCACACCCCCTAAACGCAGTAGAGTGCCCCCCCACAATTCACACACTTCTCCGGGGTCTCCACCTTGCATTCCTTAATATCATGATCTCCTCCACACCTCCCACAATGCCTCTCATTCCTGCACACTCTCGCCACATGTCCAAACTGCTGACACGTATAACACCTCAAAGGCATCGCTACATACATTTTCACACGGAACCTCTGATAACCCATCTCCACCACCTCTGGACACTCCGCTCTCACAAACCTCACTGCCACAGTCGTTGACACCACATCCCCTTGTGCATCTCTCCTCCCCAGCCTCCACGCCTCCACTACCCCCACATCTGCCAGCTGCTCTTCCACCTCAAACATATTCATGGACACCGGCAGACCATACAACACCCCCTTACACGACACACCACTTTGATCAAACACTCACACTGCATGTCTACCCAGACAACCCTCCTCCAGAATCTTAGCCTTACTGCCAGCATCCGTCCCCTCCACCAACAACCGGCCCCCAGTCACCACCTGCACCCGAGTGACATCTCCCACAGCCTCTTTCACCCATCCAGCAATCACCATCAGATTCTCCCCCTGAAACGTCTTCACACGACTATCGGGCTTCAACACCACCTTCCACATACTGTTACACTGCATCTTCTCCTCCCCAGACACACCGCTCCCTGAGGCTTCCAGCCCCTCCAAAGCGCACTTTTCTTGGGTCCCCGACCCTGAGATGCCCCGGACCAGCCCGCCTCCATCATCCCTCTGTGGAGATCTGCTGTGATGCCGTCCCTCACTTCCCTTTTTCCCCCTCTCCACAGGTGTAGATTTTATAGACTGCGTCTTCCCCCTGTTCTCCCCTTCCTCCACCCCCCCCCCTTCTTTTCAGCCTTCCCACCCCCCTTTGCCATCCTTACCTCCTCCTCAAGGCACACTCTCCCCCTGCACCCGCCTAGAGAGACCGATCTGCCTCCTCAAGTCCAGCACCCTCCTCCCAGACACCGCTCTGCCCTGCCTGAGTCCGCCCGGATCTAGTTCCCATCTGAGGAACGGACCCTACACACGTGGTGCCTCCGATTCACTCTCCGCTCTCCTCGTGGCCCCCCAGCCTACCCTTCCCACCCCCCGAGTGCAGTGAGGGACAACTGGAGGTCCGGACCGGAAGTGGGGGTGGGAATGACTCCACGCCACCCAGCGGCGCCGGAAGGTGTAGGGGGGGCGCGGACCGAGAGAGAGTTGGCCTATATAAACCATCAACACTCGTGGGCCGGCTTTCTCTCTCAGTTTCTGCCCTCCTTCCCTTCAACAGAGTGGAATTCGTGGTCGTGTTGAACCGGGTTGGCAGAGGAGTTTCCAGCGTTTGGGTGGTCGGTGCTATGTCGTTCTTGAAGAAGTGGAGTACTGGTTCCCGTCGGAAGTTTGGAGTCACGGTCGCGGGATTACAGGTAAATACTGGGGTAGTGCCCAATAATAATGAGGGACGGCAGGTTGTGGGGTCCGGTAGGGCGGTGGGTCAGGCATGGTTAGGATGCTTGCCTTGGGTCAGGCAGCATGGGAGTTCACCTGGGGCCTTGATGGTGGCAAGGGGCGCTGCGCAACAGGTTGGAGTGGCTGCCGGGGCTGTTAACCCTGAGGAGGTGCGGGGGACGACAACATAGAGGTCACAGGCTTAGAACGGTGTTGGCATGTAGGCTACAGGGTTTGTGGACAGCAAGCCGGAGGGCAGAAAAACAGTGTGAGAGAGGTTCGGGGGCGCAGTAAAGAGGCCTAAAACGAGTAGGGGCAAGAGGTCAAGTTCTAGCAACAGGTAGTGTCAAACAAGCACGCGGGGTGGGGCTGCCTCGAGGTGGATGCGGGCTTCTGTGGGGTGACGCTTAGGCCGTGACATGTTACTGAGGGAACCGTCCTGGGGGGTCCACAGGGAGAATGGGTCGCTCCTAGAAATGCCCCGTTGTAGTACATATGTGTGCCGCATGTTTTTTACCTGATTCCTACATGTGGCCACACGACTTAGTAAGTTGGGGTGAAAAATGAGTTGGTTAACAATGACACCGCGTTACGAAAACACATTACTGTCGCAGGGCACAGCAACTTATGATGTAGGTATCGCTTCATTTTCAGAGCACTTCTCGTGACTATTATGGCAAATAAGTGGCCCAGGTTTGTGCATTCATTTGGGACAGCATACTTCGGTTTCAGTGTTCCAGTGGCTTGTGTTGAGAGCGTGCACGAATTTCCAGGTCAGGTGGTAAATATATGTATTTTTATGGGTGTGTACTTATACATGACGCGCGCCTGCCAAAATGAAGCAATAATGTTTAGGTGCAGTCTTGCACCTGTCATGGCCTGCTGTATGCGGTTTGGAGAAGAGCAGATGCTGAGGTTTCTTTGCGCTGGCCGTGTTGCTGTTGTGTGGAATTTGGTATGTCCAGCATTGGCCCAGTGGATATGGTTGGGATGGGAGCTGTGCTGAGGTTTCTGTGCACCAACTGTGGCAGTTTGGTAGGGGGTGTGGTGAATCTCACCTTTACTACGTCACACGGATCATGGTCCTGGACTTGTCATGTTGTCCTTTCGTGTCTTCTACTTTTGCGGCGGGGGGGCATGGGTGAAGCGGATTACCCACTTGCAGGGTTGGGATATGTTAGCAAACCAGTCCTCTGGAGGGGCTGGGCATGGGAGGGGTCCAGTTGGGGCTGGGGGGCAATCGCTGAGTGCAGGGCATCAGGCACCCATGGGACGCGGTTCCCCAGGATCTGGCCTGTTGGGCGGTAGGGTTGATGGCAGTCTACTGGCCACCTGAGTGTTGGTCGGTTGGTTTCTGTTTATCTTCCATCGGACAGAGGGTTTTTTCTATTGGGAGCACGCATTGCATAGGTTCCTATGTGTATTAGGGCAGCCTAGGTGTCTGGGATGCAGGGCTTGCAGTTGGTTCGTCGGTTCGTGAATTTATGTGTTTCGGGAGTGCTGTATGGTTTGAGACCGTGGTGCAGTGCACAGCGTGTTATGCCAGTGGGAAGTTGACAGCTGTTGGTCGGTTATTTGAGGGGAAAGGACAAGTGTTTTGGCTGGGTTGCGGGGAATGATGCCACAAAGTAAAAGGTACTGCCAGTGTGAAGTTGACAGCTGGTGGTCGGTTGTGTTGAGGACTAAGGATGGGTGCTTGAGTTGTGGGGTGGGAAGTGGTGGCGCCGGGTCGGGCGAGGTGTGGGTGGGGATTGGGGAGGGTGTCAAGGGTGTCATCGATTTGAAGGTGCACCAGGTCTGTCCAGGGGTCAAGGCTGAGTGGCAGCACAGGATATTGGTGGCCATCTTTGGAAGTTCGGGGTGCACATGCTTTGTCCTTGGTTGATGCAGGGGCACCATATGGTATGATTCGGAGCATGGGACGTGGAGTGGATTCCTCAGTCTAGTATTGCAGGTGTTTCGGTGGTGGCAGGGTGCGAGATATGGAGGTGACCGGAGCGAGTCATTTGGTTGCAGGTGCAGGGGCACTGGGTCGGCTCCAAGAGAGGAGGCCACAAGGCGCAGCAGGGATGGGCGGGTAGTTCGGAAATTGGATGTGCACCGAACGCTAGGATGATTGGGTCATGTCATGCCTATGCCCACTGCTGTAGAGCAATCAGGGCGGTGCTTTGTAGCGGGGTGGTGGTCGTGGTTTGCAGTTGCCAGGTTGCAGTGGGGTTACACAGATGCACCAGGTTGGGCTCCGGGGGACTAGGCCACGAGGGACTAGGCCACGAGGCAGGCCAGGGTATTGGCAGCCATTTGAGGGATGGGGTTGCACACAGTCATTTGCCAGGTCGATTTGGGGAGGGGGCCCAGTTGCTGCGGGTGCTCGTGTGGAGAGGGAGCCTCGTGGCACTGCGGGGCATGTGTGATGTGTAGAATGGAATACTTTGGCCAGTTCCTCACTTTTCAATTCGTTGTGGCTTGTGGTTTTGGGTATGGGATGATGCCACTTTCTGGTGCATGGTATGTTGTGGGTGGAGGTTTATTTGAAAGTGCTAGGTGGTTGGGACTGGATTGGTTTGTGGTGTACAAATGTTCGTGGCACTGTGGAGGGTAGCAAGTGTGTGTGGTTTGACAGTTATAACACATGTTTGGAGTGGTGGATTGCCGTTGTCTTGGTGGGGTCGGTGTGCTGCGTGGCCCACATCACCGGAGTGTCTTTGCTGGGTGTCACCGAGAGCAGCGTGGAAGATTGGGGGTGCGATTTAGAGTGAGGGCAATTGGTTCATCTGGAGGGCGTGGGTTTTGGTCTGGGAGGAGGAGTGTGAGAGGTGGTGTGGGTAAGGCATGCGAGTTTGGCGCACAGGTGGGTGGTGTCGACTCGAGGAAAGGAATTGCTGTGCGCCGCGCCAACGGTGACTGGCAAGCCGCATGCTTATGGGTTGGGCAATTTGCAGGCACGCTGAAGGTTGGAAAACGGGCTCGCCGTGGATCCTCTGGAGTTGACCGGCGAATGGAGGGCATGTGGTCAGGCGGTTTGGCACGCAGGGGGGGGGAGCTTAGAGGCACGCGCATTTCGTGTGCATACTGATGGTCGGCGTGAGGTTATGGGTGTTTCAATGTGGCAGATGGATGTGGAAGGTGCTGGAGGGGTAGGATGGCGGAGGTAGGGTACCACCAACTGGGGGAAGGCTACAAATGGATGGTGGTCGGTCCGAGGGGCGGAGATACAATGTTGCTGGCAAAAGGTAACATAGGGGGCACTAGTAATTTAGCACGGGGGCTGTCCGACCGGGTGGGCAATGCATCGCTGTAAAGGTAAGCTTGGTTCATGAATGCACAGTACAAAAGCAGAGGTATGTTCAATCTCGTGTCAAGAGTAGCAGCTGTTCACACAAGTATCACTTTTCCACAGGTGTCAGAACCGTGCATCATCAAGCCAACCGGGCGGCGGACCTCCAAGGTTATCTCCATTGGCAAAGGTAGAGTTCGGGCCCACACAGACGATGTATACAACTCAGGCATAATGTTTTGGAAGTGTTTGAAGAGGCACAGCATGGCAGTAGTTGACACCTTTTGTTTCCACCAGGTCACCATGTCGCAACAGGCAAGGTCAGGAAGCCCAGGTCTGGAGGTCGTAGAGGTTGAGATAGTAGAGGAAGGGCTAGCGGAAGAGGAAGTCGCAGGAACATCGACAACAGGGCGATTCAGGGACGCATAATCGTGGGAAGAATTCCCAGCCCTGGCAGGGGTTCATTGGATGGCAAGCAGCTATGCTCAGAATGGGGGCCCCATTGTTAGGAAATGGCAGCAAAACCCTGATGTTGGGTCGAGAGGTGGACAGAGTCACTAATGACTCAAAGGAATGACATGCCAGGCGCCCTTCACCGGTGGCGAACTGCAGCCATCATGGGGTGCAGGAACAGCACACAGCATGCAAAAATATAACAAAAACAAGTGGGGGCTCACGCCAGAAGAAGAAAAAAAAGGACTTAGAGGAGGAGTTGGCACCATTAAATGCATGTATGGGGCGCCGCCCCTGTGTCTTCGGTGAAGGCAGCGGCACAAACAATCCTGGCTCCACCGCCAACTCAAACTCCCAATCCGCCAGCAACCAAAGAGATAACATTGAACAGAGAGGGTTGGGGGGCAACCATTAAGACCATGAATACGGAGGGTGAGTTGGAGTTAATACAAAGGGTTGCAAAAGTTATGTTGTTATTACAGGAAGAAAAGGCTATGCAGGGCTGCAGGTGGCTAGTAAAGAGGGTTTAGCCACGGGAGAGGCAAGCAAGGTATGGTTGGATAAAGGGCTTTGGGGCGAAACAAAAGGAAATGGCCCGCAGCCTGGCAGTTGAAAACTCGGGGGTGGCAGAGCAACGCTGACAAGGAATTGAGTGGAGTAAGAAGGGCCAGTAAACTCCCTGCCATTACAGGGGACGATTACTTAACGTGGCTTATCCCTGAAGAATCAAATATGGTTGAGAAAATTCATAGACATCTTGTCGCTACTCAAGCATGAAGGGGGCAAGGGGCAGGGGGACTTCCATGGGAGCAAGGAGGGTGGGGGGACATCAAACCTTCACTCAAAGGGATAACTTGCATCCTTCTCTCAACAGATGTCACCTGGGTATGGGTCGTGGGACAATAGTTTGTGGCCAGAGCAGCAGAGAGAGCGAGGATGGCATAGGGATGGCAACATGGGTTTTCAGCATACTCAAATTTGCTGGATCACAAAGGCCGGTTTATGGTGCGACCAACTATGGGGTACTTTGGAACAGGCAGCGCAACGTCACCACCCTTCCGACATCTTAGTGCTACACATGGGGGGCAACGACTTGGTGGCGAGGGGAAGAAAGGACATGACAGCGTTCATGAGGATCATCCTCACGCAGGGTGGGGAGGGTGTTTCAGGGCACAGAGGTGATGTGGTCCGAAATAATGCCTAGGCAAAAATGGAGGGGGGCATTGTGCCACAGTGCGACAGAAATCGCAAAAAGGAAGGTGAACTCTAAGATGGGGGGATATTTAAAAAGCAAAGGAATGGGATGGATCCATCACCCACTGATCACACTGAAAGTACCTGGTTATTTTGGGGGCGATAGGACTCATTTGTTGATTTTGGGGCTGCTCTCATGGCCATGGTATGGAGGGAGGCATTGAAAAATTCTGGATGTGCGTGAAATTACAAAGGGGCAGGGAAAGGGGGCGTGCGAATGTGTGGTTAGGGCAGAATGAAAGAAACGGAAAGGGCAAGAAGGGAAGTCAGGGGGAACAAGAAGAAGGTGGTACTGTATGGTTGGGAATGAAAACAAGCAGGGGAAGGGATAACTGAAGGAAAATACCTAGGGGAAGAGTAAGTGGGGACGGGGAAGGGCTCGGGGTGTGGACAAGGGGGTCAAGAGGGGCAATGGTCTAAGTCGTTTGGGGGAGTAAGTGCAAGGCTGGGGGGAGAGACTGGGCAACTTGGGGAATAGAGAGTACAGAACATGGAGGCTGGGGGGGCGGGCGTAATGGAATACAGGGAACAGAAAATGGAGGCCGGGGGTGAGGGGGTGGGCGAAAGAGAAGAGAACCGGAAGGGGGACGAGGAGTGAGTCTCGGGAAAGGAAGTGAAGGGTGAGGGATAAACGGAACGGGGGTAGGGGCCGGGGGGGGAGAAGAAGGCTAGTTCTGGGAATCAGACCCAGGCAAGATCATTGAGGCTGGATAAGGGGGAGAGAGAACAACGGAGGAATGGAATGAAGGAGAAGCAGAGCACACACAAGATGGGAAATGGGACATAGACACAGTCATTGGGGCACATGAGGTAGCGCATGCACACGTGCAGTGAGGAAGGCATCCTCATAGAGGCGAAGCAGGATGCTGTGCGTCACAAAGCCTGGGCAAGTGACAAGCCCAGAACAGGGATCAACCCAACACGACATGTGCAAGTTGGGGATGGAGTGTGACGGATCACTCGTCCTCTGCTGTGGAGTCAACCCAACACACCTGCAGCCTCCACATGACCTGCAAAAAGCAGATAACCATCAACAACAAAAACACCCAGTAGGAAGATACTATTGCCCAAGGAAGGGGAAGGATGAGCTAGCATGATGGACAACCCACAAGAAAGCCCAGCCAGTTGGGGGACCCCCAGGAACACGATAGGAGTGGCCCCAGAAAAAGAAGGGCCCATTGCAGGGTTAGATGCAACACATGGCACCTTCATGAGGCCATTTGACCCCTATGCAATGGAGCTGCACTGCCGTGGGAACTGTGGCTCCAACAATTTGAGATCCACGTCAAAGACAAGAAGATCACAGATGCAGAGGAACAGTGAGCGTTACTAATGCTCAACCTTGGCATGCTAGCACTGAGACTATTCACAGACCTGCTTAACAGAGGGCAGGCTGAAGACTATGAAGCAGCGAAGGAAGCCCTGAATGGGTAGTTCAAGAATTGAACCCAGACTATGAACGTTTTCAAATGAGCATGGCCCAGCAAAGACCTGGAGAGAAGATAGATGATTTCCACGCCCGCATCAGGGAGATGGCCCTGGGATGTGAGTTCCCGGATGAAGATTTTGCAGTAGGTCAGAAGAGCATTCATGGCGTTTCATCAGAGAAGCTGCAGAGAGCATTCCTATCGGAGAAGAACCTACCACTGGACTGAATCCTAGCGATGGGTCAACAGAGGGAATGCACCGACGAAAAAGTCACACCAAGGAAGTGGCCATGAGTAGGCTGCTGATTGACAACTCCAGGGAAGAGGAAAACATTTCAGCCATCCAATCCAAGCCCGAAGGAAAAAGAACCACCAATATCGCACTACGCCATCAAGACAGGCGACAAGAATCCTGTAAATGGTGCGGAAGTGCATGGAATAGAGGAGAACCCTGTCCAGCGCTAGGAGCCACCTGCCGAAAGTGCAAACAACTCAACCACTTTACTGCAGTTTGCCTTAACCCACCCCCCTCAGCAGGAAGCAGGGCGATCAAGCACCGACACATACAAGTGATGTGACAAGGGGAAGGTGAGAGCTGTAGCAGTGGATCAAAAACAATTCAGTGACAGTGAAGAAGGAGTATCAGAAGAAGATTCTTCACCCTTAAGGCCAGGAAAGTGGCCCGGGAAACGCAGAGAACGAGTCTTCATGATTTCAGCCATTCAGCCAGGCAGGAAGTTACATAGTAACAAGAAAACCGCTCAACCAACGTGTTTGATCCTAGCAGACAGGATCCCCACGAAAGTAGTGACAGACACCAGAGCAACAGTAAATGTAATGCTGCTGGTGAAATTCGAAGAACTAAAACCATTGCCTCAGCTTCAGAACAAGAAAGTACAGCTTTTTGCCTATGGATGCAAGAAGCCTCTGTCTGTAGCAAGATCATTCCGGTCAGATCTGACCTACAACAGGACCACATGCAGAACCTGCATTTATGTGGTTGACATGGGGATGGAGACCCGTATGAACTGCAGGATGGCTGAAAAACTAAAATTGATACATTTAGCATTTAGCATCAACCCACCTGTAATTGATAGACTATTGGGAAAACATGGCAAGTTGTTTCAACGGATTGGGTGTCTGAAGGGGCGGACAGTCAAACTACACATTGACCCAACAGTTGCGCATTGAGCAGTAAGACACTTGGCCTCATTCCGAGTAGGGCGATAAGGGTTAACGGTCACCGGTAACGAGACCGGTGCTGTTAAACCCTTTCCGCCCTACTACGAGTTCCCTTTGCGGGTCCTTCCCGTAATTTACGGTACCGTTATTAGCGCCTTCCCCATTTCCATTTAGCCCTATGGGGGCTCAAATGGGAATGGAGAAGGGCCCTGGTGAATGGGGAATTACTGGTCCCTCCAACCTTGGAATGGACCGGTAATTACTCCATTCACCAGGGCAGAGTGGGAACGTTTTTGGAGGCAGCCATGCCACAAATAGCGGCGTGGTTACCTCCAATGTCGGAATGAGGCCCACTGTCATGCCCCCTTTCACCTATGGGAAGCTGTAGAATCTGAGCCAGAGAAATTAGAAAGCACAGGGATCATCGAGAAGAGGTCTGGCCCCACGCCACGGTTATCCCCCATGGTGGTAACACAAAAGCCCAAACAGCCAAATGCCATCCGCATTTGTATAGATATGTGGCTACCAAATGTGGCGATAGGGCGTGAACGCCACATAAAACCAGCCATTGACTAACTGATCGTGCATCTGACAGTAGGAACATTGTTCAGTGAATTGGACATACATTCTGGTTATCACCAGATACGTCTAGCACATGAATCAAGATACATCCCGACGTTCTCATCCCATCTCAGTCTCTGGAGGTATCGCAGGCTGAACTTTGGGATGTCCTCGGCAGCTGAGTTATTCTAGAATGAGATCCCAAGAGTGCTACATGATCTAGCAGGCACAACAAATGTCAGCAATGACATCTTGGTCTACACACAATGCCCGTCTAGGAGCCCTAGTACAGTGTCTAGAGGAAACAGGCCTAACATTGCACGCCGAGAAACACAAACTCGGAAAGAGCAAACTTACCTTCCTTAGTTATGTTTTCAACACCAAAGGGGTAGCACCTGATCCTGGCAAAGTCGAAGACATTAAGGGAGCTAAAACCGGGGGGCTTCTTCCGAAATCAGAAGCTTCATGGGTATGGCCACCTATTGTGTCAGGTTCATTCTTAATCTGGCAACAGTCACAGCCCCGCTGAGAGAACTGACCCAGAAAGTACCACCATGGGAATGGGGTGAAGAACAAGAAAGGGCTTTTCGGCACATCAAAGACTCACTATCAGGGAAAGTAAAGATGGTGTTCTTCAACACTGAACGAAGCACAGAATTATTGGTGGAGACTAGCCCCGTAGGCCTGGGAGCACTTTTGACTCAAGTAGACCAAGAAGGCACCCTATTTCCCATCGCGTTTGCAAGCCAAGCGCTCACCAAAACAGAACAAAACTATGCGCACATTGAGAAGGAAGCTCTGCAATATTATAGGAGTGCTGACATTTTCAGGTGTACCTCCTAGGTCAGCCAGCCAAAGTATTCACAGACCACAAGCCGATGATCCCGATATTCAAGAGATCAGTACCGCACCCACCAGCCAGATTAGAAAAGTGGATGCTACAACTGCAGCCGTTTGAAAAAACAAAGTCATATACCAAGTACGAGCAGACAATCCCAGAATATTTGTCCCAGCAGCCACGACCAGCAACCCAATAAGACCAAGAACATGCGTAAGAGACTGAAGAACATGTGTGCCATGTAGTAGCCTGTGCCCGCCCAAAAGCAATGACTCTACCAGAAATAGTGAAAGAAAAAGAGAAAGACTTGTGTCTTCAATGAGCGAAACAAACGATACAGTTAGGTGACTGGAAGAACTTTGTCAACCATGACACACCGCACTGCAGCAGCGCAAGAAAAGTTGCAGGTCCTATTCAGGATTTGAAATGAATTAACCATCTCAGCTGAAGGTGTCATTCTAAAAGGACACTGCATGGTACTACCCGAAGTGCTGGACGAACAGGCACTCTGATTGGCACATGAAGGGCATCAAGGATTAGTGAAGACCCAGACGTACCTAAAATCCAGAATCTGGATGCCCAAGATTCAGCAGAGGTTCCAACCCACATTGAGGCCTGTATAGCATGTCAAACCTCCCAGCAGCAAATGGCTCCAGAACCCATAGCCAGTGACCCCAGAAACCAGAAAAGATGGGAGTCAATCAGTGTGGACTTTCGCACGGTATCAAATGAAAGCGATTTACTGGTAGCTGTAGGTAAATTCAGCCGGTATTCCGAAGTCGAATCCGTGAAGTCTGCAGATGCATCATCTGTCATAACTGCCATGGAGAAAATGTTTGCAGTTCACGGCCTGCCGAGTAAAGTGAAGAGTGACAACGGACCCCCTTTAACCAGTCAGGAGCTGCAGAACTTTCTGGAGAACCTCAACATATGCACCATAAAATTCCCCCTTTCTGGCTCCAGGCCAATGGGGATGGTGAGAGGTTCCTGGGGTCATTAAACAAAGTCATATGAATCGCCAAGGATCAACAACAGCAGTGGCTGCCAGCGGTAAATCGCTTCTTATGGTCTTACTGGCAGACCCCTCACACTGCCACTTGAAGAAGGTTGACAGTGCTGATGTTTGGAGTGCCATTCCAAGCAGAACTGCCCTTCCACCCGCACTGAGCGGTGCCAGAGATGGACATGGAACAAGTAGAGAGGACACAGAGGCAGCACAATGAGAAGGAGAGCCATGCCAACCAGACACAACACTGAGAGCTCCAAACAGTAGACACTATTAGTAAAGAACCAATCTCCACCCAATAACATGACAATGTCGTACGAGTCCCGCTCCTTCACCATTGTGGAGACTGACCAGAGCATGGTGACAGCAGCCTGAGAACGAGAGATTGTCACCCACAACATACACCACTTCCGTAAAGTATCTCTGAAAATGTGGAAAGAGAGCGTAGCAGAAATCCCAAGGAGCAAGGAGGTGCCTGTCCACCGAGAGGAAGCCCCAGGTGGCAAAGAAATGGCCGATATGGACAACACCCTGACGGCATATGAAGCTCCAGCCCTAGCACCCCAAGAATTGAAGAAGCTGACCCCCTCTAACCACTCCTAGAGAGAAGGCAAGGATCTCGCTATGGGCTGAGAGAACAGCCTCAACCATCATCCCAACTGCGAGGGTATGTACTTAATGGGGTATACCGCCGGGAGGAGGTACCACAGTAATAGACATGTCAGAGACCCCAGGACACAAATCCCCAAACAGTTCAGTAACTACACTATTGTTTTACAAATACAAGTTTTGGAGGAATGTGGTGTAGTGCAATTCCAAGCATCACTTGATGGCAGGGGGAGCCCACCCCAGGTGGTGTGAGGAAGAGCTGGGGAAATAAAGAATAAAGTACGCACACATGCTGAAAACGGGGCAGTGAGAGTAGAACACTAAACACGAGTGTACGTGTGTTTAGTTAGAGCTCTGTTGGCAGACTGGTGAATCATTAAAATGCCGGCAGGCCTGGCATGATTAGCACATCACAAGAAGGTCCTACCATATTGTTTTTTCTAAAAAAAACTTACAAATGTCACACACATGAATGGAGGAGCCGGTTTTCTTTATTCAATCTTCTTCTCATTATGGGCAGCAACAAACAGGATACCTACCCCTTCCTACCTGGAGAATCATATACTAAAGACAAAACTGAGTTTTTAAATTAGGCAGTGATCATGCAACTGGAGACAAGCTGTTAAATGCTGTGTATTTGTTCACAGGTTGTCCACGTTGCAGAAAAAACAATTGGGACAACTTCTCTTCACCCATACCTTTATCCCTATTATGCACCTGGATTCCAGGTAGATCAGTGACCTGTGTGTACTATTTGTGTATGTATATGTATCAAAATATCAATACCAATGAACATCTATCAAATGAAAACATAATTATATGTTATACGTTGAACACAAGAAGTGATTCTTTTCCCTTTGATTTCATTTGAGGCGAGACTGTTCAAGCTACTTCTTTGTTGGTATAGAAGAGATGTGGCTAACTGTGAATTTGCCACTGGGTGAGTGAGTCCTGAAGAAGGTGGAAACAATTATAAAAAACACCCAAACAGGTTGATGAAGACGTGGTGATGGTTGGAACTTTCCCACCACATACTATGCTATAAACATAGGGAGACCTAGTAATCATGTTGATTATCCCCTTGGTTTAGTCTTTATGGTAAATTGCTTTATTTTTTAGCTAGTCATTTTTTACAGCTGGGGTGCAGAAAGCTAAAGTATGGGCGTATAAACAAAATACTGACAGGGTGATCTATCCCCTTCCCCCTACTCTTTTAACCATGTAACACTTCACAAGCTGGTCATCCAGAATCCACTAAAGCCATACCTTGAGAACTGCACAACCATGTCTTCCGACTTAAAAAAAATAATAATAATAAAAAACTATATATACAATAAATACTTCTTAATCACTTCGCCTGGGGAGCAATTCTGTTGGTGATAGTGTGTGGTACAAATAACTTTAAAATTAACATTAATATTAACTTCTTATTCTATCCACTGATATACAGGTGGCTCACCAGCACACACTAGGGATACCCTTTATGGGAGGCAGGGATAGCTAGAAACGACTCAGTCTTTCTATCTTCTTGTGTCCGCACTTGCCTTTGTTAAGCATATACCCATCTGATGTTCCATTAGGTCACACCTTTACATGGATGTAACCAGCGTTTTTATCCTCTGATACATTTCATAACACATTACGGTTTGTGAGCACCACTATTGCTAAAAAAAAAAAACACTGTTTGGGTTTGCCTGACCACCCCTTTTCCACTTTTGTGTTAAAAAACATTCCACTTTGCAGGAGCACAGGTCCATGTGTGCCCCATTTGTCTTCCAAGAAAATAATACCCTGTTTATATTAAAGGCAAAAACTGAGCTTAGCTTGAGATGCAGAAGCCGAACTCCGTGAGTGTCTCAATAGGATCATTAAAGCGCAAGTGTAAAAAGGTCATTTAACGATATGTGAAAAATTCTAGTAGGAACTTAATTTTTCAGAAAAGCAAGAGGTGAGAGCTAGGACAGATATCTAAAAACCCAGGCACCATTGTGAATGCTGAGAAGAGCCTGAGATGAGCCTGAGAATCCTGCGTACTTGATGCCTAGTGAGCCGCAGGCGCAGCCAAAGTGATATACACTATGAGAGATGATAGTAAACTGTTGAGGTTATGAGAGAGGCAGCAGAGAAAATTGAATAAAACACGGTGGGAGAAGGATTCACCCCTTCCTGAAGAGGAGAGGGCAGTAGCCCATCCCCTTCCACCTGATCCCACACAAGGATCTTACTTATCCTGATTGGCGTGCGATGTATGCCGTAGGACCCAAGCCTTCACAACCATCACGTCCAGCTGGAGAGATGAAGCAGTGAGCTCATGCTAAAGTAATCAGCAAGGCTCTAGCTCTGACACCGCTTTCTCCCTTTTTCTGCATTATTGTGTGCAGACAAGTGCCCTGTGCTTGTTTTCCCTTTGTTTCCCAATGCTGCCTGATCTGAAAATGGCCGGCGCTCCATGAGGTTACACCGAGGCTGCTGACTCGGTGCTTAGCAACGCAGCCATATTTACATCCAGCATACCCCCCAGCAGGCGTAAGTCGGCCCACGACTAAGGCCAAGAAAAAGGCTGTGTCTGTGCTTTGTCTGCGCTAGGGCCGTGCTTCCGCATCCTGCTACACATTGCTGTAGTGCCACAACAGCCCAAGGTAAGCACGCACTGCCTTACATGTGTGCCTGAAACTACATGTCCTTCTTAGAAATATAGTACTCCTCGTTGTCTCGATACTCAGGACGGAACCGGCTATCTCACACCAGACTATTCTTTTGGTCACCATGAGGCAATGCTCGCCAATATTCAAGTACGCTCTTGCAACCTCATATCCTGAACTCTTGAAACTACACTCTAGTCCTTGACATGCAAGTATGCGCCTTAATGCTACTCTCACATTGTCACCTGTAAATGTTCTCTATCTATAACTATGTAACCTCTTCATTACTGCTACTTTTGACACTACTCACTTGTATCACTTGTATCCACTGCATGTTGTAGCATTAGTATAGAACCTGCCCTTCTGTAGGCAATCAATCAGTTGCTACCACCTCTTTTTACTGTATATCATACTTGGCTATCATCTAGACTCACTAGTAACTAATTAAGGCATATCCCTATGTACTGCTGATACTGACTAAATGCAGATTGTTATTCCTGTGTCCACCTGTTAGGACCTTATCACTGCTAAAGTATATCACTAGCACATCGTATTAGCGTACTCATAAAGCCTTGTACCCACCTACTGTATTAGCTTAGTTATAAAGCCGTGTATCCACCTACCACCAACAACAACCTTACTTGCCCCACCTCCAGAGTCAGAAGACCGTGCTATTCACACTATGCATGCTCCCATGTGTCTCTTCGTAAAACTATTGCTTAAACTACTGGTTGTTAGACACTACAATACAGTTGAAGACTATAGACACTTTGCGTGCCAGCTCTCTACCATGTCTATTCTTACCTTATCACCATTTTGCATTAAGCCAACTAAATTCTTACCTCCTCTTAACTACCGTTCCCAGCCATCCTCCATCATGCCTACGACCTCCGACCAGAGCTAAAACCTATAAGCAAAACATCTTATATATTACTCCTACTCAAACAGAAGGCACCATATCACCTAACAAAGAGCCTAATAGCCGAGTCTCTAGTCCAGCACCTAACTTACCATGTCCCACTGGAGCGAGAAATTACAGGTTGCGTTCAAGAGTTACCATATCTGTCTGTTCACTGGTTAAACCACCTGCCAAAACAACTCTGGTGCACAATAACCAGCCCTCCAAGACTAATAACACTTCTGGCCTGATTCACAGAGAGTTTTCCAATGGGATTGCGCCATAATAAAACGCTTCCCTGAATCAGCCCCTAAAACACATGAACCTAGTCAGAGAAACCCACTCGCCAACCCCCCCAATAATGAATACTAGTCTTATCAAAGGGGCCCTAATTAACACAATATCATAACTGATCTTATCACCTCTGAGAATCTAGACTTCCTAGCTATCACAGAGACTTGGCTCCACGCAGCTGCTGGCGCTTCCCTCCTACTTGCGATACCTGAGAATTAAACTATCGTGAGAGCAGAGAGAGAAGCCTCTAGAGGAGGTGGCCTAGCTTTTATTGCCAAATCTAACGTAGGGCTGAGAGTCATCTCGCCATCTCACGTCCAGTCGTGCAAACTACTCTCTGTGAAAATCCCCTTATGGGCATCCCGGACGGTAACAGCACACCTAATCTATAGTCTTCCAGGCGCTACCAGCTCCTTCGAGGAAGACATCACCACCGTAACATCTGCCAACACTAAAGCTTCCTCACAAATACTAGTGTTAAGAGACTTTAACCTCGGTCTTAACGACCATAACGACCAACAAGCACTAGTGCTTTCCAACACCCTTACCGAATTTGGCCTCACACAAAGTCAACCAGCCTACCCATGACAAAGGCAGAACCTTAGACTGGGTGGCTGATCTTAATTGCAATACTACTATCACCTCCATCACTCCTCAGTCGTGGACTGACCACTACCTAGTATCATTCACCAGTCAAGCCAATACACGACCTAGCAAAGCTATGTTAATAGCACCCCCACTCCTCACCAGGAATAAACAGAACATCACAGTGGACAAGCTATGCCACATCTGCTGCCGATCCTCAATCTGCTGCCGGCCACCTCTGACCCAGCAACCCTAGTGGACCTGTATAAGTCTACCATTCTTCAGGCCTTAGATATTATTGCCCCGCTCAAACTGCGTAAGAGTAAACCTAAAGCCCACTTGAACTCATGGTTTACGCCACAACTAAAAACCCTCAGAGCAGAAAAAAGGAAAATGGAAGTCCAACGGAAAAACCTCCCAACCAAGGACAGCAAATGTAATCTATTGAATATTTCGGCAAAATATAAAGCTGATATATTTCACCATTTTTTTACCTCCACCTCCAGGAGGTAAAAAGGGCCCATAATCCATCCCAAGGGTGAGGGGATAAGTCAGGTGAGCAATGGGTGAAGACTTAAAGGAGCGGGTGTTGTTTTTTTGCCAAGGCCAGTACCCTGACTTTGTCACACAGGGATGGGAAACCCTTTCATAATGGGGTGAGAGGCCTACTAGGGAGAATCAAATGCCAGTCTTACCCAGAGGGGCACAATGGCAGTTATGAAGGGCCCAATTTCTGTCCACTTCCCTTGTGCCAACGTATACATGTGTAGTACCAAACTGCATCACCCCATGCCTATAACTCAAAATGCTGGCAGAGTTTTCTCTTCTCATTTAAGAAACCTAATAAAGCTGGAAGGTGAATATCAAAGAGGATGAGAGCAGTTGCGTTGCAAGGAATCAAATTTAGGAGGGGCACAGAGGGGGCAAAAGACAAAAGTGTGGGGGCCACAGTCAAAAGTGGGGGGCGCATACGACAAGTAATGTGTGACATCACAAGAACTCCTGCAGAGAGGCTTTAGTGCACACCGACTACCCACACCCCACTGCACCACTCCTGCCATCAGAATGCAGGCACAAAACCATTCAATGACTAATGGCCCATCATTAGCAGTTTTGTGCGCTACATTCTGATGGGAGGGGCTGCAAGCTGCTCTACACACTTTGCAGGTCGCTGTGCAGAAGCCGGGCAGGAACACCTGAGAAGTGGCTCGTACTCATGTTCAAACCAAGATCACTGCTAGCTTTGAGACAAAAGGAGAGTATTTGCCATGTGAAATGCAGACATTTGCCTTAGTGTCATAAATATCATGACAAACAGAGAAGACGGTCACTGCTCACCTTAGGTAGGAGGGGCACAAGTAGGGGCACAGGATTTCAGAGGGGGGGCACAGCCCCCCCCAGAAATCCACCCTAGTGACACCACTGGAGGAGACCCATCATCACCCCACACAGACTGGTGAATGGAGAAAGCAAAGTTCCAGATAAATAGACACGTTTTCCACAAACACCAACATATGAGAGCACTCTGCCATTTGTGCCGCGGGAAGGTGATTAACAGAGATAGAAGCTAGAGCTCCTACAAAATAGTTCCCTAAGTAACGTACCACATGCCAGCCCTATGACACTCAAGGAGGAATCCAAGGTGGGCCACCTAGACCACCAGGAAGTTGGAATAGAGCTTGACTGCTCAACAAGACTGTACTTACACCTCATGGGGAACCATTCCTCAGTTCCACAACACAAACGTTGATGCTGCCATTCCAGCAGCACATCAGCTGCACATGGCGAAAAGGAGCAGGGCTTAACCTGACATTTAAAACATTCTCTAATGCTGATCCCTCCCAGGCAGGGAAGACCAGACCCGTTCGGCTAGAGGACCAGTTTGGGAAGTAGAGAGGGGGTTAAAAGAAGCAATATGAGACAGAAAGGTGTGAGTTGTTCGGCTGAGCTCAGAGGAAGTGGAGGAGGCTGACCAAGAGACCAGCAGGCGGAAGGACCAAGGGGTGGATTGTGGAGGCGGTTTTTGGAGCAGGTGAGGCATAAGTGAGTGAGTGCAAGTGGTACTGTGCTGTGTGTGGATGAAAGCATGCAAGTGCGCTTAGGCGAGGAAGTGTAGGGAGTGAATTTGAATTGAGTGTGTGAGTGAAAGAAGGGTGTTTGTGTAGAAGGTGGGGTGGTGGAGCAGTGGTAGTAGTGTGGAGGAGGGAGTAGTAGTATCAAGGATAAAGTGGTAACATAAATGGGTGGAGGCGAGGTTTAGCAGGAGTGAAAGATATCAGAGGGACAGAAGAGGAAGATGCAAGGATGAGAAAGAGTAAAGAAGGGTGCAGTTAGAAGGACTCGAGAGAGAGGGGGCAAGCAAGTGAGAGGGAGGGGAGTGCAAGGGCATGATAGAAATAAGACTGCCATGGGCAGAGTATATGCAAAGCACAATCCAATACCCCCATTAGCACAATCCAATACTCCCATTACACTACTAACATCTATATAGAGTAGCGACAGTCTAGGAAGTCCCAGAAGGAGTTCAGATAGAGAAGGTGGTCAGGCTTTAGGTCTTCACTTCCAGTACTAGTAAGAACTTAAACAACAGGGTGGAACCTGTGGTACATACTGACCTGAGGAGTAGGGATGCCTGCATTACGGAGACGGCTGCATTTCAGACGAAAGAGAGTGGGATGACCATAGAGCCCTAAAAATGAAAACCCTTGAACCATCTTAGAGAATTGGTGCATTTCTTGAGCCATCTGTCACAGGTGTTATGTTATGATATTATATGATAAGCCAGTGTTTTAAGGAGCGACGAGGCAAGGGAGGGGGCACAGAGGGAAGACAGACAAGTGAGCTTGTCACTGAGTGGGGCAACAATGTAGAACATATTGGAATTAATTTTGGGATTCATTTCTCAAAGTATGCTACTAAACCTAAAAATGGTTTTCTTAGGTTCCCAGGGCTCCAACCTCTCTCCCTGGCTCTTGAACATCTATCTTGCTCACTTGAACACCTAATTTCCACGTTCTCACTTTAATACCAGAGTTGTGCAGATGACAGACAGCTCTTCTTCAAGCTTCCCTCTGATCCTGTCCAGGGGTGCATCCAATGAGTTCTGCCTCAACGCCAGCAAGACTGAGATCCTTCCCATTGGGACTCTTGCTCCGTCTTTCTTTCCTCTTTCTTCCCTTCACTTTGGCCTTGCTCTATGGGCTCTCCCCCTAAGACGATAGTCAGCCATATCACCGTGATTTTGATTTTGATGTGATAAATGAGGTCAAGCCTCGACTTAATCTGAATTTTTGATTTCTTACACTTATAACATTGAATGTGTGTTTGTAACTACAATAAGGACTCCTCAATGACTTAATTGTTAACTTCATGAAATGTACATGTTTTCTTGATTAGAACTAAAGAACATTTTTAATTTCCTGTTTGAATTTTGGTTCCCCGGTGAACCACACAATAGATTACATTGATAATCACTAGGACTGTTGTCCCCCTAGGAGTGAACCATAGGGCCACTGTGTAGCAATGCACGGTTTTGTTCTCCACTCTCCCTCTTCTCCTTCATCCAAAGCCAGAAAGCTTAGAGTCATCTTCGACTCATCTCTTCCCTTCATCCCTCACATCCAGGACCTTGCCAAGAAGGCCCACTTTCAACTCCACCTCCTCAAAGGAATCCTTACTTTCCTCACTTTCTCCAGAAGCTCAATGTCTCTCTCTAGGCTGTACTACTGCAAAAGCCTCTTATTTCACCTAACCTCTTATTGTCTACATCCTCTGGTACCAACTCTCTGCGTGTCAAGCACTTCTCAAAACAGCGAGCTGGTGGCCAATCTCTTTCCTCTGCTGACTCCCTCCTCTGGAACAGCCTCCCCCTTCCTCTCCATCTTGAGCCGGATCTCCTAAAATTCCGGAAGCTCCTCAAGACTTTCCTTTTCACCTCCTCTTCCCCTTCTCCATCCCTTGCTAAACACCACAGTCACTGAAATTGGTGACCAGGGCCCTCATGTACCATTCTGCTTCCTGCTCCCCACCACAATTGCCTCCAGCCTCTACCCACTCCCAGCACTTGCCTTTGGGCGCCCACTGGCCTGTGCTGTCTCACAGAACGGAATCGATAGAAATTACCGAGAAAAAAGATTCGACCAATACAAAAAGGTCAAAAATGCATAGCACCAAAGGTTTGAACACCAAAAGTTGGAACCTTTGGTGGCATGCATTTAAAAAAAAAAAAAAAAAAAAAAAACACTGCAGGGGTGTCCCCCGCAACACCGCTGAAAAAAAAAGAAAAAAAAGAAAAAAAAGAAAAAACGGGGGCTGTGGGAACATTTTGTGTTCGTGCATTTCTCATGCAAACTTTTCGGTCACAAACAAAGTAGCCGCGGTCGGATCCACAGATCCTCATAGGCCTGCACTTATTATTGGCAGTTGCCCACTCTCACCAAGTGATCTCTGCCAGGCACTTAACAAATGTTTGCAACTTACCTCCTAGCGCTTACCCCGTTCCGTTGTTCCTTCTCCCTCTCTGCACTTGCACGTTCTGAATACCCACAAGGCCTAGTAGGAACGCCACTTTCTCTTTCTTCACTGTTGGTATATTTGCCTTTCGTTCCCATGTTCCCTCCCTGCTGCTCTGTGGACACTTTGAAACACAATTTACTTGATGTATACGCACCTTACAATTGCACAATAAAATAAAATTGAAAACTAAAAAATTATCAGATATCTTACTTAGTACTCAGGCATGGAATTCTCTTAAAAGCTTCCACCTTCACCTATTGTGGTAAAACACAAATTTTCCCAACGTCGAAGTCCAAATATTTCAGTGGATTGGGCAAGATGGCATTTTACAGGCTTAGCAGTTAAGCCCACCTCCTGTAGATGACTACAGGCCAATTATAGGTGACATGCTCTTCCATGTGTTACTATAAATAATTATGCCATCCAAATAAGCCACTGAGAATGTGCGGTAGGGCCTTAGAACCATATCCATAAGGCATTCTAAGGTAGCGTGGACACCATGCCGACCAAACCAAAAAACCGTAAATTGGAAGGGTGCGTCTGACAAGACCAAAAACTGTTTATTAGGATTTGACTGGTATACAGGATTGTCCCATCTGTCCATGCCGTACCATCTATGGTAGTATAACTCTACATGGACTGTTTATATTAATCAGACAAGCTCATTTGTAATAAGCCGTGCCTTGAAAAAGACTTATAGTGGTTGAAACACGTGTCGGCATAGGCAAAAACAGTACTTATTCAAGCAGTTTTTTGTGATTAAACAAATGACTGTCATTTTTGTTATCTGTCTCATTTCTGACTTCATTCCTTGTGACAGCGCATCTTCCATGGAACATATAGTTTGTCTTGTGAGTTAGGAACTAGCCCAATGGGAGATGACCACTCACTATAGGATCTTTCTATCAACCCATGTTCCAACATTTTGTTAAGTTCTTCGCAGTAGTCTATGATTTTTTAATCTTACTACCAGGCTCATTTGAGTGCGCTTATGTTATGTTAACCAATTTTTGTACAGAACTCCTTACCACAGTAGTGGTCTTATGGTGCTGGATCTTGGTGGCATATTCTGACCTCACCGGATCTTAGTCTGTGGACAGCAAGGAAGAGGGTTGTGGGGGAATAGGAAATCGGGATTAGCAAATTGATGAATGTCACAGATGGCTCAAGAAATACTCCATAGCTCAAGGATGGTTCAAAGGTTTTTATTGAGCTTTCAATGTGCTCAATGGACATCCCCGTCATTCGTCTGAAAGCACTTTCTTCTTAACCCACACAACCTTAGCCCCCAGTTAGTAAATAGTGATTGTTTCAGCCTCAGCATACTATTCGTCTAAATGAGCTGCAATATCAACCTAAAGGCCCATGGCCTTTTCTCACTAAATACCTTCAGGGACTTCCTTGCTTTCCATACTCTACCAAGTTATTTGTGTTTTAAAGCAGTATGGGATTGTGCCATGCAGGGACCCTGCTTAATTAAGTCTTCTATCATGCTCACTCTTTCCTCTCCTTCCTTACTTCTCTATAAAATCCCTTTCTACGTCCAACTGCCTTCACATTCTCCCCTCTTCTCTGTCACTCCGATGTCTCTTGTAATTTATGTGCCTTTCCTCCACCCTTCGATGTTACTCCTACCTCTTTCTTATTTTCACTTCTTCCTCTGGACTACTACCTCCACTGCTCTACTACTCCTGCCTCAGCTCCACTAGCCCCTCCTCTGCTCCACTACTCCCTCCTCTGCTCCACTACTCCCGCGCCTGCTCTACTTCTCCCCCCTCCGCTCCACCACTCCCTCCTCTGCTCCACTACTCCCAACTCAACTCCAATATCACCATCTCCACTCCAATCCTCCCTCCTCCACTCCATTACTACCACTCCACCTACCTGTATTTCAGACACCCTTCTTTCACTCACACACTCACTTCCCATTCACTCTCTACTGTCCTTCTCCTAAACAAACTTGCTACACGTTCACGCAAACTCACAACGCAGTACCACTTTCAGTCATGACCCAACACCTCACCTTTTCCAGAAATCATCTCCACACTTCACTTCCCCTCTCTGGTCTTCCACCACCAAGCAGTGAATGGAATAACAATTCATATTAATACTTTCCAAAAAGAGATCTTTACAATGGCTCACAGGGTCCCTTGTCCTTGTGCCTCTGCACAGAGCAAAAAACGAGTGGTGAAGTGATAGCATGTGCCACCCACAATTGCCCATAGAAATCTCTTCAGCGACGTGATAAAACAAATTCCTTATTGACGACTCTTGATGAATTGCAGACAGTGCATGCGTCACCTGAAGTGACATCATTGAAAGAATGATGTAACAGAAGTATAAATTGGGTGAACAAATTCTAGGGATTAGGGCCGTCACAATTTGAACCGGGTAGGGTGTTAGATCCCTTGCCTCACAGGGTTGCATTGCAGACACCTGTCCATCACTGCCCATCAAATAAAGAGTTTTGGGGGACTTCTAAAACGAAAGTAAAAAAATGGCCAGCAGCTAAATTCAGCAGACTGCCAGGCAAGCAGATCGGAGAAGGACTGTACTGATGGGGAGAAAGCAGTCGTGATGACTCTGTCATTCCATAACAGACTCCCAAGGGATGTTTCTGATAAAAGAGCTGGGAACACTGATTAAGTGATCTGCTGGGTATAGGCTCTTGAAATGATCAACGGCTCATACAATGTCTACTATTCTCATACTTTAAATTAAATTCATTTGCATTATGAACCTGCATTTCTGAATTGCGCATGTCTGAAATAGATAGTGGTGCTACTAATTTCCATTGCTTATGCTGTTGGTTTTATTAGATTCAATATTTAGTGAATGCATTTGCCTTACATGTTGAATGCTTTTGCATTTATCTGAATAGTTAATTTGCTGAACATGTTTTAAATTGTACACACTCCTGGTTTTCATTACTGATGCCTTGGTTTTATTAGGTTCACTAGTAAATGCAACTGCCTTATAAGACATGCTATATGAACATTGCTTTCTTTAGCATTGTATTTAGCATTGTGAAAGAGAACTTTGTTTAGGATCGCTTCACCATGGAGGATAGACGTCGTCTTGCAAGCGGCCTGGTGTTTTGACTATACTATAACTTGGTAAATCCAAAAGGTTGTGGCTTGTCCATTGTGGGCGTCTGTGAGGAAGCAGCTAATTGTGTGTTAATGTGAAATAACTCCTTTCATTTCTTAGAACTTGCTCTGAGATCAATGATCAATAATTATGGTTAATATGCTGTGCAATGTTTCAATTGTATTAGAAAATACTCTTTGACTTGTGGCAATTTTCTGAGTAGGCTGAGAAGTGGCTTTTAATTTCATAGTAAAATGTATTAAATTATGTTAATTGGTCTTTGGTCATTGAACTACTCCAAAGTTGCAGCCCCTGACTGCATATCACCACGTGTGCTAAAGTCTAACTCGTTTTGGGCAAAAATCCTAAAGATGCAATTTGATAATATCCTTTTGACATTAAATTTGCCACGATCTTGGCTACTTTCTATTGTGGTACTCATATTTTAAAAAGGCAATCCCGCATCCCAAACATTTTTCGTCCAATTGCATTGTTAGATGCCTCTGCTAAAGTATTTTCCATGCTGCTTTTAAAAGAACTAAAAGTACACATAAACCATAACAATATCATGTCACGATTTCAGATCGGTTTTCGATCCCAGATGGGCACATCATTGAATGCGACCATCTTGGCCCATTTGCTTGCAAAAACAAAAGTGCCTAATGCTGGTCCATTATATATGACCTTAATCGATCTTACCGCAGCATTTGACTGTGTAATTCGCAGTTTGTTGTGGGAAAAAATGCCCAGCTTAGAAATTCTAATTATACTGATTGCAAAATGACATCTAAATACGCCCTATTTGGTTAGAGTCAATCAGAGTGGGGCGACCACGGATCCCATACCAACGGAAGTGGGAGTTAAGCAGGGTTGCAAAATGGCTGCAACCCTATTTAACTTATATCTTTGTGATATTGATGACATCTGGTTGCAGAAGGTTGGCCTACCGGCAAGGCTGGGCCATTTAAAGCTGCACTTGCTCGCCTTTGCTGATGAAATCTTGATATTTGATTGAACGCCCTTTGACCTCCAAGCTAAGCTAAATCTATTTGCTCACTATTCACAGGTTCATAACTTACAGTTTAATGCGAAAAAGTTCCAGGGTCATTATATTTCGAACCCTTAAGAAAAGAACCATGGTACTGAATTGGTCTATCAATGAAATCTGTATACCTCGAGCAGTTTCCATCAAATATCTGGGGTATGATTTGGGGGATACCAACTCTGTAAAAATGTGGAAAACCGCGCTAAATCAAAAGGTCAACGCATTAACCGCACAGATGTGCCTTGTTTACTCAAAAACACTGTAAATTCTCTATGGTACCCCTGATAGAGTTTTATATCCTTAAGGTAGAGGCAACTATTCTTTATGGCCTAGACACATGTCTAATACAAATTGATAATGTTCTTCACCAAATACATGGGATAAAGTCTTTGCCAAATGTAATTCTTAGGCACGAGCTGAGTCTTACATCGTTTCGGAGAGGTTCCACTGGTGCTCCCTAGCAAATTTGGCAAAGATGTTGTTTCCACCAACAAACCCGTTGTATGAGAATCTAGGAGTGATGATCAGGGAGCGTAATCCTCCATCAATAGCCAAATATTATGACAAAATGGTAATGCTGTTGCCGGAAATGGGGCTTAAACCAGAGGATCTGGAACACAGACTCACATATGCCAACAAAAAATATTCTTTCAATTAGATTAGCGTCATACAATTGATCGCATTGCTCTATTGTCATCATACAAGGAAAATACAAAGTTCACCACAAAGCGTTTGCCTCGTCAATTGTATTTAATACAATTTCCATGTAACAAACTACGTGATATTTATCTGAGATTTAAGTTAAATCAAACTCCAACATTTGAGAGAACCAAGAAGTGGCTAGTACTAAAAATGTTGAAATGAGCAATTGAAGATTTTGTTATGATTTATCCCAGAAAGAAACTACCAAACACTTGGTTATATACTGTCAGCATTTTGAAGATCTACGTATCGAAATATTTGGAATTGAGAGATTAGGTAACTCCACTCTTTCGAGGGAATGGTTTTGGATTACATGTATGTTTTGTACTAGAATTAAGGTTATTCTTCTACAGACAAGTCTGCTTATAACGATGAACGAAGAACTGGCAAGCAAGCTACAATTATTAATTGCTTAAAAAATGGGGCAGACCATGGATGTGCATGACTGTATGTGATGTGTTAGTAAGAATCAGTACCTATGTTATGTTATGATAATTTGATGTTCACTTAAGGCTGCTTTTGATTTATTTGTTAACTGTAAAAAAATGTAAATGTAAAAAGTAACGACTCATATGCAGTCATTGAGGATGGTAAACTGATACTTGATTAAGTTTTATGAATAATTGTTAAAGTATAGTGTAAACTGTGAATAGGAATAATTGTAACATCAATGTTGTAAAAGTTTGTTAAACACAACTAATAAAAAAAATATGTATATGTTAATAGTCAGAGCATTTATTTAGTCCATACTCCCAGGGACGTCATTTCACCAAAATGCCAGGAGTAGCAGAAGTGACATCACAAGACCCTAGACCTTTGATGACATCACAGGAAGTGTAATTTGACCCAACCACGAAGTGTCATCACGGGAAGCGATGAAAAACGACCTTTCACCCCTTGACAAAACAGGAATGGGCATTACATAGCACTGTTCGTAAATACAATATGATAAACATGGTTATGACATCACTATAATGTGATTTACATTTCATACAAGAATGGATCACCATATGTATTGTTAATATTAGTGTGTTTAGGCTCATATAACCAAATTACTGTGAATGCAAGCAGACATCCAAGGCCAAATAATAATGATGTGTTTTGATAAAGCACTTATGCTTAAGCGTTTTATATAGAACAAATTTATATACGTCACCCAACTTGTGTTGGTACTCATTGATCAACCTCAGAAGGATGAAAGGATGAGCGGAGGTGTTTAAGAACAGACTAAATGAGTATCTCACCCCCTGAAGTGTGCCTGAAATAAAGCTTTCATGAGTCTAGCAATTATTGTATAGCACTCTAGGAAGACAAATTATTTGTTATTCCTATTCTTTCTAATTTAGGATCACTGCTCAAAATGTTACACTTGTGCAACGACTTGTTTTAAAAAAAAAAAAATGTAAGCGGCCTGAACAAGAAAGCCAGCCATTCCACAAACAAAGAGCCACATGGCGCTGGCCACAGCCCAAGAGCTTACACTGGAAGAAAAAAAACAAATCATTTTCTTTTTTTTAGGGGTTCCAAGGGAGACCAACGGGGTGTCAAGGGAGACCCCAGAGGTCGCAGTTGCGAACCCCAAATTACGTCCCTGAAAACTCACTTCTTGTTATGCTGGAACGACCAGTTGAAATGCAATGCATTCTGTTAAATGATGTTTTGCTCATGAAATGCACTGCTCAGTAAATGAGGTGCCACATTGAAAGGCTTGTCATAAAACTGACAGTGCCCATTTACGGTTGGATTTGCTTAAGGTGGGATGCAGGTTTAAAATGGTGTTCCCTACTATAAGTCATAGGAGATAAAATGCTGACTTGACTCATAAACTCATGTAAAATAAATCAGTTGTTGTAACCATAGAAAGGGTCACAGGCCAACGCAGATGTCTGTTTGAATCTGTGCCCTATAACCTATGGTGCCTGTCATAGAGAATATACCAGGATCCTTCGCTTAGAGGTAGGTACCCGTAGGTTTCAGCAATCCTTGGCTAGCTGTATTTTCAAAAAATGAAAACACAACACTCTGACCTCACCCGAACAACCTACTCCTTCCTGTGTTCTCTTGTCCCTTATAAGTTCCCCCTCCTGCTATTGATAGGGATGACCGTACAGGTGTAGGGGACAGGGGCCGAGATCGATTTTGGCATGAATTTATTATTATGAAGAAAAAACAAATACTCTCAAAAAGGCAAGGAAAGAGGGGCCGGTCTCACTGGGGGAGTCCAAGATAACTAATTTCCAAGACTTTTCAGCCTTTACATTGGCAAGGCAATGAATGTGTGCCCCCCTCACCTGATGGCTCAACAAGAAGGATGTCCGATATCGCTGGGGATTCCCCTTTCTCCATCTCCTTTGAGAACAAGAGTCACATGTTTAAGTTGGCCACAGAAGATGATATCCAGAGGGCCATGAGGGAGCTTATGGGTCCTACGTCTGAGCAACCATGGGAGGATGAAGGATCACTGGCTGATAGTTTTCCAGAGGTTAATGGGCCCAGGAGGCATAGAATTCGAGGCTCCAGGAAGTTAAAAAAACTAAACACTCCCGAGGGGGCACTCTTGAAGACTCTTGGAAGTGTTTTTTATGTGGCTCAGGTCTCCTTGCTATCTGGTCGGGTGACTGGCCCCGGTATGGGAGTTTCAATGAGATTTTCATGATGGTTTTAAATGTAGAGTGATGGAGATTGAGGGAGCTTTGTTGAAGGGGAAAGGGGTGCACTCATCACTCCTATAATAAGGGCTATCAAGTTGGAAGTTGCTATGTTATGTGCGCTATTGTGGAGAGGTGCAGAGGGCTCTTCCGAATTTAAGTTGTAAGGGGTATGGTCCAGGCTTTCCTGGTGGTTCAGTCCAAAGCCGGTGATGGCTGGACTGGACACCTGGAGGATAGGGGTGGAGTCCTAAGTGGGGGCGGGCAGGAATAGTTGTGGGTGAGTTGGGGGAATGTTATTTGTGGTTTACCAAGAAGATGGGAAAGCTCGATGTTCGGTCTTGGCAGTAGATAAGGTGTGTTTTGGGAGACAAAAGAGGTACAGGTGTGGCCACTATTGAGGATGATGTGTCTGTCTGGCCGATATGGATACTGACTTGGTTGTGGGATCTCTCAATACCCAAAGGCTAAACTCCCCTTCAAAGCGATCACTTGTTCTTAGAGAGATCAAAAGAGATAAGCTTGACTTTTTCTTGCTGCAGGAGATGCGTTGGGCTAAGGAAGATCCTCCGGGGATGAAGTATAGGCTTGTTGGTGAGTTACATCAGTCCTCCACTCAGGTCAAGAAGAGAGGGGTGGCATTAGTTGTGTTGTCTGGACTTGGCCTGATGGTTGACAAAGTCTACCAGACCCTGATGGGAGGTATATTGCAGTCATGTTTGCTTAGGGGTAGTGCAATCACAATTGTGTCCGTTATAAAAAACAAAATGAAACAAACTCTCCTGGACCACATTAAGGAATATTTTGAGTTTAATGAGGGAGGAGAGACTGGCATATGCTTTGTGTGGGAGGGGTTCAAGGCCACATTAGAGGGTTTCTGATTGGGTTGGGAGTGTAGAGGAATTGGGAAAGGCAGAGGGAGAAGGTGGACCTCCGAGCAAAGATAGATAAGATTCAGCCAGTGGGTGCGGGTGTGAGGGGTCAGAATCTCCATCGGGCTGCGCAATTGCGTGTATACAAAGGATGACTGAAAAAATGTGCTGATTCAGGACACTGAAAATAAGCTAACATTTCTGAAGCAGAAATATCATGAAAAGGGAGATAATGCAGACTTAATACTAGCCTGGAGATTGAGGGAAGTGCATAAATCCAAACTGATTCACAAGATCAAATATGCAGAGGGGGAGTTCCTCTTTGACACAGTAAGGATAGGGTAAGAATTTCGCAACTTTTATGAGACCCTATATAAATTGGATACACTGGGAATGGTACGAAAATGTTTTGATTCCTCTGCGCCCTATGGATGCTGGGACTGTCAGACTTCACAGTAACAGTATTGAATGCTCTATTACTGCACAGGAGGTGGCCCAGATGATTAGGGGATTGGTCAGGAATTACACTGGGAGAGGAAAGGTTTTCAGTTACGTTTTATAAAAGGTGTAGGTCTCTCCTGGCTCCTCACCTAGCAAAGGTCTTAAATAACGTGCTGGATGGGGACACACTTCAAGACTCTATGTTGAGTGCTATTATTGTGGTTATCCATAGACCAGGATCCGTGGGAGTGTTCCTCGTACAGACATATATTGCTTCGCAATACCGGTGTCAATTAACTGGCTAAACTACTGGGATGGAAGCTCAAGGGATTCCTCCCAACACTGATCCACAGGGACCAAGTTGGTTATATTGAGGGGAGGCAGGGTTCCAACAATATCAGGAAAATGATCAACCTGATTCATGTGTTCCAGGCTGCAGATGTTTATGCTGCAGTGATCTAACTAGACTCAGAAAAGGCATTTAACAGCGTTGAGTGGCCCTACATATTACTGGTCCTGAAGTAGTTCAGATTAGGTCCACATATGCGTAAATGGATTACAACCCTAAATTGCTCCCCCAAAGCGTGGGAACTAGTTAATGGGATCCTGACTGACCTTTGCCATTAGCCAGGGGGGGGTGAGCAGGGATGCCTCCTTCCCCCTCACTCTATGTCCTTGGAACAGCTATCGATTGCTGTTCATGCTAACCCAGCAATCAGGGGTATGTAGTTTGGGGAAAGGTGTTTCAAGCTGTCATTATTGGCAGACGATAAATTGGCATACTTAGTTGACATGCACACATCAGTCCCGGAGCATATGTCCTATACTTCGAGTTTTGGACACCTTTAAGGGTTTAAGATTAATGTACATAAATCTTATATCATGCCGACGCGGTTGGTGGGCTCTTGTTTGGAGAATAAGGTCTCTTTTAGGAGGATGAGGGTTGAGAAGGCGAGAATCACATATCTGGGGGTCAAGCTCCCAAGAGATCTGTCCGCCTTGTTTGCGTCCAACTGCACCCCAATGCTGGCGACACTGAGGAAGGATCTTGTGAGATAGGCTCCCTGGGTGCTCTCATGGTATGGGAGAATGATCTTGGTTAAGATAAATGTCCTTCTCGCTTTCTCTATCTCTTCTCGAGCTTGCCGACAGTGGTCCCTGAGGGATACTACTGGGAGTTAAGAGCTCTCCTTTCCCGCTTTGTGTGGCAAAACAAAGTACCTAGAATTAAGCATACAACCTTTACACTACCCAGGGATTGGGGGAATTTGTCTACCCTGAGTTATAGATTTACTATAAGGCGGCCCATCTGCAGGTTTTGTGGAACACCTTAGAGATGACTTGGGCAACTACTGGACTTTTCTTGCAGATGTTGCGCCTCACTGTAAAAAAGTAAGAGATCTCCTATGGACCTCATCGAGGGTGATGCCACAGACGTCGCACTCACATCCAACTTTGGGGGTCCTATAGTCCGTATGGAAAGAATCCAAGACCAACTCCTATTTGTCATCCTGGCCATCCTTGCTTTCCTCAGTGTGGGTCCACCAAGAGATCTAGCTAGGCATAGTTTCCGTCACTCACAGATTTGGTCGAATAAGGGCCTAGAGAGGGCAGGTCAATTATTCTTGGAGGGTGCCTTCATAGGATATGCAGCCCTGTATAAAATCTTGGGGAAGGACTCACTGTCAATTTTTGACTATCTTAGTTTAAGAGGATTGCTCACAGATGGGAGGCGGGATGGTAAGCTTAGCAGGCAATTGAGTCAGTTTGAAGAGGTCTCAGCATCAGCAGCTATATCGAGCCATGACTGCAGCTTAGCGTGGCAACAGACAAGACTTTAAGTAAATGGTGGGAGAACTGGCTAGGTAGAGTAAGGATATTTAGGATTACTTTTTAAGGTTTTGCATGGGTGGCATAGTGACCCAGTTAGGCTCTCTATGATATTTCGGAGCTCCTCCCCCCTTCTTCCCTCATAATTGTGGTCAGCAGGCCAAGTGATTTCATATGTGGTGGGAATGTCCAGTGATGCATACCTTTTGGTCAGAGGTGTTGAGCTGGATGAAGGAGGTCACGGGTGTACAGCTTGGCTTAGACCACGTCCAGAATTTTTTAGGAGCTCCCTGGAGATGAGGAACGGTTTCGGAGACTATGGGAAACAATGTTAAGGGCAAGTAGGATTGCAATAGCACAAAAGTGGAAGTCCCCAGGTGCACCAGAAAGGATGGTCTGGGAGCAGAAACTCAGAGAGTGAAAACGATGGAAAAGCTAATGGCTATTGTCAATGATCAGGTGTGGCAGTTTCAGGAGGAATTCGATCCATTGATTAGTAAGTGGAAACTGTGATAAGCGGATTTGGGAGGGATCAGGTGGAAGGGGAGAGGAGAGTGGCTTGCGGAATGAAGCCCTTTGTACGGAGCAAATGTTGGGGGGTCCGATTGCCTAAGGTGGGGAGTTGTCTAATGTTGAGAAATAGGCCTAATGATGAGGTGAAGTTTGCCACATGGTTAAGATGGAATAGCTGGGTTCTTATGTATACATGTCTGTATATCTGCTGTTTTTAAACGGCAAGCTTTTCCTGTGTTTAGGGGGGGGGTTACGCTCACTTGCTACTGGATTGGTTAAGAGAAAATATTCTATGCCTTAACTGAAAACTCTTTAATAAGAATACAAAATTCAAGTAAAAGAAAAACTTGAGAAATGAAGAAAATAATTTGTGTTCATTGCTGGCAGATGTGTTTGAAGTGGGCAGTTGCAAACCCAAAAGAGACAGACAAATGATTTGGGTCACATTCCTGTTCAATTCTGAAAAAACAGACAACAGATTATTGATGTTCCACGAAAATTGGCACGCTATAGTAAGTGAAGTTTTAAATGCTAGTAGGTGTGTTTCAAGGTGCCAGTCTAAGAACAAAATTGGTGATACAATGCATTTGTGTGACATGATCATTTAGTCTGCAGAAAACAGAATCCAGGTCATTTATGTTACATGAAAAACCCAACTCTAAAGTGACAAAGTCATTTGTATTTCATTCTGGTAAATGAGATCAAAGTTGCCAGCTTATGTCGAACAGAGGTGAAAGAAGTCACGGGTGTGGCATATTCATTCAAGTGTAAATAGATTTGTGACAAGGTGAATTATATTTCATTTATAATTTGAGTATAAAAAAAGTGAAGCAAAGTCATTTGTGTTGTGCACACATCCAATTTTAAAGGAAGTGGAGTCAAGATACTCCTTTTGCATTCTGGTAGATGATGTTCAAATTGTGTGGTAATTTAAGGCATGTACACATAACACATAGAAGAGGGTCCAAGTAGTCTCCTATATCCCTCTGCTATTTAGATAAACCATCTTAAGGTGGCCTCAAAGGAGGAATAAACCACTCAAATAATCGCGGACAGGATGCGGAAACGACATGCATGCGTAATGGTGCACCTCCTAATACAGACCCAACCGCAGGTGCTCTCTTAATGCCAGAACGAGGAGAGAGGTTCATCCGGGCGCGCTGGAGCAATAACACATGCTAAGGTGAGTACTGTCGCGTTACAGTGCCCGTACGATATAAGAGGTTGGAGGCCAGGTACAAGAGGGGTAGCATTTTGTAAATCCTGCTGCGTATCAGTGGGACTCATTGTTTCCCCATTGTGGCTTTTGCAGGCACCCAAGCTTTGGGTTCAGCCACGTACCAATAGGTAAACAACTGAAGACTCTAAAAGCCCCTAATAGTTCTCAAAAGATGAAGGAACGCAAGTTCAAGATACCTTTTTGGACTCCATGAGGCGACTGGGTAGTGTCAACGGTAAAATCTGACACCGTGGGCAACTCAAGCTAATTTTGAAAATGACAACAGGCAGTGGGAATAGAAGAGTTCATAGTTCCCCTATTTGGTCTCTCAGGCTGCCTAGGTTTTAAACGCTGGTAATTCACTGGCGGCATCAAGAGAAAAGGTAGAAAAGTTCCCTGATCCACTACGTGGGACAAGAGGAATACAAACAAACGAGCCCATTGGGTGAGTGACCTAGCATAAGGAGTATGAGCTCTTGCAGAGTGCAATAGTTGTGGACATAATGAATGACAACGGTTTCTTAATACACAATGGGGCTCATTATGGGGTTACAGGTAAAACCTGCTGGTAGGCAGCGAGTTACTGCCAACCCTGCAACACAGTTAAGGCATAGGCCGCCTGATATCCCGGTGCCACCGCAATATCATAAGTGACGGTGGTAACTGTTAATACCCATTTCCACGGAGTCCCATACAACTCCATGGAAATGGGTTCACTGAAGCACCGGCTCTGTTACTAACGGTACCGGTGCTTCAGTGACAAACTTGCTGGTAGGGGCCTGAAAACCCAGCGGGTAAGGCCTGCTGGGGGATCCGTGGCCACTACCGGCATTGTTGTAGTATGGCAGTCCGGAAAGGGTGCCAGAGGCAACTTATCTACCGGCATCCTTATTTCTGGACCGCCATACTTGGAATGAGGCCCATTGTGTATTCTTCATAGATGGTGTTGTGAATTTTCAAATTCGGCTGTAATTCAAGTACAGATTCTAGTAGAAACTGCCATATAAAATCTGAGAGGTAATATTAACCGCTCAAGGGGGTGTGGGTAGGGTTAGGCTCTATTTACCCTGTATACAAGTGTAGCACTACATGTCGAGCAGGAGGCCTTAGACAGTTCTGTGTGTTGATTTTCCAATTTATGGCATTCAATCTGCTATTCAGAAGAGACAATTGAGAGAAAGGAATGCTATAGTCACGATAGAACTTTAAACATTCTGTTGTTTTTTTGTATGTGTTTTTAATGCTTTTACATATGTGATGAAATTATATCATGTTTTGACAATTGAATAAAAATAATCTTTTTGAATCAAATAATAAAGGGGTGTCAATATATAGCACCCAGTATTTCATTGTATACCTAGGAGACGGGTGAATTCCCCAAGCTGCAAATCCATTCCAATTCACTGGACTCAATTATTTTCATTGGTGCGAATAGTCTCCATAAATCTAGGAGGAGTGAAACCAGTCGTTTGTTTTGCACATCGGATAACATCTTAAGAAATGGAATCCAACAATTTTTGTTGTATACTAATTTAAATGTTTTAGTGCTGCAAGGGATATTGCATATGAGAAGCTTTCCAGAGTCTCACTGACATTCATTAAAATGAAACAGCACCATATCTCAGCATAGTTTAGCATGAAAAGAACGACTCTGACGTTAAGACAATAGTCACAAATGCACTGAAAGGAAGGTTCCAGTGCCACACGGAAGGTGACTTGTTGTCGGTGCAAGTCGGACGCTGGAGAGTGCAGTCTGGTTGTTTGGTGATGGCACTGGCTATTACTGCAGCAAAACTGACGACTGAGTAGGAAAGAAGAACAAAGCTCATGATCAAGTTAGTTGAAGACAATTAATATATCCGAATCTGAATGGAACCCCATGCTTGTACATGACAGAAACTCCTTTAAATATGTTTATGCTTTCTGGCAGAACAGTGCCACTCCCACCAAAAATATCACGCAGCCCGCACCCCTGCAAAGAAGTGTCATTTGCTGAAATATTTGTATGGTTTTCCAACAGAGCAGGACGCTACACCCATGTCTACAGCTTCCAGCAGAGGACAGTCACTCCCTTATGACCTCCTCTTTCTTTCCCTCTTGCCAAGCAACTTACTAGATGGTCCAATGGTGCTCATATTTTCCCCCTGCATGCTCAAAAGCCCTATGATCCAGCTCCCACAGAATACCCAATGAGAGGCTATAAAGAGCGTTGGGGATGCAGCACATCTCTGGGTGTTTACATTGTAAAATGCTGGACACAAATGGGGTTGGAATGGTCGATTGTCTGCTTGTGATGCAATTGCCAGGGATTTGTCTCATGTCCAACATCCAGGGAGGTGATGCCATATGACTCATTGTAACCACTGCAGGATGCTAGATCAATGCTATCGCTGAGTATAAGGGGCACATGCTTGTCATAGGTGGCTGAGCACCACAAGCAGATGTGGCTGATTATTTCCAATTTGGCAGATGTGCATGGCTTAGACCATTAAACTCATAGCTCCTTTTACAGAAGGTGCATAGCCCCCATGCACAGTTTTCCCATTTAGCTGGTAGCAAAGTCTTTTGGCATTTTTAAATCTTGGCAGGGACTTCAGTGCTCACATTGTCTCCCCTGCATCTTTCCCAAATGGTCACCACCTCATACACTACTGTCACAAAAGCCTGTACCTCTTCAACCTGAAAGATCTGATGCTCCAGCATCACACGTTATCGTATGTTTTTTTTTAAACACTCTTTATTGGAATTTTGTAATAACATTCCAAGAAGCCGCGATTCCTCCCCCTCCCCCCTGCACTCCCGCACCCCCTAGTCCCCCCGATACCCCACCCCAACACGCTTAATAACTTTAATTTTTACAATATCAACAAAGTCACACACCCCCACCTCCCTCTACCCGCCCCTTCCAGCATCCGGATTCGCCCTCCAGGCTTCCATTACCTCCATCGGTACAGCATGCCATCCTCCATCGTCCATCATGGTTTTCCTGTCGATTGGATGGATCCACTGCCAGTTCCCAAGTTCATGTCTTCCCCATTCATCCTTACTCTCCCACCCCTACCTGTGCTTCACGGCGGTCGTAGATCATTATCCTTTGACAGGTCATTTAACAATAGGGTCCAATGGATCGTTACATCCTCCCTTTCCGTCTCAGGGTCCACATTCTGCAAAACTGTTAATCCTGCCAAACCCCACTTCTGCACATCTTTCCGCCATAGATTAATCGCCGGGCCTTGTGGGCATTTCCATGCTATCGCCATTAGCCAGTATAAGCAGAAACCGGCCCATTCTATTCCGTAGTTTGTGCCTCTTTCCCCCTGGTAGCGAGTGATTTGCCCGTAGCTGAAAGTACCACGGGCAAATCGTTCACATGAGAAAGGTCGAACTACCAAAAGTTTGCATCATTCTCATGCGAACACACATACATTCTTACACTAACACACACACACACAACACACCCACAACATACCCATAACACCCCCCCACCCAAACCCTCAGCACACCCTCACCCACACCCCCAACATAAACAAACCCCACTTACCTTCATCTTCACGCTGGTTCCCTGCCACGCCAGTTCCCTTTCACTTCCTTAATCGGGAACTGGCGCTGCAGGGTCCTTTTCTTTTCTTTTCTTTTGTATTTCTTTTTTGTTGTAACGGTATGGTATAGTGAGCTCCTGCTCACTACACTATAAAGTATAGTGAGCGGGGCGATGCAGGGAACAACCCCGCAGTCCCCGTTTTTTTTATGGAAGGCTGCGTGGCGTCCCCCGCAGCCTCCGCTCACTATACCATAAAGTATAGTGAGCGGGGCGATACGTAAGACACCCCCGCAGCCCCTGTTTTTTTTTTTCTCAATGCTACCTCCAAAGGTTCGGACTTTTGGTGTTCAAAACTTTGGTGGTAGCATTTTTAGATCTTTTGGTTCATGCGAACCTTTAGATGCGGGAAAAAACGTCCTAAACCAAATTTACGGACACCGTTTCCACCTGGTCCCCAACAACCCATTCACTCCTTCAAGGACCTCATCCCAGTACTCAGCTATTATCCTGCACTCCCATGTCATATGCCAAAACCCTGCCTACACTGTGCCACACCTAGGACATTCATCCGATAGTTCCCTATATTCATTGCCCGGAGCACCACCGGAGTCACGTACGTCTTTTGTAAAATATTAAATTGAACCAGCTGGAAACAGGCATTCCTTGATGTCTTCCGGACCAATTCCCATACCTGTGCCCATTCTTTCTCCGGTATTTGACGTCTCATGTCCGCCTCCCACTTCTCCTTAACCTTCAACTCCCCCTCTGAGTTCCCCTCCCGCAGGGCTTTATAGATCTGTGAAATGCACGCCCTACCCCCCGTCTGATCTAGCAACACTCGGAGCACCGGACATGACTCTGGCTCCTCTGGAATTCCTGCCCATATCTCCACTAGCCTACGAACCACCGCCCCATACGCTAAGAAAAGCCCCTGCGGCACCATTACGTAAAGGTAAGTAGTTTCCTATCTTCAAAGAGGTCCCCCACTGTTGCACATCTCTTCTCCCAGAGCCTCTGTATCCCTACCCTCCCAATCGCCTGACGGATCTTCAGATCCGCACCCCATGGGAGCTTGCCCTCATACCATCCTCCAACCCCCTTGCCACCGACATACTTCCTCCACATTTCTCTCACCGCCTCAAACACTACAGTTCTACCCTTGTCACCCAATGGGTGCCAAAGTAGTTGGACCGGCCTACGACTCGGTGGCAGATCCCCTATCAATCCCTTAAGGTTCTCCACCCCCAGTTGGTCCCATACCAGCACCGACTGCAATTGTGCCGCAACAAAGTATTTTTCATAATTCAGGAGGCCCAGCCCCCCTTCCTCTCTGGTTCTCCGCAATATGTCTAAAGACACTCTCCTCCTCCCCGTATCCCACAGTAGCTCCCTAATCGTAACGTCCAGCATTTTAAAAAAAACTCTTTTTGCCAAATATGGTATATTAGTAAAAAGATAAAGCAACCGTGGCAAGAGCACCATTTTGCATAACTCCACCCTGCCCCTCAGAGAAAGGGGTAAAACCTTCCAGAATTGGATGAAGTCTCCTATTTTAGATAATGCCCTCCCTGTGTTGTGTACACACGTTTCCACCATCTCATGGAATACCTGTATCCCCAAATACCGGAATGACTCAGTCTCCCACTTTATCCCCAACTCCGGCAGCTCCTCCAGTGGACAATCCCGTAACACCCCTAACGGGAACAGCACCGATTTAGCCCGGATTAATGCGGAAACCCGACATGTACCGAACATTTCACAGTATCTCTAACAACTTTGGAAGATACACCTTGGGATCTACCACATACAACAAGTCGTCCGCATAAAGGTACACCATATGCTTTCGACCTCCCACTTGAATTCCGGCCTTCGACATTTCCTGCCGCAGGAACGACTCCAAGGGTTTCAGGGCCAGGGCAAACACAATTGGGGAAGCTGCACACCGCTGCCACGGCCCCCTTCCCAATTCCTATGTTTCAGGCACTCAGTCATTAGTCCTCGCCATCGCCAGTGGTTTCTTATATAGGAGGGCCAACCATCTACAGATGTTTTTCCCAAACCCGAACTCCCGCAACACTCGGAACAGCCATCTTCACTCCAAGGAGTCGAACGCCTTCATAGCGTCAAACGAAGCTATTGCCATTTCGCGCCTCTGTGATTTCACTAAATTCATAATGTGGTGCAAACGAGAAATATTACCAGATGTATTCCTTCTCCCGATGAACCCGCACTGGTCCGGATGGACCAAGCCCGGCGCCACCCCCGCCAGCCTGGCAGCCAGGATCTTTCCAAAAATGTTCCCATTAACATTCAGCAGTGAGATGGGTCAATACGCTGCGCTGTCCCTCGGGTCGTTCCCCTCTTTTAAGATCACTGTGATCACTGCTTCCCTCATCGATTCTGGGAGACAACCATTCTAAAAGGCCTCCTCATTCACCTTCTGGAGTTGTGGGACCAGGTCATCAGCAAACACTACCAGTAAAACTCTACCGGGAACCCGTCACTATCCGGCGCTGTACCTCTCCTCATTGTGTGGATCACCCAGCGAATGTCCACCTCCTCAATCAGGGCCTCCAATTCCTCCTGCAAGTTCTCCCCCAATTTCGGTAACCTCAACAACTCCATAAGGTCCTCTACATCAACCTCTATGTGCCCACCCTCGCTTTTATACAACTCCTTGTAGAATGCCACAAAAGTTTCATTAATCTCTTTCTGGGTCCCAACTACCTCCCCCGTGCTTGACCTAAGCTGGGTTATGACCAGATTTGGGTTTTCCCTGCCGATCAACCAAGCCAACAGCTTGCCCGCCTTATCCCCTTGCCCGTGCAGTCTAACATCCCACCTACTGCCGTCAAAAAGCGACAGCTCTGCAAATGTTCCCTGATAGAGCTCCCACTTCTACGCCAAAGCCTCCCCTACCTCCACACCTCCCGCCGCCTCCCTATCTAATTCAGCCACCTGGGCCTCCGTTCGCTGCAGCGTATCTAGGAGCCGCTTACACATCCCTACTGTCATGGATAGGCATTTCCCTCTCACAGTCGCCTTAAAGGCCTCCCACAGCACTCCCCTGGATTCCACCAAACTCTCATTCAACTCGAAATACACTCTGATCGCTTCTCTAAGCTCACCAGCAAAGGCCCCGTCCCGCAGCGCCTCCCTTTGCAGATGCCATAACCACCGCAGGGGCCACTCATTAGTTCCGAACAACGTAGCCACTAAGGGGGAATGATCCGACAGAGTACGCCCCATATACATTGTCTCCCCAAAATGCTGCCAATGTTCCTTTCCCATTACTATGTAATCCAACTGCGAATATGAGCCATGCACGCCCGAATAATAGGAATAACCCCTTTCCTCCCCATGCTTCTCCCTCCATACCTCCACCAAATCGAGTTCTTGCATTATCCTATGGAGAGACCCCATCATATACTTCTTAGGCACCCCCCTGCCTCCAGACCCATCCAGCCACTCGTCCAGATGACAATTAAAATCTCCTCCCCATATTATCATTTCCCCCCTATACGCCCCCATCATGAAGCACCAAGGGAAAATATTCCTTGTCATCCACATTTGGTGCGTACGAATTAACCAAGCAGATTGTCCTACCCTCCTAGGAGCACTGCACAAGCACTGTTCTGCCAATCTCATCCTTTATTACCGCCTCCACCTTCAATGGTGTCCCGCTCGCCACTCAAATGAGCACGCCCCTAGCCTAGCCTGTTTTGAATATGTTGTGCCAAGTACTTGCCCTCCCCTCATTTTCCCCAGTTTCTCCAACACCTCTGTACCCGCATGCGTCTCCTGTATCAAAGCCACTTGTATCCCCTGCCTCTTCAGAATCTCACCCACTCTTCGCCTCTTCTGGTAACTCCCCAATCCCCAGACATTCAATGTCCCGATTTTCAGAATTCCTAGCCTACCCATCTGAGAAGTTGATGTCCTCACTCAAGTTATCCCCTCATCTCTCCCAGCACCTCTAATACCTGCACTCAAATCCACCCCACTCTTCCCACATACCTTAATGCTGCTGTGCCAAATGTTCCATCTCTTCCTTGTGCCCAGCCCCCCCTCTCACGCCTGTCCCCAACTTGGCGCTCTAACCCCCGGCTCCCCACCAGTACCCCTGCCCCCTACCCTCCATCCCACCCCTCCTTCTCCTCCCTCCCCTGTCCCGCTCCTCCCCAACCCCCCCCCCCTCCATCCCCGATCCCTGCAACTACCATAGGTAAACCAACCCTCCTGGACTCCAATCCTCCACTCCCTCCCTCTCCTTAACTGTAGACCCATTATCTTATGTTATATGACACTTGTATAGTGACTACTGACATTAGTTTGGCCCTGAAGTGCTGTGGGGTTGAACGCCCTTTGGAAGACCATAGTCAGAGACGTAAGAGGTGAAGAAAAGGATTTCTAAAATGCATGTGTGCATTTTTAGCCAGCATGAAGCTGGGTAGGGAGTCGGTATGTCCCTAGCAGCAACCCATAGTTATCAGGTGAGAGAATGGGTGCCGTGACAAATTGCCTGGGGAGTGGGATAGTCAGAAGGGTCAGAACATGTGGACTGCTGGTCTGAATTTGTATGGGTCTCAGCTGTATTCTATTGGTTGAGGTGATGCATGTTTTGGGTCTGTGTAATAGAGTAGTGTTTATTGAGAGGTTTGCAAGTGAGTAGGCCATGCCCTTGCGGATACGGTAATGTTTCATTGTGGAAGCTTGCTTAAAGTTCTATTGCAGTGAGACTGACACTTGGTTGGGAAAGATCTTGCTGATATGCCACTTCCTCCTCTCCCCGCTTGTGTCACAATCACCTTCTCCTTTTTCTGAGATTCCACCACCATTTATTGAGCATTTGATAAAGGAGTTCCAGCAATAATTTCAATCTCATACTTCACCAACGTAGCCAAAGGCAACTCTGCTTAGATCTCCATCAGACATTCTAACTCCAACAACTGATATGTTACTCCGCCACCTGCCCTACCTTTGATCATTGATGGTGCAGTACATGGCATCCAACCTAAGGCCACAACAATAGGCTACCCACCCTTCCCCAGCACCAGTGTCCAATCATCTCCTGGCATTAGCACCACATCAGCCTCACCCACCTTCACCCACCCATAATCTATCTGGCTCCATGTTAAAAACATGGAAGATGCTGGGCTTTCGTTGCTCTAACAGCAAACCCTCACCACGTCTTCCACCTGTTTCTTAAAATGCAGAACCCGCTCACAGACACCCAACCCAGCTCCTCACTGCCTCACTTCATAATCTCCATTCTCCCCTCTCCCCATTCTAGGCTAAATCGAAAGTAAAATAAAAAGTGCAATTGAAAACCAACAAAAAAATGTAAATGATAAAGTTGAGAGACTTAATGAAACAAGAGTGAAAGCTGGGCATTAGTGGTAAAAACTCATAAATAAATAAAAGACAACAGATAAGCTAAGGGTAAGGAATGGGTGATAATAAAAGTAGGTCTATAAAATACAAAACAGACATAAAAGCAAAGGGTGAAAAAGGAACTAAAACACTCTCCCTGAATCTCATGGACTATACATCTACCTCACACACCTTTATTCTCCAAACCTAGCAAAACCCACAAATGATGAAGAGTGAATCCTTAATGATTGGTCTCTTGAATTTCTTCAGAATGCCAGTGAGCCCTGATTTACACTCTGAATAATACAAGACTCAAATTCTGACAGGAGAGTCAGCATTAGTCTGATCCCTGAGAAAAAGCCACAGGGTCCTATAGACCTGCTCCAACCCTAGCTCATGTTCCCACCAACGAACTTCAAGAGGCCCATGGGGCCACGGGCCTGCTCGAGAGGGCTAGTCTTGTCTGGAAGGCTCTTTCTAGAATATTACACTTGGACGCAGCACAGGAATGGTTTCTGTTGGTTAATTAGGCCATGCAATCTACCTTTGTTCTATAATGGGTTATTCCCAAATTGATGGCTTCAGCTACAGAATCTGAGCATCTGCTACTACACTGCCTCATTTGCATGTTTGCCTTTGATGAAGAATGGGGAACAAAGAAAGCAAGAGATTTGTTTTTGGTTTGAATACTTTCATTAGTTGCCAAACATAGAAATGAATAAGCAAAGTACAATAACCGTTAATAGCTCCATTTGAAGTATTGTGCATGCTTGATTTTAATGCAAACTATTCACAGTTGGCACTCAACATATGATTTCAGTGCCCCCAAACATTAAAATACATCTAACATTACCTTGCGCCTCTCCTCACCTTATACACGAAAGCCGGGGAAATATGTGTAGGAGGGGAACTAGATTACAAACGAGACTAGAAACATGCTGCACATTTCACCACAAATACTTGCAGTAACCTTCACTATGAGGATAGTTGTCAGCAACTAGGAGGAATGGGTTAGTGTTATGTGTGTTGACTCTAAATCTATCACAATTTTGTGCTGTAAGGACAGGGAAACAGGGGTTGTGGGTAAGCTTTTTTGGACGGCACTAAGGCAAGAACACGAATAATGTGAAAGCTTAATATTTGCATAAAAAGTGAGCTGGGATGAACACAAAACTGCTACACATCTTTGGAGGTACCTGTATCTCCACGGCCAAAGAATCTGAGAAGACTGTTTCCCTTTGCTGCAAAAGAAACCAGTTTATCGGAGCTGGGTAGCCACATTCTTCTTACCCCTTTTCAGAGCTTATGAGGAGGACTCCTGAACCTGCTTTACATTTTGTTTGTTGACTGTTGGGACTTCTGCCTAAAAGACACTGAATGGAACTCCAGTGAGCCGACGAACGATGGCTCTGTGCCTTGTGTGTCACAGGGTCAAGTCAGTGCGTTGTTTTGCTTTGTATGTATGTGTTAGCCTGGCCTCTTAAGAGGCCCTAGAAGATGAAGAAATATCGTGTACATGACAGCTGATCTGAGGGCCAGCAAGAACCTCTTCTGAGTGAGAGCTGTAGGTACTGAGCTCTCTGCTTTCTTGTACAGCAAGAGAAACAAAATCATAATTGGGTGATCGCACCTCGCACAAAGATTGCAAGATAGTTTTATCATTCAACATGTATTAAGAACTACTTTTAAGTTAATCACAGGAAGACTTCAAAAGATTACTACAATGATATTGGGTTCCATGAGTACTGAGCATGCCAGATCCAAGCTTCAGTGTGCAGGTGGGGTTATTCCTGGTTCCAGATACATACGTTAAGTCAGTAGATGTAACACATAATGTACGACAGACTGGCCGCACACACCATGCCACTCCAATCCTTCTCTAACTCTTAGAAAACACACTCCCAGGGTTCCATGACATCATCATCACACCAATACGTAAGACCACTAAACCTCTCCCTCCGTTATACCACACGAAACAAAAAGTTATTACTAAACCACAACACTATAATGGAAGACCTGACTAAAAATACACACCTACGAGGATGGTCACACGTATGGACCACAAACCCATTGCCTCACCATCTACTAGACACAACACGATAATCCTCCTAGCAACGCACAAGAAGCCACCAAATGTATTGCATTAGATTACACCAGGAACACAACTCGAGGAATTCCAGAATGTATGTCACATGAAAATTAAGCCCTGGCATGCACTGAGAGCATGTACACCCAGAGTAGTACCATAGTATGGAGTAGCAACCGGCAAATCACTATACCACATACTCTTACGAAAAATGTAAATAAATCATGCAGCAAGCAATATGAGCATGCCCTTACACCCGTGGGGGTCCCTGGAACAACTGTTTCACCTAGAATTAAGCCTATTGATACACAATCATCCACAGATTATCTGTAATCCTTTTGACATCCAGCCACACCAAAACCAACCACAAACCATGTAGACCTAACAGACTTAAACCACTGCCTGTGATCCATTTGGCATTCAGCCACAACCAAATTGACACTGAACTATGTATATTTAAGGTCTAACAGTCATAAACCACTGCCTGTGATCTGTGTGGCCTCCAGCCACACCCAAAACAACCGTAAACCATGTAGAGAGAAGACAAACAGACAAACTATTGTCTGTGATACGTGAGGCAATGTGACACACACAAACCAACCCTAAGCTATATATTCTCTACACAATAGACATAAACCACTGCCTGTGAGAAGTGTGCATCCAGCCGTCCTCAACCCATGTCACACTGCCCCAAACAATCAGTTATCATTAATCCAAACCAGACAACACGATTGGCCACTAATGCACAACACGTTTCACTTACACGTACAATACCGATGTAACCTTGTATCAGATCTCCACAAGTAAGTGAGGTCCATAAAGTTCCTATACAAATACCCTGCACCCTCAAGTCCAACTCCCATGAATTATACATTCCTTTGAGTACAACTCCACACTCACATGTTTAATATAGATTCAAATTCCCTCACATATAACATATGTTACAATAGAGACCACCCTGCACCCGCATGACCCAATGGTGCGGTCGAAATACAATGATCCAATCACTATGCACATGAAACCTGTATACAATAGGCTGCAAACCCTGATCCAGCTAGCTACACGTGTGGCAACACCATAAAACAACTGCATCAAAATAGTAGGCCTTACAAACCTAAAAATCAGCCCTCTTACACAGCTGATGAGAACTTTGCCTTAGCCTATACGGCCACAACAAATAACATAGACAACAGCAATTAAAAGCACCCACCTCACCCCCTGGAAGTCCAACTTAACTAATCCTTCTAATAAATGCTAAGGATCCTAACCTCTTAATAAAGAGCCCATACATCAGGATCCACTTCCAAAAGATTTTAGAAAAATCTGCTAGATTGACATGTTAACACTCCCACCAGGCTGCCTCTACTACATACACCGTACTATTGAGGCATACTTTCCACTCCCAACTGAACTTGCCCAGCATTAGAACTCAGCGTCTCAGGTCAGGTGTTTTTGCAGCCACAACTGTCCCCCTCTTCTCCATGATCCCTCTTAACACTCTTTAAATGGCTTTGTTCCATGACTTTCACGTTACCACTTTCTTTTGCAGAAGTGTATAACCTCCTTCCAAATGATACGATGGGTGTAAAATCCACAGCTGACAAGCATGATGGATAATGATGGCCTTCTGGGACAATGCTCGACTCAGCTGCACTGTGTCCAAACATAGTGCTGCATTCCATTCTCTGCAGTGTTGTCTGCGTGCCCTCAGCCGCAGACCACCAAAGAGAGTGGAACTTCCCCCAGCAGTGCTGGTGCACCCTGTCCGTAGCCCTGAGCCTGACAGTTTCCATTCGCTACCCACAATCTTTCCTGTGCTTGGGCCCCCCCACTCCACACTGCCAGCTCCAGACCACTCCTCAGCTGATTTTGTAGGCCGCACCCTGACTCCAAATCCTCCAGCAGTGCTTAGCCTTCAGCTTGCCTCCAGGCCCTCCATAAGCGATTCACTGCCTGTGCCTGCAACACTGAATTGTTGCCCCCTACACAGCCAGAAACAGCAAAAGCACCTTCTGCCGCCTCCTGCTTTTTTCGTCTTGTGGCCACAGTAAGCCTCCCAAAAGGCCACCATCTGGACTCCCTGCCCTCACCACTGCACCTTGCATATGCCAGCTAGTATAGACTGTACATGTCCATTATGGACTGGTGTGTTGGCACTTACTTGTAGGTGTGGATGGGTCTTTGGGGAGCAGTGGCTGTCCCTTTAGCTGCTCGCCCACCACAGCACTCTTGTATCACTGTACTGAAGACAACCTTGTTGCCAATGCAGTGATGTTGGGTTCCCTGAGTACAAAGGAAGCCAGATCCAAGCTTCAGTGTACCGGTAGGTGTATTCCTGGTTCCAAATACATAAGCTAAATCCATAATACAAATAATGTATGACAGACCATAGGGCACCCAAACCCTGCCAGTCTGCTCCTTCTTCTCCAACCGTCACTCTTAGAACACATACCCACACAGGGTTCCAAACTGACATCACGCACACACACACACACGGTTCAATGACATCATCACACTAATAGATAAGACCACTTTACGTATGTTATACAATTATTGAACTGAAAACAAGTGATTAAGTTTACAATAAATTAGCATGTCTTAATTTCTCCCCAGTCCATCTGACCTGTGTGGAAAAACAAGGTGCACTGACATTTAAAAGTATTAAGACCTTTTGATTTATTTTCAAAAACCGTTTTCATTTTGTCTCTAAGATTGTTTTTGAAAGAAACAACATTGAGCATTTTACATTGCACATACTTTTTTAAAAAATATATATTTTTGTAAAAGACTTTTATTGAAAGTATTTAGTTTATTACAAACTTTTACTTAGTGACATTTGATTATAAAATATTGTAAATTGATTGTACTAATATCTTGCCTTGCCAACTGAGTTGTTGATCCAACGTGCCATGAATAAACAGCTAATCATCAAATAGTCCTGGCACCTTTGTGTAAGTCAATTCATAATATTTCTTGCAAAAGTTGGTTAAGGCAAAAATGTATTTAAAATCATGCCCCTCATGCAGCGGGTCCACCACCACTTAGCAGTCAAGTGATCATTCTCAGATATTAAGTCACTCATATTTTTAATTCTTTCTGACGTTAAGCTGGGACAAAAAAGTGTCAGATGGTATAAAGATTCATTCTCGTCATTGCAAAATCTGCGTTGGTCATTTGGAGTGTCCACATCAATTCTTTTGAATAGTATTTCCTTTGTTGGGATGATGTTTAATCTTATCATTAGAAACATGTTTCTATGATGAGCACCCGGGAATTGTGTGAGGTATTTTGGTACCACATTTAGGAACCTGACGGATGTTTTCAGTTGGAGTTTGAGATTATATTTACTTGTCCTTCTTTCTGTTGTACCCCAGTCTTGAGACCATAATCTCCACTGAACTGCAACTGGTTCGTTGACTAAATCCGATTCATCTGCATTGATGGTTGTTAGTATCTCTTTGCATTGTGTTCACCATTGTTGTAGATGCCAATCTTTCGTTCTGTTATTTCCTTTTTCCATATCGCAAACTATAAGGGGCTTTTAGTAATGATTATTTTTCGAAAGAGAATCACAGTGTTCCAGACTACTCATGCATATAGTGATGTTAATCATAATTCAAGTCTTATCACAGCTATGGGCAGAAAATTGGTAAATTCAGAGTTTTCTTCCAAAATATGCTTTCCAGCATGTACCATATTTCCCACGCAGTAGATAGTGAGACCTCAGCGGCATATGTCAGGATTGGGGTTACTTTCTGTTTATAGAATGTAATAAGCGGAATTAGCCATGTTTTCGATGTATGATTAGACCTTCTGAGGTTGGCTGTTTGCCACTTGAGGTCTCTTATACGGGGGTCATCATTTATGCTTACGTTACCACAGAGAGCTAGGTATTTTCTTGTGAAAACAACTTTGATTGGCTCATTTCCCACAGTCCATTTGTACATCTGTGTTTTTGGTATTTGCCCATGCAAGGGCCATAGAATCAAAATTGTAGATTTTTTTGTGTTGATTTTCAACTCATTTTGTTCTATGTAAGTTTGTAAGCAGTTGAGACTTCGCTGTAGTCCAATCAGCATCTGATCCAATATCAGGAGATCATCCAGGTATATCATCCAACCCAATGGGGTGCCATTTATTTTTGGTGGGTTTGCGGTTGTTGCAATTGACGCATGCTTCAGATCAGAGATGAAAATACATAATAAAGTCGACACCAGTGGACATCCCTGCTTGAGTCCTTGTGAGGTGTTAATCTCTTGAGTCAGACGGCTAGCTGCATTCAAGCGTTTCTTTGTGTAAAGCTATATTATTGCAGACAGCAGGTCCTGTGGACAATGGCATTTTTCTATTTTATTCCATAGACGTGTTCTGTCAATGCTGTTGAAGACTTGTTAGAAGTGCCACATACAAGGGTTTCTTATTTTGTATGAATTGAGATTTTAAGATGTTCAAAAGTAATAGATTCAGATTGCACACAACTCCTGACGAAGCTAGTTTGATGGACATCTTGTGTCCCTGATTCTATGAACCATACATTTAATTGTTTCAAGATTAGAGAGGCAAAGACTTTGCCCACTACGTCGAGTAGGGCAATTGGGTGATAGTTGTGTGGATTTGTTTGGTCACCTTTTTTTAAATATAGGAACCAGAATAGTTTGTTTCCATGATGGAGGAACTGAACCTTTCTTCATTATTTGTGAAAATAAAGTATGGCAGAAATATGTCCACTTTTTAGGAGCTGTTTTGAGTGTGTAGTTTGACAGGCCATCTGTCCCCAGGGCTTTAGATTTGCTTACGTTGTTAATAATATTCAGAATTTCAGTTTTCACAAACGGGATGTCCCTTGATGTTGCTAAATTTCTGGGTTTATTGCTTTTTGTTTGGGTTGACCGATTGTATAGGTCTCCAAAGTGGCAAGTCCATGCCTCCTCTGGCATTGGGTTAGCTAATAATGCGTATTGAGAGGTGCCTGCATTGTTTATAATGTCCCAACATCATTTTGAGTTTTTGCCCACAATGGTATGGAGCATTGCTTCACGATCATTTTGGAGTATGATGCATTTGTGAGATATCATCCAGTTTTTATATTGTTGCTTTCATGCTTTAGTTCTTATCAGTGTGGGGAGTTGATTTAACCATTTTAGATCTTGTCGCCATTTATTTTTGTTCAACGATCCGTTGGTCAAAAACATGGATGCGTTTATAGCTGTTCTTTTTCTCATTATGTTTTTTTTGTTTCATGGAAAACACTGAGGAGAGGTCTGTTATCGAGGATGAAATTGTCAAGGAAAGATGATTTAAGCAGATTTTTAGTTATGCTAGGGACATATATTGGTTTAATGTATATTCTGTTTTGGCTATTGGATAATTTTGTATCTAATTTTAGGTGGAAATTAGCTCAAATATTTTCGTTCATTTTCATGAATTTGGGCAACTTATGCTTATCGTTCTTTCATCGGTTTGCCTTCCAGAATTGAGGTATTTTTGCTTCTTTGTACCCCCAGAATTCCCCCACAGTAAACTTTGGACCCAGCCCAGGCTTCTAAGGGAGAGAAAGGGGCACTTTTAAGAAGTATTGGTACAACTCAGAGGTGCCCTTGACCGGATTGTATGCAAGCTTTGCTATCACATGTATCACCATCTTTCATCAGTCTTCCCTTTCTATCTTCCAGGAGTTTTCCTGACCCAACATTTTGTTTTCATCATCATTTTGTTTAAAGCGTGAAAGACTCCATTTAAGGGGCAACCTAACACTGCACAATTTTAATGAGGTAAAAACACATGAATACCATCCTAACCAAATTTTGTAAAGGGAAAGTGAAATGAAAATAATGGGTCTTCCAGTGCACTTAAAAAAGGGGCAGCTTAGTGTGCATCTGATATTAGGGCAGATCATTACAATTCTCTAGAGTCGCACTGGAGAAGCAAGAACCCACCGAATTTCATAGAAAACCTTTGGCACATTGTAATGCATCTCCAATGAGGGCATACGGTAGTTTGAGGTTTCCCACTGACACAACATGAAGGTGTGCAGATATAGAGGCCCTTCTCCCTACAGAACATGAAGGACCTAATAGCCAGCTTGTACTTCACAAGGAAAATGTATGGACAGCGAGCGAACATCGTGGAAGATGGGTTAATATGTTCAAAGGGCAAAGACACATTGTAGCATTAAGCAGCCGCATTCTGCACAACCTGCAGTTTCAGAATAAGGGACATAGGCAACTTTCATAGAGTGAATTTCCATAATCCAAATATGTTGATACAAAATCATGTGCCAATGATTCTGGTCCAGCATACAACAAGAGGGGATTCAGACCTGTGACTCTTGAGAGAACATTAACAATACTTAACCACTGCCGCAAAATCTGTAGATATGTTCAATCTATGGTCAACCACAATCAAGGTTTTGAACTTGAGTACCATAGGCCACATGCCATTAAATAACAGTAGCTAGACACCTCCTGGACCTAACCTCAGTTGCTTTTTGAAATCCACAATCTACATTTCAATCGTCTTTGGTTTCAACTTCATCTCATTTACCTTAATCCAAAAATTCGGTAAAACAGTTTCTCAAGGACCCAAGAGACATCTCTGTTATCCTGGAAAGAGAGGGTGTCACTCATTTGGGACACCCCTTCCTCAGTTCTAGTAACCATAGATCCCTGCCCACTAATCCATGTTCACCCCAAAGGAGATGAGTCGAAGATTCCCCAGATCTCCTCCTTCTGTCCCAGTATGTTGTGTTTCTTAGCCCCATAAGTATAAAGTGCTCAAAGTTTTTCACCCAGACATTCTGTCACACAGCCACATTGCATGACCCTCCTTTGCGAACAAGAGGAGGTCTGGGGACCAGGGATGCAAACTAGTAGTGTGAGGATTTATCTGCAGGCGGTATACAAGGGATTTCTCTTTGCTCCTCCGCTTTCCCCAGATCTCCCTCCACGCTTCCCAATAGCAGAACCAGTTGCCACACACACCTAACCATTGTGTAGTGAAGAATTTAAGATCCCATCAAAGATAAAGCTTGGGCTTATCTCAGTTAACGTTCCCCCCTCATAGTACCACATTGCAGAGGAAAAACAGGTATTCCTAAATCCCTCGCACACACACACCCACACTGACACACATCCCACCCGACAACCCAAATATTGTACAGTCATTTTCCATAACACATTGAGCCAGATTCTAAAAACTTTATTTGGCGCAAGTGAGCTAGCGCATCTTCTCACTCGTGCCAAATAAAGTTGCCCCCCAATTCATAAAAGGTATCCTGAATGAGCGCATCTATGATGATTTCATCTAAGATGCACATATTCAGATGCCCTTTTACTCCTCTTGGTGCATTTGCGCAAATAAGAGCGTTCCTGGGCATTTTAAAGCACGTCCCAAATTCACAAATGGGATGCAGTTTAGAATGCCCAGAAAAGAGGATCATCCCCCTGCACCTTTTGAAACAGGTGTAGGGGGAGACAAAAATAATGACATGGTATTTTCTAAGCCTATCATGTTTTTTATTTGAAGTGTGACAGCCGCAGGTTAAACCGCAGCTGTTACACTAGCATTGGCATCCCCCAAACAGGGATGGAAATGCTTTATTTTTCTGGTCATTTCACAGAGACAGGCCCTTTACCAGCCCCTCTCGTGGTTGCTGGGAGCCTGTCATACATTAGTGTCAGGAGCATGCTCCTCATATTAATGTGTGCAAGTGGGCTGGACAGCACACCTTTGTGCTACAGTCCAGCCCCTCCAGAAAGACTCAGGCCACCTTTGTGAATAAGGAGACCTGAGAAATGTTTAAAGCAGCGCAGATAAAATAAGCATATTCTCTGCGCTCCTTTCATTCACGCTGCTTTTTGAGAATCCGGCATAATTTGTTTGAAATTAAAAGAGACATGAATAATTCATATAGAACTATATCATCCCTGTTTTAATAGTTAACACAAAAATAAGTTCTTAAATGTGCGAACATACATTGCAGTTTTTGTAACAAAACACATTTCCAAATACATAACAATGAAAATCCTAAAAAGACATCACATACATAGCCGCATTTATAAAAGTGAAGACAAAAAAAGAAAACATTTAATAACAAAATACATAGTGAGCTTTAGCTAATAGTAAATAGGACCCTGTAATATACTGTTATGTTAATTTACGGCAGCACAGACATCTCGACTATGCACTCCCAACGAAATACGATAAAAGGGTGTCATCCATATTTCTGATACCATTGGCCAACTAGTCAACTACTTTTCCTTACATTCCAATACAAAGCATATAGAAAAGAAACGCGTGCTACAGTTTCTTGTGTATTTAAGAAAAATCCACAATTTCTTCCATGAACCGTTTTCCATTTATACTTTCTCAGGATGAGCTGGAAATAGTCACCCAAACCACCAGTACTCAAGCAGGCACTTACTGTTTCTCCCTCCCCTGTACACTTCCAGGCCACCAGAACAGGGAGTTTATGCTAAACCGTGGAGCCATGTGGCTCCCCAGACACTTCCACCTGATCCCAAAAAGAGCAGATAACACGACTTCAAAGCCCTGCCCACCACCCGGGAAAGCCTAAATAGATTCAATCATGAATGGAAAAGAATTGAGTACAATCAGCTAAGAAAAAAAGGAGGGAAACCCAGGAACTTGACTTAACTAATAGAACATAAAGGCCGACCCAATCACGAGGTGAGATGAGGAAGGAAAGAAATCCCAATTAGGTGACTTGCTAGATTACCAAACCTATTAAAACTACAACAAAATCGCCTGGCATGCTGTATGAGGGTGTTGTACCGAGTTACCTACCAAGAGATAGGAGGGCAGAAGGAGCCACTAAGTGGGAAGCTGTGCAGCCTGTTAAACAGCCTTACATGCATTCCTGGGTTTCCACTCTGGAAGCAAACAGGTCATCTGATCCAGAAGAAGAGCAGCATGGGAAAACAATGCTGCACCTTGGACTGGAGCTCAAAAAGGCAGCCCAGATCAAAAGGTGAGGCAAAATCTCCCAACACCAAAAAAACCCATAATTGACACTTACTTGTGTTAAGACAGTGCAGGCTCTGAATGTAATGGCTGATGATAGACAGTCAGGGCATGAGAGATCCACTGGCAGTGCTTTAAGTGGGCCGAGGCCAGTTCCTGGCAGTCTCCAAAAAGTGGGGCTGAGGCGAGGCCCTGCTGGACCCCCCGGTCCCACCACAACATTGGCGGGACACATTATCCTATATCAACGGGAGATGGTTCTACCATTTTCGAGTCACGGCTGTGCCTGGGCTGGCACTTCTGTTAGTCACTTTAACGTCCTCTTGTGACCCCTCGCGCGAGAGGTCACAAGAGGAAGTTACTGTCTTTTTGTTTCTCCGCCCCCTCCACAGGTCACCGAGGCGTCTCTGACTGCCGGCGAAGCTGGGGACTCTGTGCTAATTTCTATGTTTATAAAAGATTTTTTGAAAAGTATACAATTCAAGACATCTATTATAAAGCTTTGCCGAAAGACAAAGATGCCTCAGACTTTGTTCATCGTCAAAGCTTTATAAAAGATGGATCGAATTGTGTACTTTCCTAGCCATCTTTTATAAACATAGAAATATTTCTATGTTAAAAAAAGATGGCTTGAAAAGTACTCAAATCATTAGGTATGCACACAAATATATAAATGATATATATTTGTGTGTGTACCTTACTATGGTTTGTGTGCTTTTCAAGCCATCTTAAAGTAAACAAACCATACTAAGGCAGGCAAACAAATATATAAATGTAAGCATGTATGTATTTATGTGGGTACCTTACTATTGTGCACTTTTCAAGCAATCTTTTATGAACATAGAAATATGTAAGATATTTCTATGTTTATGAAAGATGGCTTGCAGTGTAAACCATAGGCCCTATCGGCATTCAAACAGCCTCCTTTTACTGCTTCTATTTAAATGTGTTGATGTACATTTCTGTCTCCTGTGTTTTGTTAGTCTTTCAGGACAATTCGCTGCTGAGGGAAAATGAGACCCCATTTCCCAAAAATGTAGCACACTAGCAGTTAGGTTAATAGAAAGGATCACTGGGCTAATCTCTCGTCCAACAACTTGGATGGTGTGGGATATTTTGACCCACTCAGCTATGCTTACTACATCATGTTTCTGCATTGGGACAGGAAACAGCACAAAATAGCTGTGCTGACTCCTGTGTGCACCAAAATCTTTAATCTGCATTTTGTAATAACCAGAAAATGGCTGCACCGCCCTGCCAGCACACATTTCAGGTGGGGTGGGACAAAGTACTCACTGCAGGAGTATTCCAGTATGCTCTGCAACATTTTACAAGGAGCAAAGGAAAGAAGCAGCATTATTTGCTGTAAACCCAAAATGCGTCTTTAAAATGTCCTCTTTTCAAACAACTCCAGCACTCAAGGAAAGAAATAGAGTTGCCCAAAGTGTCTATTTGCTGCAAATGAAAACTGAATTTAAAGAAATAAGTTAAATGTGCTTATTCCTGAATGAAGAGCAAAATAACCTATTTAAAGTACATTGTTGTGTAAAGGCATGCTCATTTAGAAATGTAAAAATATTTCTTACTGGTAAAAGTACTCCTATAAACTGTTTTGATTCCTAGGTTTCAGGCAAGCATTTAAATGAGAAAATAAAAGCTAAACCCAGGATAAGTTGATAAACTATAAGAAAAAACCTGCTCTGCCAGTGCTGGCCCTGACAAAGGGTGACACCTCATAAACTGCTGCACAGGAAAGGCTAATTGATAGCTTGGAGGCTTTGAATACCCAGGACAATGGGGTTTTCCAAGTTGCATCAGACATTCATCTTTGCCACAGGCAAAGAAAATAGCAGGCTAAGACTCTCACCTTTCAAGTGGGAGGGGCAGGATATTTCAGTCAAGCTAGAGGCCCCTCATTCTGCTTCAAATGGATTGACATTTGCTTACACTTGGAAAAGAAAAAAAACAAATCAAGTGACATTTGGTGTTTAAAAAGCCTATTTTGTAACTGAACTTTAAGACATTTAACTTGGCAGCAACTATGAGGAAAAATATGAAAAGTGGTAGTTTTAAATCTAGTTTTATGCTATTCATTTGAAGACTTGGTAGAACTCAGTACTGCATAAGGAACAGAAGTTATAAAGAATGACCAATTGTGCGGAAAGTATTAATGTTGCAAGCATAGCATTTTGTATACATATCCCAGGGCTAAACACACATCTATATACAAAATTGGGAAATGCTAGGCCAAATCTTTCATGGTTAAAATTGCCAAAATGTAGCAGAAAGGCAAAAGTAGGTCCCACAGTCTTGGGGTTTGGATTCAAATGTGACCCACAAAATATCTAACCTGCGTATCTGATTCTATCAGAGGTTCTAAATGCATAAATATGTATTTGTGGGAAAGTTAGATTTTGGTTCCATTGGCTAGGGGAGGTTTCTAGTCATTGTAAAAATCATCCCATAAACATGACATCCTTTTCTGTCATCCAATCAGCGGAGAGCAAGGCAGAAACTATGCTCTTGCCCAATCTTAGCATTCTGGGTGTGGGTATTAAGCCTGCCCCTGCCACATACTTTAGTGATGTCATTTGGCATAAATAAGGGAACCTGACAACACACAAACAGACCGATTCCTGACTTTCTTCCTGATTTCCTGTGTGGCGCCCTGTTCCTGATTTCTTCATCTTTGTTCCTGGTTCCTGAATGTCATTGCAAATCCAAGGCCTCTGCATTGCTGAACTTTTTATCAGCTAGTCCTCAAATTCTAAACAAATCCCAAAAACCCAAGGGAAGCATCTGATCCAGCTGGCTTGCTACTACTAAATGCATGCCTGCTGCAAACTCATCACCCCACTGATCTCCAGTCTCCAGTAACCAGTGCAGTCCAGTGCAGTCTCCAGTCCAGTGCAGTCCCGTGACCAGAACCGCCCATCTGATCCTGTTCTGCCCAAGTTGCCCTGCTGTCCTTGGTTAGACCCGATCCGTGTGATGACCTGAACCCTTGACAGTCCAAAATCCTAAATTAAAGTGGACTGTAAGTATTAATACGTAGCATAGAAACTCATAGCATACCTTGTCTTACTTTGTTCTATCCCAATCTCTAAGTCATCCAATCCTTATCCTGATCACTATAATATCGTCACAACCATTCTTGAAACCTTGCCTTTGATTCTTTGCGCTAGTGCTAACTTCTTTAAATTGTTTTGTCTTGTGAAATCCTAAACCCTTAATCCTCCCTTAATCCTCCTTCGGGTAATTGGACTGGGTCCGCCAGGGCGGGTGCAGAGGTGCTGGGGTTGGCTCCAGGTATCAACTCTAGAGCTTACTGTGTTTCAATCTAGTAAACTAGCCTGAATGCCCTAGTGTAGAAATAACTATCCTTGTAAAAATTGATTTCTGTTTTCTTTTTCGCTGCATCATTTTCCAAAACAAAAGCCTCTCAAGATTGCATAACTCATTCAATTTAATAGCTAGAGATTTCATTTCAACTCTGGATTATACCTAAGATCTATATCTTAAAACCTGCTCTTAAAATCAAAATCATATTTTACCCATTTTTCTTAAAAACCGTTTGGTTAATTTTAGGCAGGAATCCAAATTTCTGCAAAGTTATACACATGTAGTTTTTGTTTTAAATTATTTTCAAACCTCCATTAAGATTCAAAGTGTTTACATTTGCTCAAAATATAGTTTATGGTTGTTGGAATCTTTCCAGTGTTGCTCCTACAGAAATGTATACTGATTTAAGCATTTTTGCACACTTTTCATTGTTTTGCTAAGCCATTTTCGAATGTCATTTTAAAAAGTGTAAGATTTCAAACACATTTTTCTCTCTTGTTTTGGGAGGGAAGGTTGTATTCAAATTCTGTTTACTGTTCTTTATTCCTGAATACCTGCTGCTGTCATGACCCGGCGAAATTGCCCCTTCTGGACCTCATGGCCATTGTCACTAAGGGCTTATACTCCTTGTTCCTCCCAACATGGCCATACCAAGCTCCGTGCTATGCACTAGCTTTCTTGTCGTAGCACGTACTATAAATTGGTCACGCCCCTGCGGGTCCGTGCGTCTCAACGCTATCTTCGATAGTGACCCGACGTGTGTTTGCTCTCTACATTTGCTTCCTTGATCCTCATACTTCCTTCCTTGCCTTTTTTCCTGTTCCTGAACTTCCCCCCTACATTGCTTGTTTATCGCTAACCCTGGACACCCTGGAACCACGAACTTCCCGGAACTCTGAACGCGCTCTGCAACCTGACGAGGCTCGGGCGAGCCTATTCAAGACCCGAACCACCCACAGGAAGAGTCCTGCGGCCGAACAAGGGAGATCCCGATCACAGGTGAGACGGGGGGAGATTTATGACAGTTTGAGACGCCGAACGATCAATACGGATTCTACCATGGAGAATGCTATTCAGGACCTGATGCGCGGAATGCAAGAACTTTCCACAGAGATGCAGAATATAAAAGCCGAGAATGTGGCGCTAAAACAGCTCGTCTTGTCATGCGACTCCGCGAGCAAGGACAGCGTATTATTGGGAGGAGTGGTTGATAAATACGACGGTTCAACAAAGACCTTACGTGGATTCCTGGATTCTTGTTTGGTAAATTTTACCTTTAAGCCCTACTATTTCACAACTCCTAGGACTAAGGTGGGCTTCATAATATCGCATCTTTCCGGTAATGCCCTTACATGGGCCACTCCATTACTGAATTCAGGGGATGCTCTCCTGGATGATTATGAAGGGTTCATCGCGGAACTCAAGACCATGTTCGAACGACCAGAGCTGGTTCACAGTGCTCAAGAAAAGCTACTTGACTTCCAACAAGGATCCCAAGACATGTTGACCTATGTTACCAGATTCAAACAGCTAGCCAAATAGGCGGACTGGCCCCTGGAAGCCAGTTTTACTTTGTTTCGCCGAGGTCTAAATGAAGAGATTAAGGACGAGCTAGCCAGGGTGGCACGTCCTAGTTCATTCCGGGCACTCCTGGACTTGTCTATGCATATAGACTTTAGAATCCAAGAAAGAAAGGCCGAAAAGAAAAAGAATAAAGTATCAATTCAAAGATACTCCATAGAGAATACTACAAGGACAGAATCTGCCAAGAGTCCGAGCACTGATTCTGAACCCATGCAACTTGGAGTCTTTCGTGGACCAATTTCCCGCAGGAAAGGTTAAGAAGAATACACACAGGCTTATGCATGTATTGTGCCTCGGATAAACATCTAGTTAAAGAATGTCCTCTGGCTCCTCCCCGACGCTCGGGAAACACCAGCTCCCGATCCTAAATGGAGCAAGGTTTCGGGAGAGAGATGTTTGCTCCACATCAATTCTATCCTTGAACTCTCCTGGACAAAACAAATTGGTGATATGACAGGCCTTTTTATCGCCATCCAAGGAGAAGGTCTATCCCATACTGGCCTTGGTGGATTGCGGAGCAATGGGAGTCTTCATTGATCAAGATTGGGTCAGAAGTCATAACATTCCGTATGAAGCAAGAAGTTTTTCACAGCCAGTGGAAGCGATTGACGGAAGACCTCTTTCCTCAGGACCCATAAGTCTGCAAACAAGGGAGATCCATCTTTCCATAAATCATCATCAAGAAAGAATTGTGTTTGACATTATAAAATTAGCCCATTACCCCTTGTTTTTGGGCATGCCCTGGTTACAAAGGCACAATCCATATATCAACTGGACGGCCGATCCTTATTCCTGGGCTCGGAGTTCTGTATGAACCATTGTTTAAACCTGGATACCTCAGTCACAGCCCCTAAAAGCCCACCCAGGTGTGCAGAGACACCACTCATGGTTTCCAATATTGTACAAGTTCCAGAGATCTATCAAGGGTATGCTGATGTATTCTCTACTGCCATCGTTCAAGCCTTACCTCCACATAGACCCGAAGACTGTGCCATAGATACTGAACCCTGAGAGCCCTCCGGGAATACCTAGACTCTAATCTTGAGAATGGCCCCATAAAACCTTCGAAATCACCAGCTGGTGCTTCATTGTTCTTCGTTCCTAAAAAGGATACCAAAGAGCTCAGACCTTGCCTGGACTATTGGGGCCTAAATCAACACACCCTGAAAGACAGATACCCACTACCTCTGATCTCGGATATCCTTGAAGCTGTGAGAGGTGCAGTAATATTCATGAAACTGGATCTCTGAGGTGCTTACCATTTGATCCGTATCCGGGAAGGAGACGAATGGAAAACAGCCTTTAGAACACCCTTTGGTCTCTTTGAATACCTAGTCATGCCCTTTGGTCTGACTAATGCTCCCGCAGTCTTCCAGCGTTTTATGGATAGGGTGTTCTCTGACATGTTATTTGTTAATGTTATCGTCTACCTGGATGACATATTGATCTTCTCAAAGGATTCCTTGAAACATGAAGGACATGTAAAGGCAGTACTTCAATGTCTCTGTGAAAATCAACTCTTAGCCAAACCAGAAGAATGTTTGTTTCATGCTACATCAGTTCACTATCTGGGGTTTGTCCTTAGTTCAGAAGGAATTAATATGGATCCTTCAAAGGTGAAGGCCATACTGGCTTGGCCCGCCCCAACATCTGTAAAGCAAATACAGTCCTTCCTGGGGGTTGCCAACTTCTACCGGAAATTCATTCCCACCTTTTCCGAGATTGTTCAACCCATTGTTAATCTCCTGAAGAAAGACGTTCCATTCAACTGGTCTATACCACAAGACAAGGCATTCCAACGCTTGAAAAAAGAATTCACTCAGGCCCCCATCCTGGCCCAACCTGACATAAATCGTCCTTTTCTAGTGGAAACAGATGCCTCCAATTACGCCATAGGAGCAGTTTTAAAACAAGAATCCGATGAGAAGTTGGAACATCCCATTGCTTACCGTTCACGGACCCTGACTACCAGTGAGACTCACTACTCAGTTCTGGAGAAGTTATTGGCCATTCGTCATGCCTTCACTGAATGGAGACATCTACTCCTGGGTGCTAAATATCCAGTTCAAGTCTGTACTGATCATCGAAATCTTCAGGTCCTACAATCCATGGAGTGCAGGAACAGTAGACAAGCTTGATGGGCCTACTTCTTTGCTCAATATCAATTTCAAATCTCACATGTTCCTGGACCACAAAACATGATTGCTGATGCCCTTTCTCGGCGTCCCCACTACGTTCCCTTGGAGGATAAGATCTATCCTAAAATGTTTCCACCTACAATCTTTGTAGCTCAAGCAATCAATCTCCTGGAAGAAATCAGAGTACAGACTCAATCATCTGAACTCTGGAAGGACATATCCGAGAAAAATCCCTGGCGTTTGACAATCAAGGAAGGATATTTATTCAAGAACAATTCAGTGGTCATTCCGACAAAAGAACTTCAACAGAAGGTAATGAATCTATGCCATGATACTCTTCACTCCAGCCATCGAGGGGTAACCAACACTTTCTATCTTATACAAAGACAGTTCTAGTGGCCAGGGATGAAGTCCAGTGTAGTTCAATACATCAAGACCTGTGCAATTTGTAGTCAGAACAAATACGATAATCAGAGGCCGGCGGGTCTGCTTCTACAACCTACGTTGCCAACCAGACCCTGGGAAGTTATTGCCACTGACTTCATTGTTGAATTACCACCTTCCCGAGGATATACAACCATCATGGTAACCACTGACTTGTTCACTCATCTAGCTCATTTTACACCATTGTATAAACTACCATCTTCCTCAGAACTTGCTGGAATTTTCCTGGAACATATTTTTCATCTTCATGGCCTCCCTTCCAAGATTATTTCGGATCGGGGACCTCAATATATTTCACAATTCTGGAAACATCTCTGTTGTGTTCTAGGAATCCAACGTGCCCTTTCTTCAGGCTATCATCCACAAACCAATGGGGCAATGGAACGAGTAAATCAAACCCTGGAACAATATCTTCATTGTTTTGCCACCAAGGTTCAAGACGATTGGTCTCTCCTTATACTTTTAGCCGAATTCTCCTACAGTAACTCATTCAGCTCTCAAGATCAACCCTTTCTATTGCAGTCAAGGTTATCATCCGTCTGTTTTACCATCAGTTCTTCCAGAATCTACTCCGGTACCTACCCTTGACTCTTGGATTCAGACACTGATCGACTTACAAAGAGAGGCCAAGGATCAGTTATAACAGGCCCAGACTCGAACCAAAAGATATGCAGACTCTAAGAGAAGACCATCACCTTCCTATTCAGTTGGCGATCAAGTCTGGCTAGCCTCGAAACTGTTACCTCGACATCTACGACCAAACAAATTGGCTCCTCGCTATTATGGTCCATTTTCTATAAAGGAGATCATTAATCCTGTCTCCTTCCGACTTAAGCTCCCGAATTCATGGAAGAAGATACATCCAGTCTTCCATACTTCCCTGTTGAAACCCTACATTAGTTCTACTCGAAAACCCTTTAAACCCACACCTGTTGTTGTGGACGACCAGTTGGAATATGAGGTGTCCATGATATGTGATTCCAGGTATAGAAGGGGTCGATTACAATATCATGTTCTCTCCCTAGCGAGAGAACATGGGAACCAGTTTCTAATTTAAAGACCCCTTGTTTGCTCAGAAGATTCCATCTTATTCACCCAGGCAAGCCTGGAGGAACCAGTCTTTGGAGGGGGCTTGCTGTCATGACCCGGCGAAATTGCCCCTTCTCGACCTCATGGTCATTGTCACGAAGGGATTGTACTCCTTGTTCCTCCCAACATGGCCGTACCAAGCTCTGTGCTACGCGCTAGCTTTCACGTCGTAGCACGTGCTATAAATTGGTCACACCCCTGCGGGTCAGCGCGTCTCAACGCTATCTTCGATAGTGATCTCAACGCTATCTTCGATAGTGACCCGACGTGTGTTTGCTCTCTACATTTGCTTCCTTGATCCTCATACTTCCTTCCTTGCCTTTTTTCCTGTTCCTGGACTTCCCCCCTACATTGCTTGTTTGTCGCTAATCCTGGACACCCTGGAACCACAAACTTCCCGGAACTCTGAACGCGCTCTGCAACCTGACGAGGCTCGGGCGAGCCTATTCAAGACCCGAACCACCCACAGGAAGAGTCCTGCGGCCGAACAAGGGAGATCCCGGTCACAGGTGAGACGGGGGGAGATTTATGACAGCTGCTTCCTTATATCTAACTAGAATTGCTTATTTGTGGGTCGAGGAATATTGCAGGGGGAAATCCTAACTGAAGTGCTTTCCTTCTGAACAAGCCAAAAGAGTTCTTTTCTCTGATGTTTTATATTCTGTGTGCTAAAGAGTGAATTTAAGTGCCTTACATGCCTTACATATCTTTTTATTTGTTATTGTCACCACATTGGTGATTGCTGCTCCCTATTCAAAAGTATATGTTTGATTTGAATTTTAAATAAATAAATATTACCTTTACCAACCAGCCTGATTCCTGGTCCATTGTGACCTGGTCCATTGTGACCTGGGTTATTTTCAGAAGGGGTGTGATATGAGTGGTACATCAATCAGAATATTGAACCTATAGACATAATAAAATAAGCATTTAAGCATTTCAGCTGTGCCCTGCATACTAGGCTGAGACCAGGGTGTATCACCTTATTGAAATACTTAACAATGGTATTGCCAGCTCACACAATCTCACTTGTAAGCACAGCAGTACTTTTCAGTGCTTATATGTGAATGAGGAAAACAAACATTTCTCTGGAAAGTCAGTTCCAGAGTCATTGGTCAAACTGGTGTACCTTAGGAAGATGAAATGCTGAACCTCACCCTCCTCTTCATTCCAAGATCATGGACAATGATTTTGAACCCCAGGAGTAACACTGCATCAATATTGTTGCCAATGACAACCAGGTAAACAATGGGCCTCATTCCGAGTTGGGCGGTAAGGAGACCGGTGTCGTTAAACCCTTACCGCCCAGTTCCGAGGTCCCACTAAGGGACCAGGGCGCTAATAACGGGCCGGTAATTTACGGGCCCGTAATTAGCGCCTTTCCCATTCCCATTAAGCCCTTTGGGGGCTCAAATGGGAATGGTTGGTTGAATGGGGACTTACCGGGTCCGCACAGGTCGGAATGTCCCGGTAAGTCCCCATTCACCCAGACCGGAAACGGACCCAGGTTTGGAGGCAGACATGGCGCAAATAGCTCCATGGCTACCTCCAAACTCGGAATGAGGCCCAATAACTGCCCTTTGACCAGCTCTTAGCTAGAAGGAAAAGTACCAGACGAGAACTGAGTCAAATGTGAGAACAACCATTTTCACTCTGAGTTAAGGGAGGCGCATCTTTATTTTACAATCACCCTATTGAAAAGCACTATAAAAGAGTGTAGTGCTCCAAAGTAGTGGTCACAGGTCAGGGAAAGGAAGATGCCAAGTGGAGAAGTATGAACAAGGAAGAGAAGATGATGCTGGGAGGGCTCAGAAAAGATCTATTTTGGGCAACAGGGTGTAACTCAAGTCTGGAGACTTACTATACAGACTTAAACCACAGGTTTGGAGAGCAACATTTGGCTAAAGGAGCACCAAACCCTAAGCAGAGGGAGCAACTGAAATGTGTGAAGAATCAATCACATGCCAAGGGAAGAAAGAAAGAAACCTGGGACCAGCATCATAATCTTTATTAAATAAGGACACTAATCAACAGCGTTGTATAATAAAGTGATGCTCTTCTGAAGTTACAGACTGAAGGAGAATGTTTTGAAAAGTTGGAATGAGGAAGAGAACATGCAGACCTTGAGAGCTGCTGCTGGAAAAAGCCAGATTCGACCTTTTACATATTTATTCCTGTTGCTGAAACAGGAGGGAACTCAAGTCTGGTGGCATACTGTACAGACTGGTAACACTAGTTTAGGCAAGAGAATCTTTGTTGCAGGGGGACATATCATAGCCTGACAAAAACCAAGGACTGTTTGTGGCATGAGTGTGTTAACAGTCTCAAGAAAGATCAACCCCTGGCTGGAGGGTGAAATTATCACAACCTGCCAAGAACCCTAAGAAATGGGGGAAGGAACATGTGTTGGTAGAGGTGTGTTAACAGTAGTCATGAACTCCTATGAGGGTGACTCTTGGCTAGAGGGAGAAAACGTTCATGCCTGACAAGGACCTTAAACAATGGGAAACAAATACCTGTTTGTGGGAGTCTCCAGAAACAAGCAGGGTACTATAGTGTTAGGACCGCAGCCTTCTGGGGGCCAGCAGGAATATATTATTTGAACACACACTTCCTGGAAGCCTTGCAAGAGGATATATCTCTTGAAATTACATTATTGTAGCCCATGGCCCAAATGGAGCCCGGTATGCTTGTCCGCTAAGGGGAACCTAGAAATAAAAACACAAGGCCTCATTACAGTTTTGCTAGTGTGGTAAAAGTGCTGGTAAAACTGCTGCTAATTCTGGGACTGGCATGTTTACCGCACTGGCAAAACACAAGCTTGCCGGTGGGGGCACTGATTTTCCTCCAGCCAAGAGCTGGAGATAAATCTTGCCCCACCAGCAAACAAAATGTCAGAATTACCAGCACCGGTAATTCAGGTGCCGGTAATTCCGGCAATCCCCTCCATGGAGTGGTTTTGGACTCAATGGAATGGGGATTTACTGGTGTTTCCGCCACTTGGAAGATGCCAGTAATTCCGGCATTCCAAATGGCAGAAACAGTATTACTTTTTGGTGGCATCCGGCCGGAATAACCGGTAGAATAAGACCAAAACTGTATTGGCACCAGGGTTCATAGATAAAATATAGTGTTTGTGTGTTTGTATTTATTGAACTAATCCATCCAGCCCACCATAGGGCAGGATGGAATGTTGAGAAGAATAGAAAAAGAAAAACAAGGAATGGGCTGGTTAGGGGAGAAAAGATTCTAAAGAGTTCTAAAAAGGAGAACAGTTGAAGGATAGTTGATGAAAAAGGAAAAAGAGCGTGAGAAAGAGAGAGAACATAGGGGAAAGAAAAAAGCCCCTACACAGTCCATGGCTTTGAGCAGCCTCTAAGGGCCAAGAGACATTTTATGGGCTGGCCGTGCATGACCCAGCGTTTGCCCGTGTGCTTGGGCTGCGTACCAAGAGCAACCCGGGCACCAATGGGGCCATGGCACCTGTTGGCTGCCCAGGGGCCAGGCTAGCCTGGCCCGATGGAGAAAAAAACCTGGGCAATGTGCAATGAGTCAAAATGGTGCAGTGGTGATGTGGGCGGCCACCAATAAGATATGAGAGTGGCCACGGGAACAGCAGCTAGCGTGGATGGTGGTCCCCCGTCATGAGGTATCAAGGGCCGCAGGTATGGCAGTGGTCATGGGGGTCCCCCACCCAGGCATGGGAGAACCTAGGGACTGTTTTCGGGTGGAGACCATGCACAGTGAGATCAGGTTGCCCGACATGGTGAACGGGGCCACCAAGAAAAAAGGAAATGTGGGGACCAGGCCCCAACTTTTTATTAGGGGCAGAACCCCCCATCTATACCACAAAGAAAGCACCATGGGGGTACTAACAAGATGTGGCTGACTGCAGCAGTCACCCCTATGTGGCATAATGTGTTGTGTGCCTTATGTCAGTTGGTTGTTTGTATGTTTATGTATATATTTATGTGCATGTTTCGAGTATAGACATCTATAGTATATAGAGAATGTTTAGTAGGGGGACATTTTTAATAGGGGGTTACACGTGGTTATATATAGGGTCTGCATATAGGCATACAAATATTCAGTGATCATGTAGTTAATTGGGGTTAGTAGAATTGAGTGAGGAATATAGGGAATTACTAAACTGGTGTGAGGAAAGTGAGGGAAGAGGTGGCCTGCCTAAGGCTGTCAAGGGGGTGAGACCACCCACAGAGGCCATCCTCAGACTTCATGTTTCTATCGGTGGTAACAGGTGTAGGGCAGGGGTCTGTTCCATCAGTCTCACTCTGTGATCCCTCCATGTAAGGGGAGGCTGACCGGGCAGATCTCTTTTTTTAGAAAGGACTTACTTTGGGAACAGGGGAAATGTTGAGGGTTAGAAATGTTCATTAAATAAGGTTTATGTGTTTTAATAATTTAAGAGAGGTTCCCATTGAGATCCCTAAAAAACCACCTTGGTGTATGCCACTCATGACGAAGTATGTAAGGACTCAGGACATAGCCCCTCCCATGTTAGCAGCAATATTATTTTGCAAGTGCAGAGCCCCTTCCTATTCAGCCAGACTGGGGTAGGAGTCCTGTGCCTGGTCTTTGATAGGGGATGCAGCACCACTTGCCCAGATCAGGGTCTTACATCAGGTTCTACATTACCAAGAAGGAAGCAGAGCGCCTTAATCCTGGAAATGAATTTGATTACTTAGGGGTGCATCGGAAGAGCAATAGTCCCATCGTTTTGGTTGATTTAGGCACACTGAGTAACTCTGACCCTGCATCTTGACTATAGATATCCTTATCATTTGTAATCTGACCTCTTTAGAAGAAGTAGGCATTACCCACACCATCGCGCCTTGAAACACTTGTGTATAGGCGCGTTACAAATGCCATATCATATCATCCTGACAAAGTTGTTAAGTGTTAAAGTTTTGAACTTTCCTGTCTGACTCAGTGGGATTTACAGAATCTGACTGATTAGGATCGGCCCATGCCCTGCCAGAAAGACCATGGGCTGAATGAGCTGTACCAAAATCACCGCTAGCCACCAGCTTGTACTTTATGAAAGGAAGAAATACCCTTAAGTCTACCAGCAGTAGCTTGATTGCCCAAGCCACTTCTCTATTCTGCCAGGCCGAGCCTTGAACCTAAGATAGATGCAGATAAAATTTCAGAAGAGTCAGTAATCAGTCTATCCCTGTGATTACCCCCCCCCCCCAAGGGAGTTATTTTTGTGCCAGGTTGTGTTTGTCATCCCTGTATAAGTAGTAAGCGAAGGGGACTTCATTAGGGAATCCTCATAACACAGATAGGGAACCGATGTTTGGAGCAAGTGACAGGGTTCTTGAAGAAGTAGAGATTTAGTGGAAGGTGTTTGATTGATTTCTAGTATATATGTTAACCTTATCATTAATTTCACGGAACAGGCACATATAATCTAGCACACTCTATAGTTATAATCGCACCCCAAAATTCTAGTACAATAGCAGGCTGCATTTGAAGAACAAGTTACTTACCCGTGGCAACGTTCTTTTGACTCCTCAACACTACTTTGTGCTTATAAAAGGTTGTAAAAGGGGGTTTTGAAGACAGGGCCTGGAGTTCACTCACTTTGCAAGCAGATGTGATAGCCAACAAGAAAGCAGTCTTGAGTGTTAGCACCCCTAAGGGGCATGAATGTCAGGGCTCAAAAGAAGCTCCCATGTGCTGCTTTAACATCAGGTTCAAATCCCATGCTGGTACGATGAACGGAACCAGCGGAAACAGGTTTGTCATACCTTTTAAGAACTGTATCACAATCAGCACCTTAAACTAGGATCCCTCATC